>NC_084617.1:55325632-55670632 GCF_033978795.1 Nerophis ophidion | reverse complement strand
TGATTCAATTATAAATAAAGATTTCTACACATAGAAGTAATCAACTTAAAGTGCCCTCTTTGGGGATTGTAATAGAGATCCATCTGGATTCATGAACTTATTTCCAAACATTTCTTCACAAAAAAACAAATCTTTAACATCAATATTTATGTAACATGTTCACAAAAAATCTAGCTGTCAACACTGATTATTGTATTGTTGCATTTCTGTTCACAGTTTATGAACTTACATTCATATTTTGTTGAAGTATTATTCAATAAATATATTTATAAAGGATTTTTGAATTGCTGCTATTTTTAGAATATTTTTGAAAAATTGTCACGTACCCTTTGGCATACCTTTAAGTACCCCCAGGGATACGTGTACCCCCATTTGAGAACCACGGCTTTAGACCATCTCCATACATACTCATACATGTCAGCAGCCAAGAGAGGCTTTCGTAACTTGTAACCTGTTATGAAAAGGTTTTATTATCGTTAAAACACAAGCAAGTGAGGGAAATGAAAGATTTGTGACTTGTCTCTCGTCTAGTGCTCTTGAACAGGCTCTGAAGACGGTAAAAGACTTCGTTGTAGGGGGCATTGTCCACTGTGAGGTTTTTTGCCACAGGGCTAGACGATCAGCCAGCATGTCTACAATGAGATCCTGCAACGTTTATGTCATTCAGCGCACAAAAAGAGGCAAGCATTGTTGGTAGAGAACTCGTGATTGCTTCTCCATGACGATGCCCTTGCTAACAAAGTCCTGGCTTCTCATCTATGAAACTGTTTGTGGAATTATAACAGTCTCTGTACGCCAAAAATCTAAAACTGAAAAAAGTGGTCTGATATTAAGGTACATATTTCTTAGGTATCACATGAACAGTGGTACAGTGGTACCTCAGGTTACAGGGCCCAAACTCATGAGTGTTTTGAGATAAGAGATATATCCCTGCTAATCTCTGAATTGCAAGCAAAAATTTGAGTTACAAGCATCCCCGCTTTTAGTTGGCGTAGCAAATCTCACTGTGAACCAGGGTTGCAACAGTTAGTCGACATTGTGGACAAATGTCGACAATAATATTTGTCCCTGACAAATACATTCCTTGACAATATCGTGACATCGTCACTCGTGTTTCACCGAAGGGACGCGAGTCAGCACCGCCACTTGCATCAACATCTCAGGTGAAAACATATAAAGTGTGGGACTATTCCCTCCTATTCTTGTTAAAAATATGAAAACTTCGCTCATTTTGCAGGCAGATCTCGGACATCTAGAGCAGTGTTTTTCAACCACTGTGCCGCCTGGTGTGCCGTGGGAGATTATCTAGTTTCACCTATTTGTGTTAAAAATATCGTTTGCAAAGCGGTAATTATAGTCTGCAAATGATGTGTTGTTGTTGAGTGTCGGTGCTGTCTAGAGCGGGAGGCAGGGTGCAGGTAAAAAGGT
This sequence comes from Nerophis ophidion, assembly GCF_033978795.1. NCBI lineage: Eukaryota > Metazoa > Chordata > Actinopteri > Syngnathiformes > Syngnathidae > Nerophis > Nerophis ophidion. The sequence goes on along the minus strand of NC_084617.1, from coordinate 55,669,204 downwards.
GTCTAATACTTAAGCCAAAAATAAACACAAGGTGAGTGCCCCTATGAAAAGACATTGAAGCTTAGGGAAGGCTATGCAGAACGAAACTAAAACTGACCTGGCTACAATGTAAACAAAAAACAGAATGCTGGACGACAGCAAAGACTTACTGTGGAGCAAAGACAATGTACGTCCGAACATGAAATGACAATCAACAATGTCCCCACAAAGAAGCATTAAAAACAACTGAAATATTCTTGATTGCTAAATCAAAGTAGAAATATCGCTTATAGGAAGACATGAAACTGCCACAGGAAAATACCCCCCCCCCCAAAAAAAAACGCCACCAAAATAGGAGCACAAGACAAGAAGTAAAACACTACACACAGGAAAAGAGCAAAAAAGTGAAAATAAGTCAGGGTGTGATTTGACAGGTGGTGACAGTACACCTACTTTGAGACAAGAGCTATATTGATGCATGCTTGGTAATGCGTTAAAGTCATATTCAACGACTTTTTACTGTCAACTGATTTTCTTTTTTTAATGATTTCTGCTGGTGGTGTGCCTCCGCATTTTTTCAACGCAAAAAATGTGCCTTGGCTCAAAAATGGTTGAAAAACACTGATCTAGTAACTCAGTAAAACTTTTAGTGTCATGTTTTGTTTAGTTAAGTATTTCCTTAGTTGTTGGTTTGTTTTTAGCACCCTTGTTTGTTTTCTTAGCTGCCATAGGTGCCGATTTTCCTAGTCTAAGACTTTCTTTCTGTTCGCCCCTGGTGATTATCTTGGTTTTTTGGCTCCACACTTGACTCGTGTCTGAGTTTTTGTACTTCTTGTCCTGCTTATTGGAATAAATCACTTTCTTACCTGCACCCTGCTTCCGGACGTCCTTTTACATCTTGGGGAAATGACCACTGCAAAACCATGCGACCCTGACGTAACAGTTAGCTTGTACCTTGCTAATAAGTGTACTTTGACGTAACAGTTAGCTTGTACCTTGCTAATAAGTGTACCTTGACGTAACAGTTAGCTTGTACCTTGCTAACAAGTGTACCTTGCTAACAAGTGTGGGACCAAGTTGTGTTAAAAATAACTTTAACTATAATTTTACCTTTACCTTTTACCTTTAACTATAATTTTACCTGCACACTGCTTCCGGACGTCCTTCTACATCTTGGGGAATTGACCACTGTAAAACTATGCGACCTTGACGTAACAGTTAGCTTGTACCTTGCTAACAAGTGTCCTTTGATGTAACAGTTAGCTTGTACCTTGCTAACAAGTGTACCTTGCTAACAAGTGTACCTTGCTAACAAGTGTGAGACCAAGTTGTGTTAAAAATAACTTTAACTATAATTTTCACCAGAGTCCGCAAGATAAACTTTGTCCAAATCAATTCAATTCGATCTACGTTCCCATCCTCACCTGTGGTCACGAGTAGGGTTGGGTATCGTTTGAATTCGAACGATTCCGATTCTTTGTTTCGATTACGATTCCTGACGATTCTCGATTCCGATACTTCTTGTACCATGCCAGGATCAATGTGTTTGCCAGGTAGTCCCTGGAAAGTGGTATGTATTTTGGGTTGAGAGTTTTCACCATATCCCTGCAAACAAACAAACATGTAATGTTGCTGTTACTGTTTAGCCCAGTATCAATTAGCTTAGCTCTAACGTTATTGCTTAACTAACCTAAATGTTGGTGATTCCACCTCTGAAAAGGGATGCAGTCTTTTGACTATGTGTGCAGTGACCTTTCTGTGGCATTTTTCCGTCTGTGGCACCGACATCTTCCCCATTGCCGCTACGGTGAATGGAGTACGCTGAGCACATCGCGGAGCCTGGCTAGCAGGTTGTAAATTGTCTTTGAAAAAATACGCGGGCTAATTTGTTTTACTTACTGGATTTGGACTGCAGTCAATCAATCAATCAATGTTTATTTATATAACCCTAAATATCAAATGTCTCAAAGGACTGTACAAACCATTACGACTACGACATCCTCGGAAGAACCCACATAGTGCAGTCACCGAGGTGCCAGGCTGGGCGTCGGAGCCGGAGCCAGAGGAAGAGGCAGAGGAGGACGGTCGGCGCAGCGCGTCAAAGACGGGACACGCATTTATTTGTACTCCATGAACTCGGAGGTGCTCCATCATGTTCGACGTGCACCTTCCTAAGCACGAAACAGTCCTGTCGCACGTGTTACATTTCGCCGATATTTCATTTTTTTTAGTAAAATAAAGCCACACTTTCGACCACTGATGCCCACTATCCATGCTTGACTGACTCGCTCAGCTACATAGGCTCGGCTATGCTAACACTTCCGGCCGTGGGCGCTTCTTCGTTGGGGTTCAGCGTCTTCTTCTTCCGGTCGGCGGACTTATTCTTTTTTTCCGGTCGGCGGACTGGGTATCGAAACTAGGAATCGAAATTTTAACTTTTGAACGATTCCGGGAGAATCGGAAATTTAGTCCCAGTTCCAATCGATACTGGATACTCGATACCCAACCCTAGTCACAAGCTTTGGGTTATGACCGAAATGACAAGATCACGAGTAGAAGCGGCCGAAATGAGTTTTCTCTGCCGGGTATGGAGCACTCCCTCAGAGATAGGGTGAGAAGCTCTGCCATCCGGGAGGAGCTCAAAGTAAAGCCGCTGCTCCTCCACATCGAGAGGAGCCAGATGAGGTGGTTCGGGCATTTGGACAATATGCCACCCGAACCCTGGACAAAGTCGCTGGGGAGAGGCAAGTCTGGGATTCCCTGCTTAGGATGCAGCCCCCGCGACCCGCCGTCGGATAAGTGGAAGAAAATGGATGGATGGATGGATGGATGCCAAATCAATTCAAGTACTTGTTAAAGCCGCATTAATTTGCAAAGCAATGAAGAAAGGCACAATAACAAATTAGCACACACGCGTGCACGCACCTGCTCATACACAAAACATTAGCCACCAATGCACCGGTATCATTGGATTAATGCACAATGACAATAAAGATCATTCATTAAACATTCAATCTATTAAATAGCTAAAATGTTAACAACTCATCAATGATACAATCAAATGTATTGAGTCTATTACAGTTCTAAAATGCCAGGAGTTAATTCATAATCCATAATATATCAGTGTTCAGCTTTTCAAACACATCATCACAAAATGCTTGTTTCTTTTTAAACAAGTTAGTTTTGTTTGATCAACTTTTTGTGATTGCTGCTATTTTAACTGTCCTTTTTTTCATTAAAAAAATGGTTTTACTTTCCTGTCCTTACTTTTGAATGGATAAAAGTTGAGTAGTTATCTACATTTTTGGAACAGCCTAATGAGCAGCATAGTTACAGTATAAATAAATATTTATGAACTCACTCATCTTTGTTGTTAGTAAACACAGGCCTAAAAGTACCTAAAGGTGAATTTAACAGTTGATGGCTAAAATACAGCCACTGAATATGTGTATGCTTTATAATCTGACCAGTTAACTTATCATTAAGATAGTCGATGACGAGTCAACTAATGAGAAACAGTCATTAGTTGCAGCTCGGCATGGGCATACTTGCCAACTTTGACACCTCCGAATTCGGGAGATAGGGGGGTAGGGAGGAGGTTGAGGTGGGCGGGGTTGGCAGGGCAGGGTTTAGGTAAGGGGTAGCTGGAACTGTATATTGTAGCGTCCCGGAAGAGTTAGTGTTGCAAGGGTTTCTGGGTATTTGTTCCTTTGTGTTTATGTCGTGTTTATGTTTTGTTACGGTGCAGATGTTCTCCTGAAATGTGTTTGTCATTCTTGTTTGGTGTGGGGTTCACAGTGTGGTGCTTATTTGTAACAGTGTAAAAGTTGTTTATACGGCCCCCCTCAGTGTGACTGTTGACCAAGTATGAATTGCCGTAGTTATTATGCGACTGGCCCAGCACGCAAAGGCAGTAGCTTTAAGGTACACCCCCAAATTGTTGTCTGAGTGGAAATCGGGAGAATTTCGGGAGAATGGTTGCCCCTTGAGATTTTCGGGAGGAGCACTGAAATTCGGGAGTCTCCCGGGAAAATCGGGAGGGTTGGCAAGTGTGGGCATGGGCGATATATTCATTTTATTGATATAGCGTATTTCCTTGAATTGCCGCAGGGCATATAGTATGCGTCCGCCTTGAATTACTGCCGGGTCAAACTCGCTTCGCAAAATAATTAGCGCATGCTTAGTATTACCGCCTGGTCAAACTCGTGACGTCACGAGTGACACTTCCCCTGTCATCATTTTCAAAATGGAAGAGGCTGATTTCAATACCGGTAATTTGAAATCGCATAAAGGGAAGAAGATTAAGAGCTATTCAGTAGGATTTAAGGTCCAAGCTTACATCACACTCAATTTTTTACTGCATGCCTTTGGTAAGTGCCGGAGTGAGAAGAGGTTTTAAATAATTAGCGCATGCTTACTTTTACAGAATGCCTTTGGTAAGCGCAGGAGTGAGAAGAGGTTTTAAATTAATTAGCACCCCGGCAGCATCTCAAGAAAATACGGTATTCAAGTTTTTTTGTTGCAGCCAATTTAAAAAAAAAAACAAAAAAAAATGTTTTTAACTTTTTTTTCCCTTTTACTTCCTTGGCAAAACATGGCTAATCCTAACGCTAACAAGCGCAAGACGTTTGTTCCAAAGAAAAGAAAAGTGTTGTCAGTAGTTTGGTTTTGCGACAACAGTTATGGAAGAAATCACTGCATGCTGCGAAGTTTATTTAAAGACGGCGTGGCGCGGTTGGGATAGTGGTTGTACCAGCAACCTGAGGGTTCTTGGTTCGATCGCCACCTTCTACCAACCTCGTCACGTCCGTTGTGTCCCTGAGCAAGACACTTTACCCTTGCTCCTGATGGGTCGTGGTTAGGGCCTTGCATGGGAGCATCAGTGTGTGAATGTGTGTGTGAATGGGTGAATGTGGAAATAGTGTCAAAGCGCTTTGAGTACCTTGAAGGTAGAAAAGCGCTATACAAGTATAACCTATTTACGATTTAAAGAAGGCAGCAGAAAAACATTCCTGCATCTGAAAAATCGGAAATTGAGTTTTTGGTGAAAAATCTGAGATTTTACTTTTAGGGCATTTTGCCTAGGTGTAGTTGCAGCCCCACAGTGAACCCTGTAAAATGCGACCAAAACATCTGGTCTTACTCACCACAAATAGTTTGTTGCTAGAGATAGACAACTTTGTTTTCTAACCATTAGGTCGAAGAAAGTGAGTCTGAAGGATAGTACTGAGGAGAATAAGCAACATTGATTTGATATTTGAGAAGTGTTTTGAGTTAACCACTTAATCTCAGAACCAATTAAGATCGTACGTTGAGGTTCCACTGTAGTTAGTCGTTTATTTGGCTCTTGTGACACCAGTTCTGAACCTTTTCTGACGAACCTCTTAGTAGTGTAAGAACATTATTAAAAAGTAAATGTTGTATAATAGCAGACTTTTAATGTTTTGCTGCCGTCTGAACTGAAGTAGAAGGTGATCTGCTGATTCAGAGTAATTTTGTTTGCCTTGTCCTGTCTTAATCCATTTTTGTTGTGTTTCTGTATTGTTGTTCGAGTTTTTGGACCATATTTTCCTTGATGTTTCCGCAAGCGATGAACTGTTCAACTTCTTAGGCTCCTTTTTAATGGTCTTTATAAATCATTGTAATGGGTAGCAGTAGCTTTGCCTGTAAGGCTGTTGGCTGTTGGCTTGAGGAGTGGAGGATGGCAGTTTTAAGACATATAGACATTGAGACTCATTGGTAGAGAGGGGTCAGTTCACTACATTAGTACGGCTGAGGTGCTCTGAAGCAAAGCATAAATCTCCGACTTCTCATCTGTTATTGCATAAGGAACATTTATACTTGTAGACTGCCACGTATAAACAAAACTGAAAAGTCACTATGGTGAAAAATGTTTCTAATGTACTCCATTAAAATCATCTTGGGTTTGAAATTTTACATTTCCGAGTATAGGTATAGGTAAAAAGGGCACTCAAAGTTTAAGTATAAAGAGTTAAAGGACAGTATTTCCCATTGGAGTTGGGTGTTCAAAGAGTAAATATGTCGTTATAGTTCTAAGCCCAGTAATTGTGCCCACTGGGATTTTATTCACAAGATGCACCACAGTGATCAAGGCTTTTCTATTTATATTGAAATAACTGCTTATTACTCTTAGGCCAAGTCTTACTGTACATGTTGCTCTGATAATTTCCCACACTAGCAGCATCAGGCAGGATGAGTGCCTTAAGTCTATCCCCTTATCAGCTACTTTTGTGGATCTGCTTGTAAGCACAGCACACGCATGAGCTCCTCCGCCGCCTTAACATTCTCCATCTGTCAGTTAAACTGCTCGGGCTGGTGCTGATGTTTGGAACATGTAGTAAATGAAGCACACCTGGTCAGCCAAGAGCACATTGCCACATTGTCAACTCTCATCGCCTCCGCTGTCTGGGTGAGCGAGCAGATGTCTTCCCCAGGCTGCTGGCGGCGATGGCTCAGCTCAAGCTCGGCGCTCATCACTTCGCTGACCCCCGAGTCAACCCTCTCCTCAGTCAGCCGCTGGAGCTGCACAGCTACACCGAGGCCAGGCCAGAGCTCAGACTGCTATTTGCCTTGTCTCATGTGGCTTTACAGACCTCAATGTAACGCTTCAGTAGGTGGGAGGTGAGGTTCTCTCGCTGATCCATTACCAGCATCATGTAAGCGTTTAGATGTTTTCGCAACTTGGAAGCCATTTCAAGGTTCATTTTAGCTTTCTATTTTTCTTGTATTTTGTTGGTCGGACATGATTTCATCAGCTCCCGCCGGCCACATCATTATGTACAAACCAGCGGTACTAACAAGCACACTCACTCAGAGAGTTCAGACCTTTGTCAAAGCTTAAACATTTGTCACCAGCAAAATCCATTATTTATTCCTACCTTTGAAGAAAAACAGCTTACATGTCAAATAATTCAAATGGTTATTTGTAGTAGTGACACAGAATTACAATAAAATAGTACCAGTAACAACTTTGGTTGGGTTTCATGTAAAAAAAAATCTTTAGGAAGACAAACAAGTAGTGCAGCCAGGAAGTGCACGGAAAAAAGCAACCAGGCACAAGAAACATAGGAAAATCTATCCTGCAAGTTGATGGTCCAGACGACTGGGCTGGCATAAGATGCATTCTGATTGGCAACCACGGGCAGGCGTGTTCTGATTGCCAATCAGGGACAAGCGAGGGAGCCAGTGCTCAGACTAGAGAAGTGGTAGAGTCAAACAGGAAGTGGAAACAAAATTAAAAATAATACAGAAACTTTAAATAAGGTCAAGACTGTCATGTGAAATTATGACACAAGTTGTTTTTTCCTAGTGTCGCCCTGGACCTCAGGGTCCTATTTAGTTTTATTTTTAGACCAATAAAAACAACCTGTTGCCAGCAAATTACCCGTGTATTAGACTTGGGACACCCATGCTTCTAGAGTCACAGGGGTGTTTTCATTGAGAGCCACTTGCAGTAATTCTTGCCCTCAGACGGCAACATAAAATAAATAGTGAATGTATATGAATACAAATGTATAATTTTTTCATGGTAATTTTTACCCAACTACCTATCCATTTGATTATTTTGTTTACAAACTGATGGATAACTTGCTTTATGTTGACAAACAGATATATGTATATATATATATATGTATATATATATATTTAAATCTTATATATATATGTGTGTATGTGTGGGGAAAAATCACAAGACTACTTCATCTCTACAGAACTGTTTCATGAGGGGTTCCCTCAATCGTCAGGAAATGTTTTATTTATTTATATATATATAAATACATATATATATATGTATATATACATATATATGTATGTATGTATATATGTATATATATATGTATGTATAGATATATATGTGTTTATATATATATATATGTGTATGTATGTATATATATATATATGTATGTATAGATATGTATGTGTGTGTGTATATATATATATATATATATATATATATGTATGTATATATATATGTATATATATATGTATATATATATATATATATATATAATATATATGTATATATATATATATATGTATGTATATATATATAAATATATATGTATGTATATATATATGTATATATATATATATATATATATGTATATATATATATATATATATATATATATGTATATATGTATTTTATAGGGGTATAACGATTAATTTTAACAAAGATTTGATTCGATTCAGATTTGTAGTTGCCGATACGGTCCAAGAACAATATTATTTTTTGTGCCAAACTATACCCTCTGAAGTGGTTCAGTTAGTTGAAATTGATGCAGTAACTTTTTTACCCTAAAAAATTCAACCAGTGTGAATGTGAGATACATACTGGATACTGGACCCTGCAGGTGAAGTTATCTATATTACTCTTACTTCTTGTAAGGGAATTACATTAGATTACAGTTGTTAATATCACCCAAGATAATTACAGCAGCTTCCATTTTCATGCCCATTGATCATGTCATGTATTTCCTTCAGTGCAGCTGCCTCCTTAGTGGAGGGGGAGGAGGACGACACTCACAATAATACATTGCAGTTCTGTGAGCAAATAAAATGGCCTTAACTTCAAAGTCAGATATTCTACTATTTCAGAACAGTAGAGGGACATGCGGTAGGAAATGGATGGATGAATGAATGAAATCCTCTTACTCTCGGTGCACCATGCTTGTTAAACGAGGGCAGTCGCTCATTCTCCCGAGTCTTGCAGCTGAAGTTGAAATTTCTCCATCAGATTTTCCAGAAACTGAACATTTGCCAGTTGTATTAACTGGAAGAGTTAAATAATAATACTAATAATGGATTAGATTTTATATAGCGCTTTTCTATTATTAGATACTCAAAGCGCTCACAGAGAAGTGAGAACCCATCATTCATTCACACCTGGTGGTGGTAAGCTACATTTGTAGCCACAGCTGCCCTGGGTTAGACTGACGGAAGCGAGGCTGCCAGATTGCGCCTACGGCCCCTCCGACCTTGCCCCCGTGTGAGCGGCACCGGGGGCAAGGGTGAAGTGTTCTGCCCAAAGACACAACGGCACCGATTGGGATGTCAAGAGGCGGGGAGCGAACCTGCAACCCTCGGCAGCTCTACCCACTACGCCATGCCTCTTCTTTAGTTAGCCTTCCTTTGCTAGCCATGGGCCAACGTTTATGGTCAGCTCCTCCCCGTCGGAAGCGCCTGTTGTTGTGTGATCGTATCGTGCTAAATCCAAAAAGGACTCCAGCCTAGCTGTAAAAATCACTGTGAAAAAAAGTCAATAGATTCAACTGTTAACAAATTGATAGGTTGCCTGAAATTTACCGTAAAATCATCAATGCTAGTATTTTTGTATTTACAGTAATGCACTGTAAAAACATGGAACATAGATGTTTACCTTATCCAAATAAACATCTGTTCAGTATTTTAACATTAAAGTGTTTGATTGTGGGGCATTAAAAGCCACAAAATGCAACGGGTCCATCAGACCCCACAAACGCTGGCTGAGTAACAACAATATGAACGTTGCATGGAAAATTTCCCTGCCCGTTTCTCCATCCCACAGGGATTCTTCTTTTGTGTTGCTGCACCTGTGCTTCCCACACAAGGTTTCAACATTGTTTGTCAACACTGTCTGCTCTCATTTTCTCGCACATTTGACCCTCTGATGTTCTGTGTACCTACACTCTGTCCTCCTACTGTCTAGGCCTGTTGTGTGTGTGTGTATGTGTGTGTGGTACACAGAACATAAATTTCCACACTTCTATTAGCCCTGGGTCCAGTGGACCCGGACATCTTATATGTAATCGAAATGTGTAGGGGGGCGTTTATGGTGTCTGGTCATAAAATATGTATTCTGATATATGTTCTTCACAGAAAATGAGCCAAAGTTAGTGAGTCTCAGTTTGAAAATTTAATAAATTGTATAATTTTTCTTTTAATACAAAATTAAAACGGGTTCCACTTTGGGCTCACTTTGGGCATCCTTGACTTAGACACAATCCTGCATCTAGATGAAAGCTATTTTTTCTGAAGAAAAACTAAGTACAACTTGACCTGATGATATTTGTCAAGTATGGCAGTGTCTGAGATATGTATGGTTCACATTTTCATTATTAAATATAATTTGTTGACTATTGTGCACTCTGGGTCCACATGACCTTACAGCATCTGGCCAGCATTTTGTTCTATTATCAGGGTTTTGTCCTGGAATGCCACTATATATGTGGTGGTGGGGGTGTGGCCAATATGACATCAATATATGACATCCTAATCATTTTGATTTGCCATAAGGCTAACAGATGTTGAATAAATATTAAATATAAATATGTGTTGTTAGTTATTAATAAAAAAAACATATATTATCAGAATCAGCTCTATTGGCCAAGTATGTTTAACACACAAGGAATTCGACTAGATCAGAGGTGGGCATTACGTCGATCGCGATCGACTGGTCGATCTCGGAGGGTGTGTCAGTCGATCTCAAGCCAGGCATTAAAAAATATACATAAAAATGAGCAATCATCAATCATACCAAGACTTCACTTTCGTCAGTTGTTTGACATTTTCGGCACCCGAGGATCTTGTGAGATGACGCTGGCTGCTGCGAGCTCATATTTAAGAAAAAAATCACTAACAGGGCGGACGCAGAGAAACACATTTTATTTCTAGAGACTCCGTACCTATTGTCAAAACTCTAAAGACCGACTGCACAGTTCCTGTCTTCACCATAAAAGACCTGTTTTATCCCGCCTGTGCTAACAAAATAAGAGTCTCAGAAAGCTAGCGTGCACAAGCTAGCAAGCTACGGAGTTTGATGCCAATGTATTTCTCCCCCGCCCTCAGCGACCGCTTTCTCACTTGCTTGCCCACCCGCACACTCACTGACGTCACTCACCTGCTGCCAGACATTAAAGGGCCACACACATATGCTACTCTCATAACAAAGTGTTTAAAAACGAGTATGCAAGTTGGACAAATGAGATGCCAAATCCAACCACTTTCATGTGGTATTGGACAGAAAGGAGGACTTTTTTTTTCCTCCATTTGAAAATGCGGACGTTATCAGCACCACTGTCTAATTCCAATCAATGCAAGTCATCAGAATCAAATACACCAACTTATATTCTTGTCTTCATGAAAGAAAGGAATCTATGTGTGTTAAACATGCTTGTATTATCATTAAACACCATTAACTTGTTAACAGAAATGTCTCTTTCATAAATAAATAAATATAAATTATAAATAGGAATGAAGTAGATCTCCTCGACTTGGTCAATTGAAAAGTAGCTCACCTGCAGAAAAAGTGTGAGCGCCCCTGGACGAGATAGACTGCTCTCTCTTGGTTCCATGCAATTTTAATTGCTGCTGTTCATTGTAAAATGTAACTGTCACGACTTTGGGTCGCAGCTTGTTGCAAGGTTTGTTCCCCCGGTATGCAAACGGATCACTCCAGACAGGACTTGCAGGTAGGGACATGATTTAATCTTGAACAACAACTCAAAGAGGTACAAAAAAAGGGAAAACAAGGCGAAGGAACATGGTGGCGATCGCACTTGAAGCTAAATACTTAGCATAAACTAGAAGACAAGAGACGTGACGAGAGCATGAAGCAAACACTTGGTATAAACTATGGCCTGGAACACTCAGGGAACTGTGGCATGAAACTAGCAAGACTTACTTGGCAAGGTAACAAAACTTACGGGGACACAGCATGAATGGAACAATGACGCCAGGCCGACTGACTGGCAAAAGCAGACTTAAATAGTGCCTCTGATTAGACACAGGTGAGCATCCCGAAAACCAGAGGCAGGTGAAAACAATAAGCTGCCATGGCAACCAAACCAAACCTCAGGAGGTGTCAAACAGGAACTAAAAGAGTCCAAAACTAACAGAAAATAACAAAAACATGATACGGACCACGGATTATGACAGTAACACATGCTACACCATACTCGGCCCTCCCTAAATGTAGCAATTTAGTTTGCCAAATATGTAAACACTCTTCTGAATTAGAGATGACAAAAAAACTTGGTGTTTTGTTGATTTCTCCACAATGAAGTCACTGTAAAATTAACCTCTAATTAAAAATACATCACATATGTGCATATGAAGTGCACACACATGTAGGAACCGCGTTGAATAAATAATATAGTTTGGAATAAACTGAACAAAGAAATACAATTATGCAGGATGAAGGTTGGCTCTAATGTCGCTTAATGCTACCGTACAACGGACTAGCTCATTGACAAGCTAACCCAAATTAGCACGGCCAATCGCATGGCACATCCAGTATAGACTAACAGTCATTCACACTCACTCATATCTGTCGACAATTTGCAGTTGCCGATTCACCTAACATGCACATTTTTGGAACGTGGGAGGAAACTGGAGTACCTGAAGAAAACCCACACACGCACAGGGACAACATGCTCACTCCGCACAGAGATATCCAAATGGAGGTATTCGAAGACTCACACGGTGTAAAGTTAGACCTTATTGTCATTACTAATGTTAAATTTTTTTTTCTTTTTAAATTAAGCACAGAGGAAAGTATTTATCCTACTCGAGATGTTTTTCAAATTCATTATGGCGAATCGTATGTAAATAATAAACTATATACCGCATATCCATTTATACTATACATGACCTAAATTTGTTTTCAAGTAAAAAAAAAAAAGTTTTCATATACAAAAATATATATAGAGTCGTGGTCAAAAGTTTACATACACTTGTAAAGAACATCATGTCATGGCTGTCTTGAGTTTCCAATAATTTCTACAACACTTATTTTTTTGTGATAGAGTGATTGGAGTACATACTTGTTGGCCAGAAAAAACATTCATTTTTTTTTTTTTTTATTAGTTTATCATAGGTCTACTGAAAATGTGACCAAATCTGCTGGGTCACATTTTCAGCAATGGTAATATTTGGTAACATGTCCCTTGGCAAGTTTCACTGCAACAAGGCGCTTTTGGCAGCCATCCACAAGCTTCTGGGTAGCTTCTGGTTGAAAATTTGACCACTCCTCTTGACAAAATCAGTGCAGTTCAGCTAAATTTGTTGGTTTTCTGACATGGACTTGTTTCTTCAGCATTGTCCACACATTTAAGTCAGGACTTTGGGAAGGCTATTCTAAAGCCTTAATTCTAGGCTGATTTAGCCATTCCTTTACCACTTTTGACGTGTGTTTAGGGTCACTGTCCTGTTGGAACGCCCTACTGTGCCGAAGACCCAACCTCCGGGCTGATAATTTTAGGTTGTCCTGAGGAATTTGGAAATAATCCAATATTTTCATTGTCCTATTTACTTTCTGCAAAGCACCAGTTCCATTTGCAGTAAAACTGTCAGGCTTTCCCCTGACAGTTTGTCTATGTTTTAATTTTTTCCTCTGCATTTGTCCGTCTCCTCTGTGTTTAGTATTTCCTGTCCTTAGTTCCTGTCTGGTGCTCTTATTTTGTCAGCTTCTTGTCTTGTTCCCTGAGTGCTGTGTTCCTCCTCAGCTGCGGCTGATTGGCACCTGGCCACACCTCTTGCCAATCAGCCCGCTCCTATTTGTACCTGCTTTGTCTTGTGTCAGTGGCTGGATCATTGTATTGTCATTCGGACTTGTCGTTGCCATATGTTGCCCTTGTCGTGTCTGTGATTCTTTTCAGCTATTACCTGTCGTGCTACATTTTGTCCTGGTCGTCGTAGCGGTAAGCTGTTCTTGTTAACCATTAGTTATTTCCAGTTTTTCTGTTTGCTATCCTCTAGCTTCCATGCTAAAGTTCCTTTTTGTTTTCTAGCTTCCAGTGCCAGCTCCCTTAGTTTGTTATTCCGCCCACGTGCGTGCTTTTTGTTTGTTCTTGTTCTATTATTTATATTAAATAATGTCTGCATATCCAATGCCTGCCTCCATCTCTGCATTTTGGGGTTTTATCAACGAATAATTCTGACAAAAACGGGCCCAGAGCATAATCCTACCACCACTATGCTTGACGGTAGGCTTGGTGTTCCTGGGATTATAGGCCTCACCTTGTCCCCTCCAAACATATTGCTGGGTATTGTGGCCAAACAGCTCAATTTATGTTTCATCTGATCACAGAACTTTTCTCCAGAAGGTATTTTCTTTGTCCATGTGATGTCAGATGAAATAAAACTTGAGCTTTTTGGCCACAATACCCAGCAATATGTTTGGAGGAGAAAAAGTGAGGCCTTTAAACCCAGTAATACCTCCAAATTCTTCAGGACAACCTAAATTCATCAGCCTGGAGGTTGGGTCTTGGGCGCAGTTGGGTTTTCCAACCGGACATTGATCCTAAACACACGTCAAAAGTGGTAAAGGAGTGGATATATCAGGGTAGAATTAAGGTTTTAGAATGGCCTACCCAAAGTCCTGATATAAATGTGTGGACAATGCTGAAGAAACAGGTTCATGTCAGAAAACCAACAAATTTAGCTGAACTGCACTGATTTTGTCAAGAGAAGTGGTCAAATTTTCAACCAGAAGCTTGCCAGAAGCTTGTGGATTGCTACCAAAAGCGCCGTGTGATGTTAAGTATGTGCTCCAATCAGTCTATCACAAAAAAATAAGAGTTGTAGAAATTATTGGAAACTCAAGACAGTCATGACATTATGTTGTTTACAAGTGTATGTAAACTTTTGACCATGACTGTATATATTTTGAAGGTGTGGCGCCATGCATCTTCCCGTGGCGGTGCGCCATGATCGATTACTGTAGGGAAAACCATGATTATGCACTTCCAGGTGCTACTTGGACACATATTCAGTGATGAACCTGAGGTCATACAGTACTGTAGGGTGTTTCAGATTGTAGGTAATCAGATGCAGTCAGGGGTGACCAGCCCTCGACTTAGATGCACATTTTGTAGCTAATTACATTCCAGCAAGATGGGATTTTGCGTTTGAAATGTAATTAAAAAAAAAAAACACTGAATCCACAAATCTTTGAATACATTTATTATTTTAAAATTTACTTTGACTGCATGAACTATTGGAAGTCTTCCCCAACATTTCTTGGTCAAACAAAGGAAAACTATTTTGCATGGAGTCTTGAGACGGCGTGGCGCGGTTGGCAGAGTGGCCGTGCCAGCAACCTGAGGGTTCCTGGTTCAATTCCCAGCTTCTACCAACCTCGTCACGTCCGTTGTTTCCTTGAGCAAGACCATTCACCCTTGCTCCAGATGGGTCGTGGTTAGGGCCTTGTATGGCAGCTGCCAACATCAGTGTGTGAATGTGGGTGTGAATGGGTGAATGTGGAAATAGTGTCAAAGCGTTTTGAGTACCTTGAAGGTAGAAAAGCGCTATAAAAGTATAATCCATTTTTTTTTTATCTCCAACAAATAGTTTTCGATGTCATAACACACCATCCAAAGTTCAAATTTTTGACTGGGAGAAAGTTTTGGACTGTGCAAAATCCCAATTCTGAAATCCTAAAGGAGGACTGTGCTTGAGTGATTGACAATTTTAAGCGACGTATGAATGTTTGTTTCCATTGCCGCTGAGCCCATTTGGAGAATATTTTGGGGGGAAAACACATCACTTACATCAGTGGTCCCAAACCATCGATTGGTACCGGGCCGCAGAATATTTTTTTAATAATTTTTATTTTAAAAAATTAAAAATAAATAAATAATATATATATATATTTTTTTTCATTAAATCAACATAAAAAACACAAAATAAACTTACAATTAGTGCACCAACCACAAAAACGTCCCTTTTTCATGACGAAACGTCCCTTTTTCATGACAAATTAAAAAAAAAAAAAAAGGATTCCGCCGGGCCGCGGGACTAATTATTAAGCGTTGACCAGTCCGCGGATACAAAAAGGTTGGGGACCACTGACTTACATGACATGCAAAGTGACCAAGATAATTAAACATTTTGGGAATGATCGTACACAGACTGAAGTCTAAGGTCAGAAAATTTCTTGAAACAAAAAATTTCTTGAAATTTTCTGGACATTTTTAGCATTTAATAATTTTTTTATGACATCTGTTGCTTTAGACCACCCTGTACCTGGAGTCTCACTGAAAATTGAACAAGCAAGGGGCTGCAAGAAAAAAATTCTGCACATATATTTGAAACTGCAGAGAAATTCCATATTGATGATGACTGTACAGTGTACTTCTCTGATAGTGTCAGTTGGAAGTGTGCATCATTACTGTGTCTTTTGTCCATAAGTTTAAATATTTGTATTATTGCATCGCAAGTTTGGTTCCTCGGGCTTTGTGTTCATCGAATTTTTATGAATTGTCAATTGATGCCCAACTAACATGCGTGCGTCATGTGAAATTGCAGGAAAAATGCACCAGTGCCGCAGCCACATTTTTAGGCTTTGTTTTTAAAGTGAGCTTGTGTCAAAAGTGGTATGCATGTGTGAGAGAGTATGTTTGTGTGAGAGATACTGTGTGTGTCTGTAAAAGAGCGTTTGTGTCTATTTTGTGTGGAGCTGTTTTAAAAAAAAGCATGTTTGTTAAGCAAACATTTGCAAAAAGTAAATACATTGCCCTGTCCCATGTTGGTAGTATTAGAAACTTGAAAATGATCTGTCTCATTTTCTTTTAATAAAGATGGAAAAACCTCTATTTATGATTAATCGGGATAAGATATGAGTTAATTGCGGACCAAATGTAATTATTCGTAATTCAATATTATAGGTGCTTCGCAGCCCCCGTCAAAGTGTTACCTTGGACAGCACTACATAGTGGATGAGTACAGGTTTTAATCGATAATGTTGGGGCTTCTCAGGTGATGTCATGTTTAATGCATAGTGGAGATATATATGCTCCCTGTGTGGTTGCCTTTTGTAGTCTTCATTCAAATGTTGCTTTTTTTCCAAGCATCCTTCAGCTCTTGGTTGTTTAGCAACAGAGGATTCTTACTGGTTTGTAAAAAAAAAAAAGGGGACACCCTTATGTGTGAGAGTCGGTGAATTGGCAATACCAAGCACATTTCTATCTTCAGAGCTTTTACTTTTTTTCTTATTTATAAATATATGTAAGAAAAATGATATTATGAAAAATTTGACAGTGCCCGTCTTTCTAACAATATTTCACACTGAAACACATCAACATAGAACCGAGTCCTGAAATGTATTCTTTAAAAGAGTCAACTTTTCACTCTTTTGTCACAGTCGTCTTCGTCAATACTATCAATCTTTTACAGCCCCGCTGTCTCACAAACACACTCACACGTCTTTTTTTTTTTGTTTGCTTTTGAGATGTTGTTCCATGTTGCATCAGAGTAACGGTGAGACGCCACTGTGTGTGCTCGTCATATTTTATTCATCATAGCAGAGGCTGCGGCACCGAGCCTCGCTCCTTCCTGCCAGCTCAAAGTAGGCAGCTGTCAGAGAGCCCAAATCCCCAGATGCGTTGCCCATTTTACCTCTACATCATACAAAGAGCACATTTCATTGCAGGCGAAACTACGACCAGGCGTGAACACGTCGCTTTCCATCATTGCACAAGTGACCCTTTCTCAATTTCCTTTTGCTGTTTTGCTGTCTGATGTAACTTTTTACAACCTGATATCAGAACTGCGCAGTATCGTCCGACAAGGTACTCATGTGCAAGCACACTTGCTGTTATTTAAATAAGCGAAATGAATGTATTGATTAAACATAACCATGTTAAACCATAAGTGCTTCTTAACAGAGGTCCACCTGTAATGAATGACCATTCATTGTTGCAAGTAGAGCAGTGTCACTGATTTATTGATGTCGCCACAGTGAATAACAACAACATATGAACAACAAGCACATCAACAGTTGACTAAAAATAGGATAAACATGCAGCAGGGGCTTCTAATGATGGTAATTTTAATTGGAAAAGATACGATGACAACAGGCCTCTGGTGCTGCTCGACCTTCACTGGCAGATTTGCGTGATGCTGATGAGGCCTCATGCTTCAGTTCACATTTTGTGAATACACACACACACTTTATGTTCCTCAAACAAATGTATCTAGACCGCTGCACCCGGCTCAGTGCCTGCACCATGGTGCACAGTGAGCGTCCCAAACAACCCACTGGTTCATACTCACTGAGTGACAGATGAGGTGGCAGCTCTCATGCCAGACTTTCTTCCTTCTTATCAAAATGAAATAATGTCAGCGTCTGTGATAGTCAGATCGTTATTTAATGTCACGCTGCTCAGCTTCCATTCTGTTCAACCGTTTTTAGAGGAATTGTTTTTTTCTGCGTGGCGTTTAAAATAACAAAGCAGAAACACTTTGCATATTCTAATAGAGTTGTGTCTCTTTGCAGTAAGTGTTACCAAACTTTAGTCGGAGCGTGTGACAATCGAAAAATATGGGGAACAGCCACTGATCAGTATCGGAAAGTTTTTGTGAATAAGGGATAGAAATGTATATTGTGTACCTAGCAGTGGCGGGCCGTGCATTTCCCACCTAGGCCTTCAGTGATGTCCAACTTCAATGTTTACTTATATAGCCCTTATTCACTAGTGTCTCAAAGGGCTGCACAAACCACAACACAAACCACTACGACATCCTTGGTTGGCCCACATAAGGGCAAGGAAAACTCACACCTAGTGGGACGTCGGTGACAATGATGACCCAGTGGGACGTCGGTGACAATGATGACTATGAAAACCTTGGAGAGGACCACATATTCACCCTCCTATATAAGCCAGCCTTTTCTGTTCAGTCATTCTGGGATTCTAATTTGCCTTTGAGCAACAGTATCGACCGACGACAAACGTATGTATATTCTCGCTAGCTGTTCACGCTATGCCTTTTGCTTGTATTCCAGCTCTCACGCTGATGATTTGTTTTCTCTTTTATGTGCCTTCGTGCCAAGTTTTAGTTTTCTTTGTTTATTCCTAGCTTTCGGTGCTAGCGCTTTTGTTTACCTTTTGCTTAACGCCAGTGTTTTTGTATCTTAGCTCCCTTTTGTCACTTAAATAAATCATCACATCTTACCTTTGCTGTGTTATTGCCGATGCATCGTGGAGGGACAAACCCTGCATTACTATGCCATCCGGTGGTTACACCAAGGTTGCTATTTCATCAAGAAGAGGATATATGAGCAATATGCTGAACCAATTTGACATACAGCATGCAATGAATGTCACGTTCATTAGTTTATTAACCGCGATAATCTCATCCCAAGCAGCAGCAGTCATCTGAAGTAGATACAACAGGTACAAATACCGCCGATAATGTTAGTGCTATTACATGTTAAATTGAAATGAATGCCTTCCCAGTCCATGTACATCGCAGCCAATTGTTTAAAAAAGTTTAACATATAAATCCACTTTTCCTGTTCTTTGGTTTGATAATAAAAAAACGGAAAATGGATCGTTATCCATTATCCATGATTTGTTATCCGATTTTAATTGTTTTTTTTTTTAATCGAAAATGGTAATCAAAACAAGTGGAAAACAAATTTTTCTATTCCCTGTTCAAGGTTTGGACATACAGTTTTGGTCAAAAGTTTACATACACTTGTTAAGAACATAATGTCATGGCTGTCTTGAGTTTCCAAGAATTTATACAACTTTTTGTGATAGAGTCATTGGAGCACATACTTGACATCACATGGACTACCTTTTGGAGGCTAGTTCTGGGGTCAGATGAAACAAAAATGTAGCTGTTTGGCCACAATACCCAGCAATATGTTTGGAGGAGAAAAGGTGAGGCCTTTAATCCCAGGACCACCAAGTCTACAGTCAAGCATGGTGGTGGTAGTATTATGCTCTGGGTCTGTTTTGCTGCCAGTGGAACTAGTGTTTTACAGAGAGTAAATGGGACAATGGAAAAGGAGGATTACCTCCAAATTCTTCAGGACAACCTAAAATCATCAGCCCGGAGGTTGGGTCTTGGGCGCAGTTGGGAGTTCCAACAGGACAAGGACCCCAAACACACGTCAAAAGTGGTAAAGGAATAAATATATCAGGCTATAATTAACGTTTTAGAATGGCCTTCCCGAAGTCCTGACTTAAACGTGTGGACAATACTGAAGAAAGAAGTCCATGTCAGAAAACCAACAAATTTAGCTGCAGCAATTTTGTCAAGAGGAGTGGGCAAAATTTCAACCAGAAGCTTGTGGATGGCTACCAAAAGCACCTTATTGGATTCCACCAATGGTATTCCACTCAATGATAATAAATAATCCCTGGGTCATTGTATTTTTATGATACACACGGGACACATACACGTACACGTCAGTGGCTGTCAACACCGGCTTCCGGTCCGTCACTGAAATAGGTCTGTGTGCAACATAAACGCAAATAACAATCCTTATTGTTCCAAAATGCACCCCCACCTATGGCATGCTAATTGATTCTATTGACTTATACTATATATTTGATATGAAATATCATGTTAAAGGTCTGTGAATTAACATGAATACCACACATAATAATAATTATATTATCTTACTTTACTATTTTATTTATTATTTTATATTTCAAATGTTTTAGGAACAAGTTATAGAAAATGGACGGATGGACATACTAGGTGTAAATCTAATGAATAAAAACACAGTTATGGATGTGCGTGCTCTTTACAAGGTGATGACTTAACAGCTGCATTGCACCTTGCACAAGCATACATAGTTGACTTATTTAAGACCTAAAAAGCAGGTGTTGATAAAATACTTCACTGCTGTGAGATGTTATATCATCATGTTTCTGGTGCACTATCTCTTGTACTTGTCAAGTGGAGACAAGCGATGCGTCGTGGAAGACGCAGGGGGTTGTAATGATTTTTAGGATGCAGACAAAAAAGGGAGCAGCATGCAGTAAAAATGGATATTTATTGATAAATGAACAAAAAGCAAGAGCAACGAGGAAATGTTCTGCCCGCACAGACTGAAAAAAACAAAACAAACTGATACCCAGCAAAACATTCACAGGAAATGTGGAGCAGACGGGGTCCACAAAGTAGTGCATATTTGGTCTTAGAATCAAAAGGATCCTCTGTAGTCCAGTGAACAGATAATAACAATGTCCTGACAACGAAAGTAGAAAACTTATTAACTTTAATAATCTTGATTGCAAACAGAAAACAGGTGAAGGGAAATGCTCCAGGACAGAAGTGAAGCAGCCACGGGAAAACACCAACAAAACCGCAAGAGCCGCCAAAATAAAAGCACAGGACAGGAACTAAAACACTAAACACCAGAGAACACTAAAAAAGTACATAATTACATATTGTCTAGATAAGCATTCCGTTGCATATCAATAAGAAATATTGATATTGGTATTGGTATCAATAAAATCCTAACGATAAACATCCCTAATAAGGAATGTGATCACCACTGCTAATTAATGCCTTTTAATGTCAATTCTATTGATTTTGTAGTCTTATGTCTGACAAGCGTGTGTGTGGAGCCGCTCACTTAAGCTAATAATCACCTCCATTACGGAAAATAAACTGCATTTCTTTGTATCTTTACCTGCTTTTCTTTATACCTTATTAATCGCTATCTCTATAGGACAATGGCTTAACATGTTGCACACCAAGCAAGAGCCACGCACTGCCACCGCTAAGCTAACTTTAAACAACATCAATGAATATTATGTAAACTTTTAAGAAGTTACAGCAGAAAGTCTGTATCTATAAACAGGAAATCAATAAGTAGAAAAAGCAAGTGTTGGTTTGTCAAAACTGTCATATTGAATACACAACATGTAAAGGAAGGGCGATCCATCCATATATTAGTGGTGTCAATACAAATAGTAGTATCAGTATATGATCAATACTAGAGTGATTAAGTTGATATTTTTGATTTCTGAAAATCTTTTTTGTCTTCTTTTTGTTAAAGTTTACAATGCAAATCAAAATCAAATCAAATCAACTTTATTTATATTAAAGCACATTTAAAATTTACCACAGGTTCACAGCAGGTGTGTAATGGGGCGCCATTGCTGGATTGATATCACTCAGTGTTAAAAGCCAAGGAATAAAAGTATGCTTTTAAGAGAGATTTAAAAACAGGAAGAGAGGAGGCTTGTCTAACACTCAGAGGTAGGTCGTTCCAGAGCTTGGGAGCAGCAGCAGCGAAAGCTCTGTCACCTCTAAGCTTCAGCCTTGTGTCAGGGACCGTCAGTAGCAGCTGATCTTAGGGATCCGGTGGGGCATTAAGGCTGAAGGAGGTCAAAGAGATATGTTGGCGCGAGGTTGTTTAGACATTTAAAAAACAAATAGAAGGAGTTTAAAATTGATTCGATAACGCACAGGGAGCCAGTGAAGGGACGCTAATATAGAGGTGACGTGCTCACGTCTGCAGGTCTGTGTTAGCAGACGAGCAGCAGAGTTCTGCACGAACTGCAGACGGGCGAGGGAGGCCTGGCTAATGCCTACTTTCAGGGCATTGCATTAGTCTAAACAATTCGAGATAAAGGCGTGAATTAATTTCTCGAGATCATGTCCTGACAGAAGCCGTTTAACTTTCGCTATTTGGCGTAATTGATAAAAGCTTTTTTGAACGACGCTACTGATTTGTTTTTCGAATTTAAAATCTGAGTCGAACTTTACCCCCAGGTTTGTGACACAGTCGCTGAGATTCGGGGTCAGAGTGCCAAGGTCAACGTTGGGGGAGGGAGAGCGACTTGGACCGAACAACATAACTTCTGTTTTGTCTTCATTTAGACTCAGGAAGTTAGCTCAAAGCCAGGCTTTGATGACGTGTAGGCAGTCAATGAGACATTGAACTGTGTTATTTTGTGCCATGGGAAAATAGATCTGGCAATCATCGGCATAAAAATGAAATGCGATACCATACTTCCTAAAAATAGAACCAAGGGGGAGAAGGTAAAACGCAAATAGGATTGGGGCAAGGATTGAGCCCTGGGGGACCCCGTGTGGTAGAGGAGCTGTGGAAGACATACAACTGTCTATTTTTACACAAAAACTCAACACAAACTCAGGAAATAACTCCCTGGACATGGTAGGACTTTGGGGTCAAAAAGCAAATTATTTAAATTAGTACTAAATAGTAGTATTTTTATTTTGGCTTACTTATTGTGCACCATTAACTTTGTTTTGATCAAACTATTTTATGTAATAAAGAATGAGGAGATAGTTTGAATATACTGATGATTTGAAAAATGTATAGTTAATACATGTGATCGGTATCAGCCGATCTCATTCATCGATGGTCTGCATCAGAATCGGCAGTATAAAACCCTGATTGGAACATCCCTGGAAAACTAACCATATGGTATTCCTATGCTTAGCTTCTATTATTGAAATAGGCTAATATTTGTTGAAGCGTGTTTTCCTGTGATCTGCAAACATTACTAACGCAAAGAACACGATGCACCTCAGGCTAATGTGTTTATTCAAGTATTGAAAGGCTTTAATTTTTGAATATTCTCTTTTCCGGCTTCCTCCCTCTGTCTCTTTCTAGAAAAGTGCAAGCGGGGAACATGACGAGAGTGTAAGGGAAGAGTGCAAAATGCAACAGGTCCTCCACTAAATTGTTATTTACTATAAAGTAAAGACTACTCAACTGTTTAATTAAAGCCAACTGTTTAGTGTGCTTCATGCTGAGAAACCAGCCTGCTGTTTAATGATCTTGTGTTGTCTGAAGTGATCCCAGCATGTGGTACTTAGGATTAGGATCCCCCCTTCACCCACGACATTGTCTTTTTTAAGGACTTGAATCGCCTTCCTAATTGACGCGGCCTTATCTGATTCTCGAACGCTGGTCAAAATCCTAAACAAATAAATGCCTGTCGAAGCGCACTTGCTCGGCTAAGCAAAAAGAGCATTTGCAATGATTTTTTTTTATCTTGTTGGAAATTGATTTAGCTGTTTAAGAGGAGGTTCTGCGCTCACAGTAGTGGTTACTAAAATGAGGGAGAAATGACTCCCGCAGGCGGCAAGTGGAGGTTCTGTCAATACCTATCACTTCTAATGCAAGAAGCGGCATCTCGACACCTTTTCATTTCACGTCCGCTGTCGGCAGTGCTTCTGCTGCACTTTCCCCACCGCTCATGTAACTGTAATAGTGGCTGCTTTTAAGATAAATATGCAATCATCCTCCTAACCCTTTCATTCCTTTCCCACTCTGGACATTGAGAGTAAAGGGCTGGCTGCACGTCAACAGGGCTCCAGGAATCAGCCTCTTCCTTGAGGACTCTCTGGCAAAGTGGCTGCTCGATCACGTAGGAGCTGGAGTGTGCGTCCTACAGTAGAGGGCCTGTCTTGTGTCTTCTTGCACCGCAGAGCACGAGGCATTTTTTTTCCCCCTCTTGCACAGCCCGAACTGAGAGGAGGTCATATGATGCTCTCCTTAGAGCAGTGGTTCTCAAATGGGGGTACGCGTACCCCTGGGGGTTCTTGAAGGTATGCCAAGGGGTACGTGAGATTTTTTTTTTAAATATTCTAAAAATAGCAACAATTCAAAAATCCTTTATAACTATATTTTTTTAAATAATACTTCAACAAAATATGAATGTAAGTTCATAAACTGTGAAAAGAAATGCAACAATGCAATATTCAGTGTTGAAAGCTAGATTTTTTTGTGGACATGTTCCATAAATATTGATGTTAAAGATTTCTTTTTTGGTGAAGAAATGTTTAGAATTAAGTTGGAATATAATCGAATGGAAAGTACTTTATTGATCCCTGGGGGAAATTCAGCACCACAGTTTGCTCACAATAGACAATAATAATAATAAATAATATATAACATATATATGTAATATATTATATATGAATAGTATAAATATATTCTACATAAATTCTACATTTAAGTGCAGTCAAGAAGGAACATATGCATTATACAGTCTGATGGCTGTCGATATGAAGGACCTCCTGAGTCGTTCCGTGTTGCATTTAGGGCAGTGGTCCCCAACCTGTTTGTATCCGCGGACCGGTCAACGCTTAATCATTTTTCCCGCGGGGGGGGGGGGTTGGAATCCTTTTTTTTAATTTTTTTTTTTTATTTGTCATGAAAAAGGGAGATTTTTGTGGTTAGTGCACTAATTGTAAGTGTATATTGTGTTTTTTTTTTTTTTAATAAAAATGGATAAAAAATTATTCTGCGGCCCGGTACCAATCTGGCCGCAGCCCGGTGGTTGGGCACCACTGATTTAGGGAGTCTGACCCTTCCACTGAATGTGCTTATTCGCTCCGCAAGGTCCGAGTGTAGTGGGTGGGAGGTGTTGTCCATAATGGCTAGGAGTTTTGCTAGACTTCTCCTCTCTGTCACCACATTACTGGCCTTCTCTACCAACTTGTCCAGTCTGTTTGCGTCCCTCACTCTCTGCCCGCTGCCCCAGCAAGCCACGGCATACAAGAAAGCGCCCGCCACCACCGACTCGTAGAACATCATCAACATCTTTGTACAGACATTGAAGGGTCCTAGCCTCCTGAAGAAGTAGAGGCGGCTCTGTCCCTTCTTGTAGAGGGCCTCAGCGTGTTTTGACCCATTCAGCTTGTTGTCCATGTGTACACCGAGGTATTTATAATCCTCTACCATGTCCACATCCACCCCTCCTGATGGAAAGGCTCCAACATTCTATCACTCAACTTCCAGAGACAGAGGAGAGAGAGAAAAACTAAACAAAACCCAGCTTCTTGCGATCATGGTATTGCAGTAATTAAAACTTCAATGTCTTTTTGATGTGGATTAATGTTTTGCAATTATCCGTTGTTCGGTCAGTGTGACTTTTTTAATCCAAAACAAAGCCAGAAAAGGATTTCAGTTTCCCTCTTTTTTTGAATCACTAAAAACGTTATTGATGCTTTCCGTCTTCTGTCGTCGTCCTTTGTCCGGCGTTTTCACAGCCTCCTTTTTACTTTTACTTTTGTCTCGACACAGCTTACCTATGAGCTTTTCGGTTCTCATTTCTGGTGGTAGATCTCCATTCTGTGCGGTTTTCTTTTTCTGTAGCCGGGTCGATCAATTGGCTTTTGGACCACCTTGTGTGCATTTCGTCGGGTCTTGATGATGGTTGGAGTGCATAACGCGTTAAATGGCTGACTGAATGATTGTGAGTGCGTGTGATTAACAATTTCATTGGTCCACTGTGACCCGTTGGGATATTTCATTGGTCTGATGTGACGAGGCTAAATTTATTGGGGCCATGTGAAGTTTGTGAATGCGGTAAAAACATAAATTAGCCACAGCATTGTGTAAAGCTCAAGGTTCAGAGTACGGGAAAAATTTAGCAGCTTATAGACTGGGATTTATGGCACAGTAGTTATTTGTCAGGTTTCAGGATAAAATAAGAACATTTCCTATCATGGTTATTGTGACCAAAGTTATCACGATCATCATTATCATAGTTGTAATGTTGTATGTGCTTAAAACACACTGAAAATTTCAGATTTTTTTAAAACACCAAAATAAATAGGCCCACTGTTGGAAAGCCAACTGATAAGAAGGTTCTGGCGGGCGTTGTCGTGTCCTACTCTGTTCAGCCGTCCTTGAACACACCACGTCTTGTTGTACATAGTGTAGATTGATCACTCTGGACTAAGAGAGCACAGCTTGTAGCTTGCAACTACTCCCAATTTGATTTTAGATTCTCAGGGTGACCATTCAATTTAGAATTAATTCTTGATTTTGTTGCGATCCGCTGTTCGGATCTTTACATATTATTGTTTATTGTTCCTTTTTGGTATCATCATCATCATCATCATCATCATTTATTTTTATTCCTTTCATGAAAATGCATATTTACAAGCCACGTACAATTGACACTATCATTGTTTTTTTTTTGTTTTTCTTTCTTATACATTTCCATGATCAGAAAGGAGCAGATGGAAGAATAATATTCTTATATTTATCTGCCCCCTTTTTAACACCAATTATTTTTGATGACTTTATAACCGTTCCCTCCACCAACACCCAAACTCCAACATACTTTTGCATTTTCCTTTAAGCACTTTCACAATGACACGTCCAATCTAAATCAAAACTCAGTTTGATATATTTTCAGTTTTCTCTTTTTGTAACTCTTTTTAAAAACAAATATATTCTTACAGCTTTTTAAGTCTTTGTTTAGAGAATTCCATGCTTTCACACCAACAACAGACAAGCACATTTGTTTCAAATTTGTTCGCACTCTTGGATGTTTAAAGTCATACGGCCTTCTGTGGTTTTCATCTTCAGATGTGAACACAAATAACTTTTGTATGTCCTTCGGAAGAACTTTATTTCTCGCTTTGAACATCATTAATAGTGTATTCAATTCTACAATGTCTTTTAGTTTTAGTAATCCTGACCTAATGAAGAGTGGATTTGTGTGGTCTCTATATCCTACTTTAAAAATGATTCGAATTGCTCTTTTCTGTGAAAGAAATAAAGGCATTATGTTGCTATGATATGTATTTCCCCATATTTCTGCACAATAATTGAAATAAGGTAGAATAATTGAGCAATATAAGATTCTCATTGTGCTGTATGGAAAACTATATTTAACCTTGTTCAAAATAAATAAACTTTTAGATACCTTATTTTTCACATGCATTATATGAGCTTTCCATGTCAACTTTTCATCTAAGATGACCCCAAGAAATCTGATTTCAGACACCTTCTCAATTTTCACATTGTTTATGGATAAACTAACTTCCATCTTTCTTTTATTACCGAATACCATATACTTAGTCTTTTCCAAATTTAAAGATAATTTATTTATATCAAACCACAATTTTAGTTTAACCATTTTCTCTTTAATATTATTGGCTAAAATGTTCAAGTCATCTCCTGAACAGTATAAATTTGTATCGTCTGCGAATAATACGCACTGTAAAATTTTCGAAACCTCACAAATATCATTTATATATAAAGTAAAAAGTTTGGGTCCTAAAATCGAACCTTGTGGAATTCCACATTCAATATTCATACATTCTGACCTATGATCATCGATCTCAACATATTGCTGTCGTTGATGTAAATAACTGGTTAACCAGTCCAGTGCAACTCCTCTGACTCCATAAGTATATCATTTAGAAATGAGAATTTGATGATCTACAGTGTCAAATGCCTTCTTTAAATCAATGAACACTCCTATTGTGTATTTATTTTGATCAACTGCAGTTGTAATCACTCTGTTGTTCGACGTCCTTATTTCCTGTTTAGTCTGTCACCATGGTAGCTCATTAGTTCACCTGCCCCTTGCTATCCACGCACACCTGTTTCTTGTAATCACCTCCCTTATTTAAGTTCACCCCTTTTTGTTGTTCATTCTGGGTTCCTAATTGGCCTACGTGCAACAGAGACGACCACTACCGTATGTATATTCTCTCTAGCTTTTCACGCTTCGCTTATACTTCTATTTCCAGCTCTCACGTTGATGATTTGTTTTTCCCTTTTGTGTGCCTTTGGGCCAGTTCAAATTTTTCTGTTTGCTATTCCTAGCTTTTATGCTAGCGTCCTTTGTTTGTTTTTTTATTAGCTCCAGTATTTTTGTTCTGTAGCTCCCTTCGTTACTTTAATAAATTCATCATATCTTACCTTACGCTGTGGTCATTGTCGACGCATCCCTGGAAGATCGGACTTGGCAACAACATGCCACGAAGTCGTTTCAGATTTAACACAATTTTTGATTCAAACTGATTCTTTCAATATATTATTTGGTATAAATATTATAACAAAACCACTTCAAAATGAGTTTTAGGTTACAAAAGCTCCTCTTGGCTGCTGACGTATACGCGTAGCGAGTAAGTGTGGAGATGGTCGAAAAACATATTTTTAAAGATTCTTATAAAAAATATGGCAATTATGAATAGATTTAAAATCACAATACATTAGAATTGCAATTCAGATGCAAATTGGTTTATTTCAGCACCCCTATTTACTTTTTCACCGATACCAAAAAAATATTTTATGCAAATAGTTTAGCATACACAAATTGCTTGTCGCATCTTTAATGTACAAAACGTATCAAAGTAGCCCCCCGTGTTCATTCATTTGACAGTATGCACTGGGGCCACCTTAATGCACAGGTCCCACCCATTCAGGGGCCCCCGATTTTGGCGACAGATCATCAGAATGATAGTAAAGGTTTGACATACCTCACTTTGCATGTAATGAGATATAATCACATATTAGTTTCACATTTGAAGTTTATTGCTGACATGAATGGACTTGTACTCGATATTCAAATTTTTTTAGTTACACCTGTATAATATAATAACTGAGAGAAAATCTGGTGGCAAGAAAACATGCAACTTTTCTCTGACTAAAATTGAACATTCACCTACCAAAATTTAGGATTGTCTGCATTTGCAAATGTGTGTAAGTTTTTGACCGCAAATCTAGCCTCTGCTCTGTGACATTTGTCTACCGGCAGACGTGAACTGGGGTGAGTACTGTCCGCCTGGGAGCCAGTCAGATGGTGTGTCTCGTCATGTTCATCTAAATGAGAAGGGATTTATTTCAATTTAACAATAACGTTAACATGACAGGTGGTTAGTTAGTACCTTTTGTATTCAGATGTTGTGTTTACATTACTGCTGTGTGGGATGAGATCGTAGCGGTTAAAAAAACATGACTTTCATTTATAATTATTGCATTCTATGAGTTTGAATGTTTCAGCATATTGCTCGTAGAGCCTCCTCTTGATGAAATAGCACCTTACATGTATTACAAGTAGGGCTGTTGCAATCTTTTCTTGGAAAATGTTAATGTTTGTTCTGACCGAGCAACGCCATTTTGCAATGTGACGTCACACACGTTACACATACTTTGCCAACCTTGAGACCTCCGAATTCAGGCGATTAGGGGTGGGGTTATGAGGTGGGTGGGGCAGGGGCGGGGCTAAGGGGGAGGAGCATATTTATAGCTAGAATTCACTGAAATTAAATTATTTCTTATATATATATATATATATATATATATATATATATATATATATATATGTCTTAATTGGATTATCCAGAGAATAGTGCTCGATACCATGGTAGAGCGCAATATGCATGTGTGGGAAAAATCACAAGACTACTTCATCTCTATAGAACTGTTTCATGAGGGGTTCCCTCAATTGTCAGGAGATTTCTGACGATTGAGGGAACCCCTCAAAAATCAGTTCTGTAGAGATGATGTAGTCTTGTGATTTTTCCCACTGATATATATATATATATATATATATATGTGTATATATATATATGTGTATATATATATATATATATATACTGTAACTAAATTTGAATTTCAGTGTTCATTTACTTACACATATACACACACATAACACTCATCTACTCATTGTTGTATTTGAAAGTGCAATGCTTTGCAGCCAGTAGCACAGCCTTTGAAGGAGCATAGGTATGGGCAACCTCTGTGGAATTTACTTTGCAGGAAAGGAATGAGTTTAGGGTTGAATTGTCCATCCTCGTTCTATTCTCTGTCATTATCTTTCTTACCATGCTAAACACCCTCTCTGATAATGCATTGCTGTGTGACACGCACAAAAGTGCCTTCATCAAATGCACCAGAGACTGGAATCTTCCATCCCTCCCTAGCATACCCCTTCCCCTTCAATCTGTCCTGGATTATCTGAAATTCTTGTTTCCAATCTTTTTGGAACTTGCAAGCGTACTTCTTCTTACCCGTCGTCGCCATGACTGTCTATTCTTCGTTCTTCTGCTTTGTCTCTGTTCTGTTTTTGGACATTACTAATTGCCCTAGTTTTGAAGCAATGCATGATGAGAATCCGGATGTTGTGTGTCACTGTATTAATGTGCCGGCTGGAATAAACACACGCTGTGCAATCGCTCCGTGCCTGCCTACTTTATGGGTTATTGATAAACCTATGGATAACGGACACATACAGTATATAATAGTCTCCTTCTTGTTGTGTGTACAGTTGCAGAATTAGCTCCAAAAGCCGTGGATGTTAAAACGTGACTGGGCTGGCAAGGAGGAAAAGCGGACGTGACGACAGGCTGTCCTCACTCAGGTCCGGTTGGAAATCGGGAGAAATTCGGGAGAATGGTCGTCCCGGGAGATTTTCAGGAGAGGCACTGAAATTCGGGAGTCTCCTGAAAAGTTTGGGAGGGTTTGCAAGTATGACCTTGTGTAATGGTGTCATCACCTCCCGGAAGATCTGTTTAGAGAGTCGCTAAACAAAATAGTAAGCAAGTCCAAGGAATTGATACAGTGAGAACCGGTTATGAACAAGAAGCGGTTTTCGATTCCCATCCCTAGGTAAAATCATGATTTGTTTTCACACTGTGTTTTCGGGGTGAGGCGGAGCTGTCGACGTTTGCGAGCGGCCCCCCCAAAATCCCTTCAGCACTGATACAGCTGTGTATAAGGAGAGTATGGCCTACTAAACGAGAGGTGCCATCTTTGCTACAAATGAGGTGTCTGGCTGTGCCGTAAGCATGCAATTGCAGTTGTTGTGACGTTAGTTTTCCTGAAAAATTCAACAAAAAATATTGTTCGATAATACAATCATAAACATACTCCAGCTCATAAACATGGTTTTAGTGCATCTAAGTGTAATTTTGGAACAATTTAGTGGTCGTATTTGACGCACTCTGCCACTGCATTCATGCAGTGTCAAGTTACCAGCTGGCGCTTTAATACCTTCCTGCCGACAAAATGTACGTCTGAAAATACACAACGGACAAACCATCATTTTGCCAAAATCCTCATCAGCTTTGGACCAAGCACTCGACGAGTGAATCACAAAACGAACAAGCAATCGGCGAGTCTAAAATATCAGTGTGCAAATAGATCAATTTAAGATATATTTGGCAGACTCACAGTAAAATGTATAACTTATTTTAATAGGGATTCCAATTAAGTTTTTACTCACAGTTCCAAGACGAGCCATGCCTCGGCAGGGAGCAGCTTTTAAGCGCCCACCTGATACAAGCTTTCTTTGGCAGCATTAGATAACCCTCCAAAACTGAAATCTACATCTGTGTTCGCGAGCCACTCGCGTAAAGAGAACGGTGTCACTACCGTCACTACTGCAACTCTGTTCAGTTCTACACTCCACTGCCTTCTGGTCCAGTAGTTGCCCGAAACCTTGTCTTAACAATCGTAAAAATAGGTCTTTCAAAGACACAGGTAAACGGGTCCTTTTTTAGCCCGTCGGCTCTGTTAGCCCCCAAGCAGCACTCAACCCCGCATGTTCTGGAATTAGGGGGGGGGGCGGGTTTCTCATAGTCATCATTGTCACTGTCACCGACGTTTCACTGGGGTGAGTTTTCCTTGCCATTATGTGGGCTCCACCGAGGATGTCGTTGTGGTGTGTGTTGTGGTTTGTGCAGCCCTTTGAGACACTAGTGATTTAGAGCTATATAAATAAACATTGATTGATTGATTGATTGATTGATTTACCTGGCCAAAAACTCCTCGAATAAAATAAATATCCATTGAGGAAGTGCAGCATAGCATAGGGTCAGCATCAAAGTTGGTCCCAATCATGGCGCTTTGAAGTCAAATGAGCGCCTTTTGACCTATCATTGAGGAGAATGCCTGGAACCGGGTTGGCCAAACTCTCTGTATACATGGCCCCACCTTGGTAGAAACAGTTTAGACGACTGCTGAAGGAGAACCTGAGCTTGCACTCTGTTCAAAGAAGAGCTAAGAAATTGAAAAGTAATTGTCTTGTTTGCCTCGAAATAGTTGAACATCTCCTCCCAAAACCTTCCTCCTGTTATTTTTACATCCTTGCCTTAGTCAGGAAAATAAGGTCACCTTTTAAGGCGCACCGGAGTACAGCAAAGTAATTCAGTGTTCACACAGAGAACTGAGCCAAACAGTCCCATATTTGCGCATCCTCAGCAAAACATCAAATGTACATCGTTTTCCGAATCAGTTGGTACAGTTTGACGATAGGTCCCATGAGAGTTCAATTTTAAGATGCACAGTTGAAGCTTGCTTCGCTAAAGTTCAATGCAGCGGCATTTACTTTTTCCAACTCTTTCCTTGTCCGCCTGACCAAACAAACATTTGCTGAGGACCTCTGCAATCCCCACTTAAGTCCACTCGAGCAGAGAGGCCTGAGATTTGCAGCATAACTGAGCTTGGAGAATTTGCTTTTAATTAAAGCTGAGATCCTCCGTGCTTAGTGCAGGTGGGAGAGGAGAAGGGGCAAAAGGTCTCTTTGGATAAAACTGCTAATATTCCTTCGGGCCATGAATGAGCAGCTTTGTTCTGGGTGAATAGTAGAAGACATAATTTGATCTCCCACTGATGGAGTCTCCTCGCTGCAGAATAATTGCTTCTTTTATAAAGCCGTTTAAGAGGCTCAATTCAAGTGATTGTTTGTCAAATGGACATCTATGTGGACGGAGCAGGAGGTGGGCGTGTCAGCCACTGAGAGTGCATGATTCCTCAAGGGATCTGTGCTAGTTTATCTTTCTCCTCTGTGCTCTGTGTGTCATGTGTTGCCTTGGGGATATTTTCAGATGTTTCCAATTTTTTGGCCACTGATTAGTTCTATTTTTTGCCTTTTTTCTATTGCCTAATTGAACGGTGAGGCTTGGTGCCTCCAGACACAATAGAGCCACCGCTATTTTCCTTCCGAGTGTGTCAGTTACAAATGACTCTTTAATAGAGCGGCATCCTAACCGTCAATCACTCCATTACAAAGCTGTGACTTAATGCTTCTGTGCAGCGGTCAAAGAGGAGGATTACATTATTTTTAGAGCCTTTAACTTACCTCTTTCAATGTTTAAGGTCAGC
Organism: Nerophis ophidion; assembly: GCF_033978795.1. Taxonomy (NCBI): domain Eukaryota; kingdom Metazoa; phylum Chordata; class Actinopteri; order Syngnathiformes; family Syngnathidae; genus Nerophis; species Nerophis ophidion. The sequence goes on along the minus strand of NC_084617.1, from coordinate 55,635,591 downwards.
ATCGAGCTTAATGGACCATTGAGTATTATCAGGATTACAAAGAGCTCTTTCCCTGCCATCCTGGGCTTAATTTTTAAGCTTCATAGGCCAAGTTTAAATTGTCTTTCTGTGATTGGTTTGTTTTGCTTCTGCAATGCCAAGTGCACTTGTATTTAGAATTACCCCTCAGGCTTTGGACAGCTGCAGCAATGGTTTAACATCGGAATCAGTACTGTACCCCAAAAGACTATACAACAATTAATTCACAGCTTTTGTGTTGATCTCTTCCAAAACTTGTAAAAGAAAACAGTGTTCCTATTATGAGAAGTGTCTGTTGTATACTAGAAAGTTGTCAGAGAACATTGAGACCTCCAAGCAAAAAGTGGTAAATGATCGGCAGTAAATAAAATCAATTCAAAAATGCAAAGAGCAAAACGTTCTTCCAGTGTACCAATTGATGAAATTGAATAACCCTTTCAGGGTCATGAAGCCTGGATGCCCCCTGGACTGGTCAACAGTCAGGCATCGATTAATTAACGAACTCATTTTTACACCTATGAAGGACTTATAGTCTCCAATGAATGTACCATGCATATTTTTGGATTGTTGAAGAACATCTATGGCCTTGTTTACACTGCACAACAAAATGGAATTTTTTGCCCTCTAGTTACACAGATCAGATTTTTTTGCCAGTCTAAATGCTTCAAAGTGCTTGAAATCTGATTTTTTGACATCAGATTCAGACCACATCAGGAGGTAGTCATGAATCCGATTGGAATCTGACTTTTTCAAATGTGACTTCAGTCTAAACGCAAAGCGACCTAAATGCGACCCGAATGTGACTTTCTCGTCAGCTTTGGGCGAGCTAGGCCACTCCCACAACATCCAGCCCACTTTGGACTGCAGTGTAAACGGTGTCAGAGTACCCATTGATAAAACACTTTAGCACAGTGAGAACATGCCAAGTTTACACAGAAAACTTTGAGCTAAGGTTTGAACCCAAAACTTTCTCACAGTATGATTGAACAATCCTTCATCCACTACTCACTAAGGATGGGTACCGTTCACATTTGAATCGGCATCAATTCCCAGTTCTTGGAAATAGTTACCGGTCGCAATTTTTGGTAGTTTTGTGTGTGTTCAACTGTGGCAATAAATGTTAATTGCTATAAAAAAAAATCTGCTACACTGAGCTGTGCTGCTCAGCTGTTATCTTGTTGTATTAGACTTCTGAGTCTCATTTGCTAGTATTGTAATGCACCGCATTTTTCGGACTATAAATCACAGTTTTTTTTCATAGTTTGGCCGGGGGTGCGACTTATACTCAGGAGCGACTTATGTGTGAAATTATTAACACATTACCGTAAAATATCAAATAATATTCTTTAGCTCATTCACGTAAGAGACTAGACGTATAAGATTTAATGGGATTTAGCGACTAGGATTGACAGATTATTTGGTAAACGTATAGCATGTTCTATATGTTATAGTTATTTGAATGACTTTTACCATAATATGTTACGTTAACATACCAGGCATGTTCTCAGTTGGTTATTTATGCATCATATAACGTACACTTATTTAGCCTGTTGTTCACTATTCTTTATTTATTTTAAATTGCCTTTCAAATGTCTATTTCTTGTGTTGGGTTTTATCAAATACATTTCCCCCAAAAATGCGATTTATACTCCAGGGTGACTTATATATGTTTTTTGTCTTCTTTATTATGCATTTTCGGCAGGTGCGACTTATACTCCGGAGTGACTTATACTCCAAAAAGTGCGCTACTTGATTTCATAGTATACTTTGCATGCAGTTATAATTCCAAGACGATAATTTGCAGTAGCGTATGAACTTAGGTGTGTAGCCATAGCCAGAAGTAGTTTTTGCTATTAAGTAGATTGTGCCGGTCTCGTCTTTTGTTGAGCACTAAAAAGTGTTTTAAGTGTTATTGTATTAATCACGCGCCAGTTTGATTGCAAGGTTCAGTAGTTTTATTAACCAAATTTGGAGGTGTTGAAATCTTCATCTGAAATCACTCATTGTAATCAGTAGCATGTACGTTTTATGGCAAATCCAATGTAAATTGGCATTGAGCTAGTGAATTTTGAAAAGTGAAGCCCTACTGTACTTTTGTGCACCTTCTGCTTTCTTTGTAGGCATGGAAATTTATTAAGTGTCGTTGAGCTCGCTCTGAGTACTTGACTGCTTGTTTTCTGGCCAGGTACTTGAGCTGATGCAGTGACTGCAACCGGACGTGACGTTAGGTGCAACAAAGGTATCGAAATGATGGCACAGTTTGATTTGACCTGAATGGGTACCTGGTAGTAACTACGGCTTTCCATCGAATTTGCTACCCATTCACTCTGTTCATTGTAAGAATCCTGTATCAGACTACTAAATAATAGTGATGGGGAATTACAGAGAAAAACATATGAATATTTCCTGACCAAAGGTTGAGCCAGTTGATAGACTGATGTTTATCTAGCTATAAAAGTATTTCCATTAGTCTTGAAGCCTTCTTCTAATTAGGACATTTCAGGGATACGTTTGATGCATTTAAAAATCCACATGTTTTTCTTTCCCTTGCACGCTTTTTTCACATTCTTTTACTGTATCAGGGGTTTTCAAACCTGTTTTACCATGAATTGATTAACGAGGACCCTGACTTAAACAAGTTGAAAAACTTATTCGGGTGTTACCATTTAGTGGTCAATTGTACGGAATATATACTGTACTGTGCAATCTACTAACAAAAGTATCAATCAATCAATCAATCAATCGATCAATCAATCAAGTACCACCTCAGAAAATTCTTGGGTTTCCAAGTACCACCATAATGACCAATTTTAAAATACAGTACCACAGTAGACCCAAGTATTCATTAAAAACAAGGCATATGTTTTATTTAACAATTATATTTAAGATTTCTGGACACTGTAACAATACACACAATGCACAAACATAATGGACAATAATATTCCATATACAGTACGTATTTACAGATTTCTTTGGCGTACCACTAGATGGAGTAGGGGTATATGTGCCACGGTTTGAGAATCTGTGTATTATATCATACCAAGTGACCCATTATCTGCAGTATCTACCCAAGAAAACAATAAAAGTTTCAGTTTACTTGTTTGTCTTGTCAGTAAAGACTCATTGTGAACACACCCCTTTTAAGCGGCGTGGCGAAGTTGGTAGAGTGGCTGTGCCAGCAATCTGAGGGTTACTGGTTCAATCCCCACCTTCTACTATCCTAGTCACGTCCGCTGTGTCCTTGGGCAAGACACTTCACCCTTGCTCCTGATGGGTCCTGGTGAGCGCCTTGCATGGCAGCTCCCGCCATCAGTGTGTGAATGTGTGTGTGAATGGGCGAATGTGGAAGTAGTGTCAAATCGCTTTGAGTACCTTAAAAAGAGGTAGAAAAGCGCTATACAAGTACAACCCATTTACCATTTAAGCGGCCTCTCTAGGCTTGACTCCTCAGCTGCTTAGAGGAGTTAATAGAAGGGTTTTTTTAGAAGTTCGGATGTTTTGGTGCCGAAAACGTGTCAGAAACTCATGGGACTCTAAAGCTTGACATTTTGTGATGTAGACATTCTGCTCCACTTTTGAGTCCTTGTGGAAAATATGTAAATATGTGCTATTTCACTGTCTAACTGGGCTATTTTCTTTTCCCTTCTTTCTAGAGCAGGAATGGCAGATTTTGACAGTTCAAATAAAGTGCCACAATCACAACTTTCAGTGGGATTTGTATCGTAACACACACACACACACACACTTACTAGACTACAACACTGTGGATGATGTAGCATGTCACATCCAGCTGTGAGACTGGGTTCTAATCATATCTCAGACCTCTTTGTGTTGTCTTCTCCCAGTGTATGTGTACATTTTCTCTGGATCCCCTTGTTTTCTTCCACCGTCCCAAAAATATGCATGTTAGGTTAAACGGAGACTCTAACTCGGGTTTCCACAAAATGCATAATGGCCGCTGAATGGCTCCGCCACAGCGATGTAGCCAATTTGTTTTCATTCTAGTCAATGTGTCAGTTTCCACTGTCGTGGGGACGCCCTGTGCACGGCACCGGCACGGCGCTGTCAAATGTATGCAGAGCTTCTATTTTTGCCGTACACCGGAGAACGGCGGATTCATTCAGCAAAAAGTCATGCACAGACACGAATAAGTTATCTGGTTCATTTTCAAAAATAAAATACCTTAGAGCATATTTAAAACTTGAAACGCCCTATTTGCAATTATAATCGTTCTTTTATTTTTTTTTTTATTACGGTCTGTTGACTTTTTTGTCATTAATTAATTGCAATAAACAGAATAAAGTTCTGGCCTGAGTTCCAACTTTCCAACTGACAGCTAGGGCTGTAGCGAAACACTAATCTCATAATATGATACGATACATGATATTTAGCTCACAGTACTATATATCGTATTTTTGGATTAGAAGTCGCTCCGGAGTCTACGTCGCACCGGCCGAAAATGCATAGTAAAGAAGGAAAAAAACATATATAAGTCGCATTTTTCGGGGAAATTTATTTGATAAAATCCAACAGCAAGAATAGACATTTGAAAGGCAATTTAAAATGAATAAAGAATAGTGAACAACAGGCTGAATAAGTGTACGTTATATGACACATAAATAACCAACTGAGAAGGTGTCTGCTATGTTAACGTAACATATTATGGTAACAGTCACTCAAATAACTATAACATATAGAACATGCTATACGTTTACCAAACAATCTGTCACTCCTAATCCATAAATCCGATGAAATTTTCTTCCTTGATGTCGCTTCTAAATAACTCTGACAACTCCAAAGGTATGCACCGCTTCTTCTTGTTGTTTTCTGCTGCATATTTCACTACGTCCAGCTTGTAGTCTGCAGTGCATGATTTCCCTTTCGGTGCCATTTTTGTTCAGCCCTTCTCAGTTTTTATAAGTTACCGCCAACGATGGAATGATCCATTTTAATAGCTACGGCAGTAGCATATAGCATATAGTAGTTAGCATTCAATGACCCACAATGCACTTCTGCCATGACCCTCCCTCGCCGAATTCTTATCGGCTGACGCGTGTTTGACGATTGCTGACATTTTCTTTGTCTCTTCCGCGAATGAGATAAATAATATTATTTGATATTTTACGGTAATGGGTTAATAATTTCACACATAAGTTGCTCCTGAGTATATGCCGCACTCACGGCCAAACTATGATAAAAACTCCGACTTATATAGTCCAAAAAATACAGAATTTCAAAAACGATATAATTCGATACATATCATTTTCTGAATGATTTTACAAGGACAGTCTGATTTTGGTCCTGTGAGTGTTCCATTGACTTGCATTGAATGAATTGAACAGTAAAGCGAAAGTATTAGTTACACAATCCAAAGTCAAACATAATGCTCCCCCCAGTGACCTGGACCCCCTGATGCCTTATTTAAAACCAACAGTCACAAATCTTGGATTTATGTTCGACAAAGATTTTAAATTGGAGCAGCAGGTTAACTCCTTTTTACAATCTAGTTTTTATAATCTAAAACTTTTAGAAATAATTTTATCAGTTTTATCTTTTAATGACTTTGAGCAGGCAATCCATGGTTTTATTTCATCAAGTTTGGACTACTGCAACTCCCTCTACGTTGGAATGAACCAGGCTTCATTCGCTCGATTGCAGTTAGTCCAAAATGCTGCTGCTCGCCTTTTAACTGGCACTATAAAACATGAACACATTACCCCGATTTTAGAACCCCTTCACTGGCTCCCAGATCATTTTAGAATTAATTTTTAAGTATTGTTGTTTGTTTTTAAATCTATTAACGGATTAGCGCCAAAATATGTGTCAGACTTTTTAAAACTGTACACCCCCACAAGGCCTCTGAGGTCAGCTGATCAGTTTCTTCTTGTCATCCCAAAAACCCGTTTAAAATCCAGAGGTGATCGTGCATTTTCTGCTGTGGCTCCAAAACTTTGGAACAATATCCCTTTTGTTATTGGGACTGCTCACTCTTTTAATAACTTTAAAATCACGTTTTAAAACATATTTTTACTCGTTGGCTTTTAAACCAGCGTGAGAGTTGTGTGATTTTAGTCCATTTTATTTTGTCTGATGTATTTTAAGTGTTTCCTCTTTAATAGTCAAAGAAGTGGTAGAAAATGGATTAATGGATGGTTTATACTTGTGTAGCGCTTTTCTACCTTTTGAAGAACTCAAAGCGCTTTGACACTATTTCCACATTCACCCATTCACACACACACTCACACACTGTTTATATTAATAACTCTTATAGTATGTTTGTCGTAACTTCTGTGCAGCACTTTGTGAAACTTCTATTGTTTTTTTGAAATGTGCTATATAAATAAACTGGATTGGATTGGACAAAAAAATGTGCTCTATAAATAAACTGGATTGGATTGGAAAATATGTGTCTCTGACTGGACAGATAGTCAACAGCTTTAATTCTGGACAAAATACATCAATTACATGATGAAAATAATAGTTGTATTTATTGAAACGGTGCAAATTGTGCCTTACGAGCCTTTAAAAGAGGACCTGTTCTAAACAGGTTATTTGACGCTGATGTTTAACATGGCTTTTTCAGAAAACCCAATAATTCACATGACAAAAAAACACATTTTACTGAAAATGTGCTCGTCTTAGTCAGGTAGTTTAAGGGCTGTAGGCTTACAAGTGATCACTCAATGTGAGGTAGCCAGTTTAGGAAAGTACTATTACCTTGACCTAATCATTCTTCCAAGTTGGGCTGGGAGATATGGCCTTTTTTTAATATCTCGATATTTTTAGGCTATATCGCGATACACGATATATATCCCGATATTTTGTCTTAGCCGTGAAGTAACACTTGATGATTCTAGTGTCTATATTAAAACATTTGTGTTCATACTGCATTAAAATATGCTCATTTTAAACTTTCATGCAGAGAAGGAAATCACAACAAAGTCAATTGACCAAAAATGTATTTATTAAACAGTTTTTAAGCAGTGGCACACACATTCATGTAATTTCCAAAACAGAAAATGCAAGATTGTCAGACACATTTTAAAACAAGCTATTAGTGCACTTTTTTGCAAGATGTCACTAAGATGACATATCAAAACAACACTAAATTGAAGTGCACTTTTTGTACAGAACGCCACTGCAATAGTTTAACCAAATAAAGGGCACTTTTTTGCATGAGTTTGTGGGCGTGTGGCACCGAACGGAGATGTTGACCTGCGGAGTAAACACTCTTCATTCTCTAGCAGGTGACTTTTCAAACGATGCTACATATTAGCAGTATTGCTACTTTTGGTAGCAACACTTTAGCACCAAACTTGACAAATCACGGTTGTCTGATCAACATATTCCCACTACAAGCCTAATCACCGCCAGACGATGGACCCCTTGCTGTTTTTCTTGGGAATTAATTCTTCCATCATTTGTTACCAGATTCGCACATTCTTTCTCTCGTATTACCGCTAGCACCACAGCTAGCGTAACCCATACCGCTACCTCTCTGCTTTGCGAGGGTGTATACCAGGGCTGTCCAAACTTTTTCCAATACAATATATGAATAAAAAATATACATTTAGGCCTCCACCCAGGCTTGATCCCGGGACCCCAAAGGGTTTTGGTAAAAATAAAATGTTAAAAATGTGTCATTATTCAGTAATACTATTTTTAGTATTATTCAAGTTTTAAATGTTTAGATCAACATTAGGTCTGTCTGTTAATATGACGTTTTTAAAGATTTAAGTTGTATGCACTTTTTGTCAAAGAAAACCATGTTTTTTATGGGAAAAAAAACACAAAATATGCAATATTTTCACCCGATAACATTTTTAAGTAGAATGTTTGCGACTTATTAGTGATTCCTAAAGCCCCAAAAAAGTCTGCGGGCTATAGAGCGTTTTCCGTTCGGGCTCCAGTACTCTGGAATGCCCTCCCGGTAACAGTTGGAGATGCTACCTCAGTAGAAGCATTTAAGTCTCACCTTAAAACTCATTTGTATACTCTAGCCTTTAATTAGACCTCCTTTTAAGACCAGTTGATCTGCCACTTCTTTTCTTTTTCTCCTCTGTCCCCCCCTCCCTTGTGGAGGGGGTCCGGTCCGATGACCATGGATGAAGTACTGGCTGTCCAGAGTCGGGACCCAGGATGGGCCGCTTTGAACCGAACTCTCGCGGCTGTGTTGGAGCCACTATGGATTGAACTATCACAGTATCATGTTAGACCCGCTCGACATCCATTGCTTTCGGTCCCCTAGAGGGTCCTCTCCAAGGTTCTCATAGTCATCATTGTCACTGGCGTCCCACTGGGTGTGAGTTTTCCTTGCCCTTATGTGGGTTCTTCCGAGGATGTCGTAGTAGTTTGTACAGTCCTTTGAGACATTTGTGATTTAGGGCTATATAAATAAACATTGATTGATTGATTGATTGAGATGATATAATTGGAGCCGTAAAAAGGTCAACAACTCATAACACCATTGATTTTAATTCACTATTATTTTTTGTGCAATGACACTTAAAAACAAAACACACTGATCCAAAGTGTTAAAAAATAAATAATAATTTTTTTTTTACTATTTACTTTTAACACAATGGTCTCGAGTTCAACTTCAGATCTATCCGTCAATTATAAGTGTTTTTGTTGTTTATTTTTTTAGTTTGTTTGTTTTAGACCATTTAAAAAAAAAAAAAACACAGCTCAGTTTTTTATATGGCAAACACAAAATATCCAACATTTGCCCCAAAAAATATCTCTAAGTGAAATATTTAATGTGACGTAATTGGACCCTTGAATAAGTCAATAATTCATAATGACATTGATTTTGATTCACTTATTATTTTTTTGAAGAGAGAAACAGCTTGCATGGCAGCTTTGTGTTATTTGAGTAAACATTGTGTTAGACTTGTGTGGCATATTGTTGCCGGATTCGGTCCTCCGTGAATGCGTCAGCAAGAACACAGCAAAAAGGTAAGAACTAAAGGATTTATTAAACAAAAGGAGCTATGAACAAGAACACTGGCACAAATAGAAAAGGCAAATAAAAGCGCTAGCATGGAAAGCGAGGTCAAACTAACTGAAAACACAAACATTTGGCACAAAGGCACACAAAAGGAAACACAAAACAACTAGCGTGAAAGCTAGGAATAAAATAAAGCTTAGCGTGAGAGCTAGCGAAATCGAGAGTGAGAGACAAGTCATAAGCAGTTGTATGAGAACAAACTAAGATCCGACAATGAGTGAACAGAAAAGGCTGGCTTATACAGGGTGTTGATTAGTAAAGACGGGTGTGCTGGAAACGAGAGTAGCAGCTGAAACTAATGAGTGACCATGGAAACGTACAAAACAGGAACTAAGCATGTGATATAAAAATGGAACAAAAATAACAATATGGTGATGATCCGACCATCGGATCACAACACATTGCAACATGTTCTTGTTACATTCCACCTGTTTGCTCTTTTATACCACTTTTTATAATTTCAATTTTTTTCCATAGTATTTTTAAAATCTGCCGTGGGGCCGTTAAAAAATGACCTGCGGGCCGCAAATGGCCCCTGGGCCGCACTTTGGACAACCCTGGTGTATACGTATGTGACGTGACAGTATGTGACGTGTGTAAGAAGGTGCGCTTGCTGTCTGTGAGAAGGACAGATAACAGAGTGGGAACGTATACTCCAATATCACCATATAGTCATTTTCTATATCGCACAGAGACGACCCCGCGGTATATCGAGTATATCGATGTATCGCCCAGCCCTACTTCCAAGCGTAACATTGGTGATTTGAATGGGACTTTTTGTATCGATATTTGTGGCTGAAGAATCAATACCTTTTGGGAAACAAAACATTGATTTATATCACAAGATATATATGTACTCATAACCCAGGATAACTAGTGGAAAATGAACGAAAAGGCTGGAATAAAGTGTACAATGAGCATGCATAACACAGAAAAAGCGAACACTATTTACAGTTAGATTTTTTCCCCACCAAACATTACACAACCAAACTGATGATTAATAATAACCTTTAAATGCAAATCAGTCCACTTTAAATATTGCCACATTTATCTTTCAGCAATCAATTCATTAGTGCTACTGCGACAAACAGGTAAACAATTGATGTGTTTGCTAGCAGAGATAATATCCTACTGATGAATAACACGCCACTAATCAAGGCAGACTCTGAAGCAGAGGTGAATGTTGCAAGGTCTGTAGCGAGCGTTTCATTAATCTTTGGTTTGGGATAAATAAATGGAAACCTGTCAATTTTTTTTTGTTGCAAAAATCACTGACTGATGTGTTTCCTTTCGAGTGGCCACTAGTAATTAAGCATATCAGGCATCAAGCCAAACACTAATGCGGGCGCATACTGAGATCAACCATTTGTTTAATTAAAATGGCTGGCATGAAAAAGGGGGGAGCCAAACTGTAGCACAAACTGTACCTTTGTGATATGTGCCAAAAAGAATTAAGTACTTTGGCATTGTGATGCTGTTGTTGCGGGAAGCGGCCATGCTCCCACTCGCGGTTTCAGGGGTCATGCACTCGGTAGAGCAGCCATCTGCGCTCAGTGAGCCACTCGAGTCTGTTGTGCACACGCTTGGTATCCAGCTGTTTCCAGCTTTCATTTGTTGTATGTGCAACTGCTGTCTTTTGTTGGATTGCAAAGTGCTTTGCCATACTCCAATCACAGTTACGATTTACATTGCTCGGTTTTGGCTTGGTGTAAATCTCTCAGGAAATACTCATGCAATATGGAATAAGGTAAAACCAGACATCTGTTGGCTATGTTTTGTCATTTGAGTGTGAAGAATATGGCTGTAAACACGAACACAGCCCTCCCGACGTGGCTTGTCTCCGGTGGAGGAATGTGATCTTCAGTTTGATTTGATTTGATAAATCGTGCTAATGCGCACTGGCAGGCCAAACACACCAGGAGAGATGAAATGCAGTCCCCAGGGTGAGGAGAGGGTCAGAGCTGCTGGAGCTGTGATGTTAACTCTTCTACCGCCCGGCTGTTTAAGACATCCTACATGACAGGAATATTAAGAATATACGTGTTGGCACCTACACAGCTGATGACTTATGTTTGAAAACAATTGTCATCATACCAGCGATGCACCACTCAATCTTTCGTTCAAAGGCAAAACCTAGTAACTCTCTTCTAGCTGATTTTGAGAAAACAAAGGAAAACCAATCTATCTTGATGCTGTCTTACAAAGATCTACAAAGTCATCAAACGTTTAGATGTTGTCTTGAGCTTTCATTTTCTTGCCGATTGACCCATGGATTGAATCTGCTCTCATGAACGTGTGCTCTTTCTCCAGATATTTTATTACAATCTCGAGTGGGCCCCATTCTGCGTTTGCACATTGGGCAAGAGCCGTGTACAGCGTCCAGTTTTTATTTTGACCTCCACAGTTATCTGCCCAAAAGAGTATGCAAGGGGAAGAATCGAGAACAATACATTTAATGAAGGTGCTTGCAACGTCCTGGGCCAATCTTCCAAATATCCCCCCGTGCCATAATATCACATAATCAGGTTGACCGTCGGCCCCCATTCATGCAAATGTCTCATTAAAGACAATAAGGCGACTGACAAAGAAGCTCCGATTGGTCCCTTGAGATACTAGGTTTTTCTGTTCTATCTACGCGGTTATGTGGTAGTTGCTAGTTCCTGCCATGCGCGTAACAGCTTACTTACGGAACAAATTACAATATCGCATACACTTGTGTAAAGCATATCACCTAGGAACTCCAAAATTAGTATCAGCTCAGTTTTGACCAAAATTGAGTTACTGGGTTTTGCCTTTGGACGGGAGTCATGAAATCAACATAATTAAACAGAGCAACACTGGAGGATATCCTAAATCCCAGTGCCGATGATTGCCTCTTTCAGGCAGAGGTACTGCAAAATACGCGCATCCGAACCGTAACAGGAGATCCTACATTTCTTTGTCTGCACATTTCACACAGAACCCAGTGAAGCAAGACATTGCCCACAGGGTGACGCTGAATCCTGCAATCAGATCAAGAAATAGATGTGTGACGACGTCCCTGTCTAGTAATGGATATAAAATACTTGTCTGAGAGCGACGACTGTTTTCTGCACAACAGGGTTGTGAGAAAAATTAGTTTCGGGTGTTGAAGGGGTTATGTCAGACCTGGGCAAGTTAAGGCCGGGGGGGCCACAAGGGGCTCGTTGAGCTTTTCAATCTGGCCGGCCGGACATTCCCAAATATTTTTTTTTTTAGATCTGTAAGATGGAAAGTGTAGCTGCAATTATGATGTGCAGTAATCTGCGCTTATGGATGATATACCAGTTACTACGGTAATCTCATTAGTTACTATGGTCATCTAATTCAGTGGTTCTCAAACTTTTTTTCAGGTCTGTACCCCCTGTGAACAATTGTTTAAATTCAAGTACCCCCTAATCAGAGGAAAGCATTTTTAGTTGAAAAAAAGAGATAACGAAGTAAAATACAGCACTATGTCATCAGTTTCTGATTTATTAAATTGTATAACAGTGCAAAATATTGCTCATTTGTAGTGGTCTTTCTTGAACTATTTGCAAAAAAGATATTCAAATAACTAAAAACTTGTTGAAAAATAAACAAGTGATTCAATTCCAAATAAAGATTTCTACACAGAAGTAATCATCAACTTAAAGTGCCCTCTTTGGGGATTGTAATTGAAATCCATCTGGATTCATGAACTTAATTCTAAACATTTCTTCACAAAAAAATAAATCTTTAACCTCAATGTTTATGGAACATGACCACAAAAAATCTAGCGGTCAACATTGAATTGTTGCATTTCTTTTTACAGTTTATGAACTTACATTCATATTTTGTTGAAGTATTATTCAATAAATATATTTATAAAGGATTTTTGAATTGTTGCTATTTTTAGAATATTTAAAAAGAAATCTCACGTACCCCTTGGCATACCTTCAAGTACCCCCAGGGGTACGCGTACCCCCATTTGAGAACCACTGATCTAATTAGTTACTATGTTAATATTTGGTTACATGTCCCTTGGCATGTTTCACTGCAAAAGGGGTTTTTTGGTAGCTATCCGCTAGCTTCTTGCAAGCTTCTGGTTGAATTTTTGACCACTCCTTTTGACAAAATTGGTCAAGTTCAGCTAAATTTGTTGGTTTTCTGATGTGGACTTGTTTTTTCGACATTGTCCACATGTTTAAGTCAGGACTTTGGGAAGGCCATTCTAAAACCTTAATGGTAGCCTGATTTTGCCATTCCTTTACCACTTTTCACGAGTGTTTGGGGTTCTTGTCAACTGTGCCCAAAACCCAACCTCCGGGCTGATGATTTCAGGTTGTCCTGAAGAATTTGGAGGTAATCCTCCTTTTTCACTGTCCCACTTACTCTCTGTAAAGCACCAGTTCAATTGGCAGGAAAACAGGTCCAGAGCATGATACTACCACCACCATGCTTGACGGTAGACATGGTGTTCCTGGAATTAAAGGCCTTACCTTTTCTCCTCCAAACATATTGCTGGGTATTGTGGCCAAACAGCTGAAATTTTGTTTCATCTGACCACAGAACTATCCTCCAGAATGTAATAATCTTTGTCCATGTGATGACAGCTTCGCAAGTCGTTACTCAAAAGTGAGACGCACCACAAAGTAACAAATGTAGGTTAAAAAGAGATGACTGCAAATCCTAATGTCTGATGGGGAAATATTGCTGCTTCAATCTGAATGAGCAAGATTAGCCCATCAATACAGACGTGTCGAATTTGTTTGAAAGTGGTGGCAACATAAAATACAACCAAACACAGTTTTCCTATCTGAGAAAACAGCTGCGCTTCAATACTTGATATCTTATTTGTTAAGTACATTTTTTGCGAACAGAGATTGAAAATATTTTATCTTGTATTTGCTTTCTTATTTAGGAGCGGTAGAAATGGACCTTCCAATTACAATGGTAAAAATACTAATGAGGAATACAAGTTAATTATATTGTATGACTACATGTACAACTTACAAGAAAAGTCTTAATATTTAATACACCAGTGATACTTTGTTTTCTGCAAAATATGCGTTTTGCTTACAAGCCAGTGTTAATTTTGACGGCAATTACTAATTTAGTTTTAGTCATAATCTTTTGACAAAAAATTATATTAGTTTTGGTGTAATTTGAGTAATGTAAATTGATTTATTTTAGTCTACACTACATAACCGACTATAATATAGAGTACACTCTAAAAGATAAGGCCTCTTTAAAGTTCATTTGAAAGCACTTTTATTTAGACTACCTGCAAAGCATTTTTGACCGAAAAGTTGCATAATTTTATGGGCAGGAATGATGTAGTTAGTCATGTTTTTCTCAACAGGTGAATGCCAATAAATATCATTCAGGCACATTTTATATTAATTTATTATGCAATGTCTCTGTTATAGCAGGAATGTATGTGTTGTGAAATGTGCTACAATGCATGCCTATGTTATAATTTGTTTTTAAGTGTTGGAGAACCGTAAACACAAATACACAAAGGTGGCGGGGAAAATTTCATCCATCCATCCATTTCCTACCGCTATCAGTCTTTCATTTGTTAAAAAACAAAAAACATAGTAAACAATGCACCCACTTCTCTTTTTGCTGTGCTTCTGACGTAAGCACTTTGCCCCTCATTAAAAAATGCCATGCCTTTAGATTAACCTTTAGATATATGATTCCTTGAGGGAGAAAAAATTGTATCGTTAATAATAATATGGTAGAATTTGTGTAGATGTCACAATGATTTGCCTGCTGGGGGCATCATAGCATAAAAAAAGCATCTGATTAGCTCTCTCCTTTCCTCTTTCATATATACGCTGTTAAGGAGCTGTGATTGAATATACTCTAAATTTGTCCCACCTATCTACAAGACTTAAAATAAATATATGACATTTTAACATAAATATAGAACATTTTTGTCGAGTTTTTATTCGTTGACTAAAACGTCAGATATTTTTTTCATAGTCTGAGTCAACTTGTATTTGCTTTGATTAGTTATCGTCTTATTTTTGTCAGAGGAAAATAGGGAGTTGAGGGATAACTAAAGCGAAAATGATTAGTCAACAAAATGAATACTGTTAGAAGCAGAAATAAAGAAATAACTTTGAAAGGAAAATAAATGGTTCACTTTACACCCGAAATATTTATTGAAAGAGAACAAAAACCGTGGCCAAAAAACCCAATTTAAGAACGTATCCTGGGTAGGGTTGTATGGTATTCTGGTATTAGTATAGTACCGCGATACTAAAGAATCATATTCGGTATTATACCGCCTCTAAAAAGTACCGGTACCCCAATTTGTGGTATCATCCAAAATAAATGTAAAGCATCCAAACAACAGGAGAATACGTGATTTTTACATTTTAACAGAAGTGTATGTAAAACATGTTAAAAGAGAAAGTAAGCAGATATTAACAGTAAATGATCAAAGTAGATTAATAATTCACTTTCAACCACTTGTCCCTAATAATTTTGACAAAATAATAGAATTGAATCAAAGTGTCAAATGTCAGTAGCTAAATTAGGAGCCTTTGTTTGTTTACTTACTACTAAAATACAAGTTGTCTTGCATGTTCACTATTTTATTCAAGGACACACTCGCAATAAGAAACATATGTTTAATGTACCCTAAGATTTTTTGTTAAAATGAAGCCAATAATGCAATTTTTTTGTGGTCCCCTTTTTTTAGAGAAGTACCGAAAAGTATCTAAATAAATTTTGGTACCGGTACCAAAACATTGATATCAGGACAATACTAGTCCTACTGTTACACTCCTACTGTTTCCACAGAACTGCGACACAACAAATAATTGGCTTTTAAAGGCCTACTGAAACCCACTACTACCGACCACGCAGTCTGATAGTTTATTAATCAATGATGATATATTAACATTGCGACACATGCCAATACGGCGTTTTTAGTTTACTAAATTGCAATTTTAAATTTCCCGGAAGTTTCTTCTTGAAAACGTCGCGTAATGATGACTTGTACGCGTGACGTCACGGACTGTTAGGAAATATGAGCGCTGCACACACACACAGCTAAAAGTCGTCTGCTTTAACGGGATAATTACACAGTATTTTGGAGATATGTGTTGCTGAATCTTTTGCAATTTGTTCAATTAATATTGGAGAAGTCACAGTAGAAAGAAGGAGTTGGGAAGCTTTAGCCTTTAGCCACACAAACACACGGTGATTCCTTGTTTAAAATTCCTGGAGGTGAAACTTTCCTATGGATCAGAGCGCCGTCAAGCCAACATGGATCCCTACCAAATGTCAACCAGCAGGTTTCGGTGAGAAAATTGTGGTTAAAAAGTCGCTTCTTACCGGAGAAAAGCTGAGCTTGTGCTGTCCATAGCTGCCGTCGACTCCCCTGAGACATTGGCGTCAAGACACCCGTGGACACACACCTCCGACTATCAGGTACTATCAAACTCACTAAAACACTAGCAACACAATAGAAAGACAAGGGATTTCCCAGAATTATCCTAGTAAATGTGTCTAAAAACATCTGAATCCGTCCCAATGCAATCGCATTTTTTTTTATTAACTAGTTTTTTTTGTTGTTTTTTTTTCTAGTCCGTCGCTATCAATTTCTTCAAACACAAATCTTTCATCCTCACTCAAATTAATGGGGAATTTGTCGTTTTCTCGGTCCGAATAGCTCTTTTTGTTGGAGGCTCCCATTAAAAACAATGTGAATATGTGAGGAGCCAACAACATGTGACGTCATCGTCTGCGACTTCCGGTAAAGGCAGGGCTTTTTTGTTAGCACCGAAAGTTGCGAACTTTATCGTGGATGTTCTCTACTAAATCCTTTCAGCAAAAATATGGCAATATCGCGAAATGATCAAGTATGACACATAGAATGGACCTGCTATCCCCGTTTAAAAAAGAAAATCTAATTTCAGTAGGCCTTTAAGGTCTGTGTGAAAAGGGCTGATGTAGATGTGTGTTTAGCGCCACAACAGAACGGTGCTAAACATTGGTATGATGCCGATCACTTATTTTGGTATATTGGCCAATTTTTGACAATAGAAACATTTGCAAACCAAACTACATTCAATTAAACACTTGTTCCACAGTAAAAAAAAAGTTAATATTACTGTACTCCAATTAATGTACTCTACACACTGTACCTTTTACAAGCTGTATCGCTTTAGCTTCGGGTAAGTTGTTGCAGTAATACGGTGTACAATTATCCTTATGGGTTATATTAGGGGAGGTTATACCTTGAGAGACACAAATGGACTCCTAATGAACTCTACAGGGGTCCATTCACTATGATGATATTCCACAGCAGTTTCTTGAAACTCATACCGCAAACCCTGTTTTACGATAGGGGGGGATTGATATCATCTGGTGTGATTTGTGTGGGATATTTTTAAGGTCTTGCCTCATCCACTATGTGAAACTATTCTCTTTTGGCAGGGAAGATTTGGGAGAGTAGGAAATTGATGACATCTGCAGAACAAGCATGTAACTATCAGATAGCTCTACTGTCGAATTCAAAAAAAGAGAGTGCACTCATACTCGTACACTTCCTCAACTATTTTATTAAATCTCCTCCAGGGATATTGCTTTAGAAATGAAACTTGGATGTAGCTAAGAATAGTCAGACAGTGCATAGCTATCCTCTGAAAATTTGTCAACACATGTTTTTTTTTAAATATCCAGCAAAACTAGCATGGAGTTCACCAAAGCTCCAAAAAAAAAAAAAAAAAAACATAAAATAAACGACAACATTAGAAAAATATTTTGAGGTTTTAGTGCTACATTGTTGCAAGTTGACTTTTTTCTTCCTCATTCTGGGATTTAAGAGAGAAAACAACACTTTTCAATCGCCAACTTTTGGGTCACGTAGTACAGTGGTTCTCAAATGGGGGTTTGCGTACCCCTGGGGGTACTTGAAGGTATGCCAAGGGGTACGTGAGTTTTTCAAAAATATTCTAAAAATAGCAACAATTCAAAAATCCTTTATAAATATATTTATTTTTGTGGACATGTTCCATAAATATTGATGTTAAAGATTTATTTTTTGTGAAGAAATGTTTAGAATTAAGTTCAGGAATCCAGATGGGTCTCTATTACAATCCTCAAAGAGGGCACTTTAAGTTGATGATTACTTCTATGTGTAGAAATCTTTATTTATAATTGAATCACTTGTTTATTTTCCAACAAGTTTTTAGTTATTTGTATATCTTTTTTTCCCAAATAGTTCAAGAAAGACCACTACAAATGAGCAATATTTTGCACTGTTATACAATTTAATAAATCAGAAACTGATGACATAGTGCTGTATTTTACTTCTTTATCTCTTTTTTTCAACCAAAAATGCTTTGCTCTGATTAGGGGGTACTTGAATTAAAAAAAAATTTCACAGGGGGTACATCACTGAAAAAAGGTTGAGAACCACTGACGTAGTATACTGACACTGTATATCAATGTACTATATACAGTAGGGATGCTTTATTTATTTTTGTGTTTTCTTTAATTACCATAGGTCTGGGCTATATAGCCTTAGCCTGCTCCGTGGCCTTGTTGATCGGTAGGCCGAGTCATACCAAAGACTATAAAAATGGGACCCTTTACCTCCCTGCTTGGCACTCAGCATCGAGGGTTGGAATTGGGGGTTAAATCACCAAAATGATTCCCGAGCGTGGCCACCGCTGCTGCTCACTGCTCCCCTCACTTCCCAGGGGGTGGAACAAGGGAATGGGTAATTCCCCCACACCTCGTGTGTGTGACTATCAACACATGCCAATACGGCCTTTTTAGTTGACTAAATTGCAATTTTAAATTTCCCGCGGAGTTTCTTGTTGAAAACGTCGCGGAATGATGACGCGTATGATGACGTGCGTTTGTGACGTCTCGGGTTGGAGGGGACATATTAGCCCAGCACCACTTACGGCTAAAAGTCGTCTCTTTTCATCGCATAATTACGCAGTAATTTGGACATCTGTGTTGCTGAATCTTTTGCAATTTGTTCAATTAATAATGGACAGGTCAAATTAGAATGATGTTGGAGGAAAGCGGTGGATTGCAGCTGCCTTTAGCAACCGAGACACAGCCTCGGTTTCTTTGTTTGTTGTGAAGCTTTAACACAGAGCGGTCAAGCGAACATGTTTGTCAACATCAACCAGCAAGTTTTTGGATGGGAAAATTGTGATATTAAGTCGACTCTTTCCGGAGACATCAGTGGATTGTGCGTCCTCCTGCAGCAGCATTCAAAAAAGGTAGCTGTGAGCTTGGCTCCTCGGCTTCTCTTAGAGACACTGGCGTTCACCGCAGCCATCCGACTTTGAGGTATGACTTTACAATCTCACTAAAACACTATTAAAACATTAAGCAGATAAGGGATCTCCCAGAATTATCCTAGTAAATGTGTTTAATTACATCTGAAACGCTCACACTGCCGCCGCAAGGAGCCGTCGCTTTTTCTTTCTTTTTTTTTGTGTGGGTTAGTGTTAGGGTTAGTAACCCTAACCCTAACCCTCAGTCTAACTTTCCTCATCCACAAATCTTTCATCCTTGCTCAAATTAATGGGTAAATCGTCGCTTTCTCAGTCCGAATCGCTCTCGCTGCTGGTGGCCATGATTGTAAACAATGTGAGGATGTGAGGAGCCCTCACACCGGTGACGTCACGCGCACATCGTCTGCTACTTCCGGTAAAGGCAAGGCTGTTTTATTAGCTACCAAAAGTTGCGAACTTTATCGTCGATGTTCTCTACTAAATGCTTTCAGCAAAAATATGGCAATATCGCGAAATGATCAAATATGACACATAGAATGGACCTGCTATCCCCGTTTAAATAAGAAAATCTCATTTCAGTTGGCCTTTAAATATATCCCATGTTTAATCAACAGTATTGTCCCTCGATAAGTTACAGTGTACCGTGATAAAAAGGTTGCTGAAATGTGAGGGTTTTACTGACTTTTGTGGGTCTCTGTGGATATTTAGATCAAGTGGTAATAAGGCAATGTATGCCACTAATGAATATTTAATTTTTTTATTGAAACAGTCGTGAATGCTCTGATAGCAAATGAAAAAGTTCCCCAGAGGCTATTTTTTCTGCAAAACACATATTTATTTAGTTTCATCATTACTTTGTCTATTGTGTCTCTGTGTTTAATCCTCACGAGTCAGAATCTTACATTGCCGTCACTTTCTTTTCGAGATGCTCTCAGTCACACAAGTGAACTAACGTTGAGTTGTTGATCTGCAGATCTGTCTTGCTCAACTCTACCCCTGGTCAATGCGTCCCAAGACGGATAGGAATAATATTTATGACTCGTGGACTCTTTTGCCTGCAGCACAGGCCGAGCGAGCTGTCTTCCTGCACACCATAGATGAACTTTGACGTTAGCTCTCCTAAATGCCTTCCAATTTAATATTTGCTGGCTCATTTAATATTAATGAATAATGAATACATTGTAGTGTAGTACAAGGGGATAAACGGTCCGTCTGTGGGTTCATGTCTGCTTTGCTGAAGCATTTGCCAGGATTTGGGAAAAGGACATGTTGTCAAAAGTCCTGTCTGATATTTATTTGCTAATTTCCTAGGCTATGTATAAATGTGTGACATGCTCATATAAAGTATGCATCTAATATCATACGGTACATGGCAGACCTGGGCAGGGGCGGTTAATCTTTTTTGTCCGCCCAACCGG
Organism: Nerophis ophidion; assembly: GCF_033978795.1. NCBI lineage: Eukaryota > Metazoa > Chordata > Actinopteri > Syngnathiformes > Syngnathidae > Nerophis > Nerophis ophidion. The sequence continues at coordinate 55,614,886 of NC_084617.1, read as the reverse complement.
ATATGTCTTCTAATTATTTTTCTAAACCTTTTAGTTCAAAGATGTGGCTGGTGTTCTGGCGAGACATGCTCCATATTCGAGTTCATGCACCCTTTGCTTTTGCAGATATGTCAGAATGAAAATAACATTTCACAGGAGTACAATTGCTACATTAAATCAGTGATCCTCAAACTGTTTTATAGGCTCCATCTAGTGGTATGCCAGAAAATGGCCTAATGAAATATTCAAACACAGTGTTACTGTTCAAACTGTGTGTAATGTTACAGTGTCTAAAAATTGTAAATATACTTGTTAAATAACAGGTCGAGCAAGCTGTCTTCCTGCACACCATAGATGAACTTTGACGTTAGCTCTCCTAAATGCTTTCCAGTTTAATATTTGCTGGCTCATTTAATATTAATGAATAATGAATACATTGTAGCGTAGTACAAGGGGGATAAATGGACAGTCTGTGGGTTCATGTCTGCTTTGCTGAAGCATTTGCCAGAATTTGTGAAAAGGACATTTTGTCAAAAGTCCTGTCTGATATTTATTTGGTAATTTCCCAGGCTATGTATACATGTGTGACACGCTCAAATCCAGTATGCATCTAATAGAATACAGTACATGGCAGAACTGGGCAAAGGCGTGTAGTCTTTTTTTATCCCAGCCAACCACTAAATTGGCCCAAGTGTGTGAATGTGAGTGTGAGTGTTGTCTGTCTATCTGTGTTGGCCCTGCGATGAGATGGCGACTTGTCCAGGGTGTACCCCGCCTTCCACCCGATTGTAGCTGAGATAGGCGCCAGCGCCCCCCGCGACCCTGAAAGGGAATAAGCGGTAGAAAATGGATGGATGGAACCCGATATGTTCAATTCAGTTCAGTTTTAGTTTATTTTGAACATGTATACGATACAATGTAATGCATCACATATTTCCAGTTGTTTCATTACAGCACGTCCGAAGAGGAGTAGGAAGAAGCTGAGCTTATTTAATCCTACCCCTTTTAATACATTCCAATTTTATCTAATTTCCTTTTTGTCTGTAACATGTCTCCTAATTACAAACCCTGTTTCCATATGAGTTGGGAAATTGTGTTAGATGTAAATACAAACAGAATACAAGGATTTGCAAATACTATTCAACCCATATTCAATTGAATGCACTACAAAGACAAGATATTTGATGTTCAAACTCATAAACTTTATGATTTTTTTGCAAATAATAATTAACTTCGCGACCCCAAAAGGGAATAAGCGGTAGAAAATGGATGGATGGAAATTAACTTCGAATTTCATGACTCCAACACCTGCCAAAGTAGTTGGGAAAGGGCATGTTCACCACTGTGTTACATCATCTTTTCTTTTAACAACGCTCACTAAACGTTTGGGAACTGAGGAAACTAATTTTTGAAACATTGAAAGTGGAATTCTTTCCCATTCTTGTTTTATGTTGAGCTTCAGTCGTTCAACAGTCTGGGGTCTCCGCTGTCGTATTTTACGCTTCATAATGCGCCACACATTTTCGATGGGAGACAGGTCTGGACTGTAGGCGGGCCAGGAAAGTACCTGTACTCTTTTTTTACGAAGCCACGCTGTTGTAACACATGCTGAATGTGGCTTGGCATTGTCTCGCTGAAATAGGCAGAGGCGTCCATGAAAAAGACGGCGCTTAGATGGCAGCATATGTTGTTCCAAAAGCTGTATGTACCTTTCAGCATTAATGGTGCCTTCACAGATGTGTAAGTTACCCATGCCTTGGGCACTAATGCACCCCCATACTATCACAGATGCTGGCTTTTGAACTTTGCGTCGATAACAGTCTGGATGGTTCGCTTCCCCTTTGGTCCGGATGACATGATGTCGAATATTTCCAAAAACAATTTGAAATGTGGACTCGTCAGACCACAGAACACTTTTCAACTTTGCATCAGTCCATCTTAGATGATCTCGGGCCCAAAGAAGCCGGTGGCGTTTCTGGATGTTGTTGATAAATGGTTTTCGCTTTGCATAGTAGAGCTTAAACTTGCACTTACAAATGTAGCGACGAACTGTATTTAGTGACAGTGGTTTTCTAAAGTGTTCCTGAGCCCATGTGGTGATATCCTTTAGAGATTGATGTTGTTTTTTGTGTTTTATGAGCATTCCTCATCTTCATCAGTATTTATTGCCACCTTTCCCAACTTCTTTGCCACGTGTTGCTGGCATCAAATTCTAAAGTTGATGATTATTTGCAAAACAAAAAAAAATGTTTTTCAGTTTGAACCTCAAAAATGTTGTCTTTGTGGCATATTCAACTGAATATGGTTTGAAAATGATTTGCAAATCATTGTATTCCGTTTATATTTACATCCAACACAATTTCCCAACTCATATGGAAATGTGATTTGTATTTCTCTAAATCTTTAACTTCGAATATATAGCTGGTGTTTTGGCGAGACATGCTCCCTCTGCTTGTGCATATGTGTCAAAATGAAAATAATTCACGTGACTACAATCGTTGCGCTAAATCAGTGATTCTCAAACTGTTGTATCCAGTGGTACGCCAAAAAAATTGCTTAATTCAATATTCAAACACAGTGTTACCGTTCAGACCGTATGTAATATTTGATTGGTTAAAAATATTAAATATTATTGCTTTTAATGCATATTTAGGCCTACTATGCTACCATATTTCAATGTGGGTCATTATGGTGGTACTTGGAGAACTACATTTTTATGTGGGTTCTACTTGCCACTTGTTAAAAAACAAGTTTGAGAACCACTGCACTAAATGAAGCCATATGTTTGTATTTTCTCGTTTAATATACATGTTTTACACTACAAACTGTGAAATAATCTAATATTTAATATTTTAGGTTCTAGATTAATGTGAAGATGTCGAAAATCAAGTGCTGCATGGCATGCTTGTAGCACTTTTGTTTTCCCAGCCAAAAACCCCCCTTGACTAATTAATACATTTGATAATTTGTAGTGTACAACATGTATATTGAATAACAAAATACAAAAATATTGCATTATTTAGTTTAACGTTTGTAGTTATGTGAAAGACTCTTTCAATACGCAATTACATTTCTGCATGATTTGGATTCATAGACATGCACTGAATATGGGTTGGAAATGAAAACTCATAAACTTTATGGTTTTTTTGCAAATAATAATTAACTTCGAATTTCATGGCTGCAACACGTGCCAAAGTAGTTGGGAAGGAGCATGTTCACCACTGTGTTACATCATCTTTTCTTTTAACAACACTCACTAAACGTTTGGGAACTGAGGAAACTAATTTTTGAAACATTAAAAATGGAATTCTTTCCCATTCTTGTTTTATGTTGAGCTTCAGTCGTTCAACAGTCCGGGGTCTCCGCTGTCGTATTTTACGCTTCATAATGCGCCACACATTTTCGATGGGAGACAGGTCTGGACTGCAGGCGGGCCAGGAAAGTACCTGTACTCTTTTTTTACGAAGCCACGCTGTCGTAACACATGCTGAATGTGGCTTGGCATTGTCTTGCTGAAATAGGCAGAGGCGTCCATGAAAAAAACAGCGCTTAGATGGCAGCATATGTTTTTCCAAAACCTGTATGTACCTTTCAGCATTAATGGTGCCTTCACAGATGTGTAAGTTACCCATGCCTTGGGCACTAATGCACCCCCATACCATCACAGATGGTGCATGAATTCCATTGGAGTATTGAACATTGCTTTTGTTTTTCAAAGGGTTAATACTTTAAACTGTTTCTTAATGTCTTGCAGCTTTCTTTTGATTGCACCTTGAAAATCCATCCATCCATAGTATACTGCTTGTCCCTTTCGAAATGTTATAATTATGTTTTCACCTTCCTGTGAAACGGGGTGCTGACCTCCTGGCCAGGTCACCCTTGGTAAAGAGATCTTGATCTCAATGGTTAAATAAATGTTAAATGAACAAAATTAAATCATTCCAATGGTTTATGAAGCAAGAAACTATGCATGGAGAGGTGGGGTGTGTTTACAAAGCACAACCTGTGACGGTGAGAGACATAGAAAGTATTTTTACATATATATATGTATATATATATGTATATATATATATATATATATATATATGTATATATATATATATATATTGCATTATTTGTTTTTGCATTTTTTTGTCATATTTTATGCTGTGTTTTTGTTTGATTATAAAACATGTTAAACGCTAGTTGAAGAAGTAAAGGAGGGACATTCACGTGGTCTTAACAATCAATGTTTATTTTTCATATTATAAATCCCACATCATGTATTCATGTACATTCTGAGTGTCTCATTCAAGAAAAAGCTGTAAAATTCAAGTTCAATTTTTTAAGGTGGTCCATCATTTTTTTATTGTATTTTTTTTCAGAATGTTGTCAATTCACTACTGTGTCAGTTAATTATCATTATTATCATGTGATTATCTGTCAGTCTTTTTATTACCTGCCCACTAAATTATGTTAGCTGTTACAATGACGATTAAGACATCCTATTCTATTCAATACTGCAGTGGTTCTCAACCTTTTTTCAGTGAAGTACCCCCTGTGAACATATTTTTAATTCAAGTACCCCCTAATCAGAGCAAAGCATTTTTGATTGAAAAAAAGAGATAAAGAAGTAAAATACAGCACTCTGTCATCAGTTTCTGATTCATTAAATTGTATAACAGTGCAAAATGTTGCTCATTTGTAGTGGTCTTTCTTGAACTATTTGGAAAAAATATATATAAAAATAACTAAAAACCTGTTGAAAAATAAACAAGTGATTCAATTATGAATAAAGATTTCTACACATAGACGTAATCATCAACTTAAAGTGCCCTCTTTGGGGATTGTAATAGAGATCTATCTGGATTTGTGAACTTAATTCTAAACATTTTTCACAAAAAAAGAAATCTTTAACATTAATATTTATGGAACATTTCCACAAAAAAATAAGTCAACACTGAATATTGCATTGTTGCATTTCTTTTCACAGTTTATGAACTTACATTCATATTTTGTTGAGGTATTATTCAATAAATACAATTATAAAGGATTTTTGAATTGCAGCTATTTTTAGAATATTTTAAAAAAATCTCACGTACCCCTTGGTATACCTTCAAGTACCCCCAGGGGTATGCGTACCCCCATTTGAGAACCACTGCACTACTGTACAGCAAACTCCAAATGTTTAAAGTGCTCCAAAAAAAAGGACCAAAACACATACAGCAGAATGTATTAAATTTTTATTACCAAAGTAAGAATATTAGTATAAATATTTGCTACGGTTTATTTGTTTCAGACCTGTTTAATAAATTACATTGGGCAACATCGCTGGGTTGTATTTGTTCGATTTTAAAATGCATGAACTGGAGTAGGAAGGTTTTGTTAGGTTTCTTTATTGGCACCTAAAGGAAAACTTGTTTTGTAGTCCACAAGATCAGGACATCCATTAGAGGAGCAGATCTTATTTAATCCTAATAATAAATAAGAATAATAAATACATTCTAATTTAATTCTTCATTTTAGCTTCTGTTTTTACGACAAAGCATATTTGTGAAATATTTCTTCAAACTTACAATGATTAAAATTCATAAAAATTATTCTGGCAAATTTAGAAAATCTGTAGAATCAAATTTAAATCCTATTTCAAAGTCTTTTGAATTCCTTTTAAAAATGTTGTTTGGGAAAATCTAGAAGAAGTAATAATTTGTCTTTGTTCGAAATATAGCTTGGTCCAATTTGTTATATATTCTAACAAAGTGCAGATTGGATTTTAACCTATTTAAAACATGTCATCAAATATATATATAGTTATTGTGAGAAATCATTAAGATGAACAGTGTTTCCACAAAGATAAATATCATTAATTATTCATATTAACATAGAGTTAAAGGTAAATTGAGCAAATTGGCTATTTCTGGCAATTTATTTAAGTGTGTATCAAACTGGTAGCCCTTTGCATTAATCAGTACCCAAGAAGTAGCTCTTGGTTTCAAAAAGGTTGGTGACCCCTGCACTAGACCTACCGATCTGAGGGCAGACACTCTAACCCAGTGGTTCTCAACCTTTTTTCAGTGATGTACCCCCTGTGAACATTTGTTTTAATCCAAGTACCCCCTAATCAGAGCAAAGCATTTTTGGTTGGGAAAAAAAGAGATAAAGAAGTAAAATACAGCACTATGTCATCAGTTTCTGATTTATTAAATTGTATAACAGTGCAAAATATTGCTCATTTGTAGTGGTCTTTCCTGAACTATTTGGAAAAAAAGATAAAAATAACCAAGAAATTGTTGAATAATAAAAAATTGATTCAATTCTAAATAAAGATTTCCATACATGGAAGTAATGATCAACTTACAGTGCCCTCTTTGGGGATTGTAATAGAGATCCATCTGGATTCATGAACTTAATTCTAAAAAAATTTTCACTAAAAAAAGAAATCTTTAACATCAATGTTTATGGAAAATGTCCACAAAAAAATCTAGCTTTCAACAATGAATACATTGTTGCATTTCTTTTCACAGTTTATGAACTTACATTCATATTTTGCTGAAGTATTATTTAATAAATATGTGTATAAAGGATTTTTGATTTGTTGCTATATTTAGAATATTTTTTAAATAATCTCACATACCGCTTGGCATACCTTCAAGTACCCCCAGGGGTACGCGTACCCCCATTTGAGAACTACTGCACTACTGTACAGCAAACTCCAAATGTTTAGAGTGCTCCAAAAGAAGGACCAAAACACATTTTTCAGATTTTATGACATTTTCATTACCAAAATAAGAATATTAGTATATATATTTGCTACGGTTTATTTGTTTCAGACCTGTTTAATAAATTACATTGGGCAACATCGCTGCGTACCCCCATTTGAGAACCACTGCTCTAACCACAAGGCCACTGAGCAGTTAAAAACAAACCGAGAAACGTCTGTCTGAATATACTTTAGATCCCTGCGCCCACAACCCCGCCCACCTTACCGACGCACGGGAGGGGGGGGGGTTTGCTGCTAGTGGGGTGTATAATATAGTCAAAATTGGATTCTGGGTATTTGTTGTGTTGCCTTTAAGTTGTGTTACTGTGAGGATGTGTTTGTCACTCTTGTTTGGTGTGGCTTCACAGCGTGGCGCATATTAGTAAGAGTGTTAAAATTGTTTATATCACAACCATTAGTGTACTCTGTGTCACCCAGTATGCCTTGCAGTCGTGTGCTTGTGTCAGTGGAAGCCACACACAACATATTGTTAGACTTGCAAGTAAATTGTACATGTTGTAGAAGGCGTCAAAGGTAAAGGCTTCATATCACGCCCTAATACTTATTTACTGGGTGACTGCCGGCAGACATTTTTGAGAATGTTTACGTCAACTAATGTCTTCTTCGCTTTGTGACACAGATCCAAAATGGCTCTTTGAACGGTAAAGGTTACCGATCTCTGAACCATGTTTATCATATATTTCTAAATGGTTCAACCGCCACCCACCTGAATCTATTTAAAATAAATGTTTTCGTCATGTCACCCGCCCGACCTGCGGTTTATCCGCGGACTCCTCGATAAATAATGAAGTTAGAATTTTAACTAAATTGCCCAATTTCTAAGTATTTTTTTCCTGTAAATTCTGCAATAATTTATTGGTTCATTGCTAATGTTTAAGCGACACCGGCCACCAGTACTGATACTGACGATTACATTATCATGGCAATACATGGAAGCTGACATCCGATTGGATAGAAAAATAGTACATACACACTAGAGATGCGCGGTTTGCGGTCTCATCCGCGGATAAACCGCGGGTCGGGCAATTGAAATGACGAAAAAATAGATTTTAATTAGATTCGGGCGGGTGGCGGTTGAACCATCCAGAAATATTTGATATGCATGGTTCTGTGATCGGTATCCTTTGCCATTCAAAGTGCCATTTTGGACCCGTGTCACAAAGCGAAGAAGACAATAAGAGACGCTATCATTCTCCTGAATGACTGCCGGTAGTCACCCAGATGATAAGTATTAGCGCGTGCTATGAAGCCATTGGCTTTGTCGCCTACTACAACATGTACAATCTGCTTGTCAGTCCAGCAACATGTTGTGTGTGGCTTCCGCGGCAACACGCATACGACTGCAAGGCATACTGGGTGACACAGAGTACACTAATGGTTGTGATGTAAACAATTTTAACACTTTTAGTAAATTGCGCCACGCTGTCAAGCCACACCAATTAAGAATGACAAATACATTTCGGGAGAACATCCTCACAGTAACACAACATAAATGCAACACAACAAATACCCATAATCCTTTGTATTCATGACACATCCTGACTATTTTATACACCCCGCTAGCAGCAAATCCCGCCACTACCCCCCCAAAATGTTGGTGTGGGTGGATGATGACTTTGGTGATGCGGATGCGGATGATATAATTGCCTTTCCACGCATCTCTAATACACACCTACTGTAGCGAACTAAGAAATAAAGACATTAGACTATTGGCAATAAATGTACAGTTTTATTAAATAAATACCAGAATTTGAAGTTGTAAATTCTTCTGCTAGGGTTTAGGCCATCAGAGAAAGCCCAGACGGTCTGCCACGGCTTGAAATATACCTATACACGCAACTGTTAAAAATAGAGCTGCACATGCTCAAGCAACTAATTCCATGATTGATCATGTCCTTGACGGTCCACCACTTCCGCCGTCATTGACAAAGTCTTGAAACTAGTGAATACATCAAAGTGTGTCACGGTATTCCTGGAGGGTACAGTCGTCTTACTTTGAGGAGCCCCAGCAGCAGTTTGGAGTTCAGATCTCACATAAAAAAAGATGTATTGCATTGTGTGGTGCTCCTGTCCTTAGGACTGGAGGAAATAATTGTAAGGTATAAGGTAAATTATGTTATTATAACACTATATTCCCCCTACACGACATAAACTTAGGTGTTTGTCAACATACAGTACTATGCAAAAGTTTTAGGTCAAGACTAATTGTAACTAACATGTCCCCAGCAGTACTTCTGTTACAAGGTCAGACATAATTGACAGAATATACGTTTACAAAAAACTATCCATTACAGGGTTTCCCCTATATTGCCAAGATACCTGTGGCGGTATGGGTGTGGTTAGGGGCATGTGTAGTATGATGTCATCACAATATTTGCAATGATGCATATGTTTTCTTTAAAAAGGCAAAACAAGTGCATAAATATATTTATAACAAATCTGTTATCCTTAATTAGTGTGATAAAATAGATTTTTCCTTACATCGTTTTGTCTTGATGTATTTTACAGTTGTTGCTGCTTATTGTACATGCACTGTACTTTGAGATTTTTAAAAATGCTTTTTTATAGAGATTTCTCCAATCCTTTTAGTCACTTTTTCTTCCTTAAAAAACGACTATCAAGAAATCTAGCATCTACCGTATTTTTCGGACTATAAGTCGCATTTTTTTTCTTAGTTTGGTAAGGGGTACGACTTATACTCAGGAGCGACTTATGTGTGAAATTATTAAAACACATTACCGTAAAATATCAAATAATATTATTTAGCTCATTCACATAAGAGACTAGATGTATAAGATTTCATGGGATTTAGCAATTAGGAGTGACAGATTGTTTGGTAAACGTATAGCATGTTCTATATGTTATAGTTATTTGAATGACTCTTACCATAATATGTTACGTTTACATACCAGGCACCTTCTCAGTTGGTTATTTATGCGTCATATAATGTACACTTATTCGGCCTTTTGTTCACTATTCATTTATTTTAAATTGCCTTTCAAATGTCTATTCTAGGTGTTGGGTTTTAATCAAATCAATTTCCCCCAAAAATGCGACTTATATTCCAGTGCGACTTATACATGTTTTTTTTTTCCTTCTTTATTATGCATTTTCGGCAGGTGTGACTTATATTCCGAAAAATACGGTATTTCTGGTATTATTGAAGACTGTACTCGTTTAGAGGCTCTTTACTGATGATGCTCTATGTCAACGACTAAAAGTGAGCTGCATAGAGCCTGATGTCACATTTGCTCTGCGCTGCCATTCTCTCCTTAAAAGCCACCAGTGTCATCTTAAATTTAGAAGATCGCTGACCGCAGGTGTATTTTCTATACCTTAAAGTACATCCACATGGCGGACATGCTGCCTCGATCCAGACAACCCTGTGCATATGGCTTACATCATCACAACATACAGTTTTGGCCGTGCTATGCAAAGTACTTATTTATTGTATTGTGGGTGCATCAAATAATAAACTATATACATCTATTCATATAGCTACCTTAATGTGTATGTTAGTGTGTTATGATGTTCATTTTCCCCATGGTCTGTGAACACACCGTGAGGAAGTGTTGAGTGTTTGGGTGTGAAACAGCGAGACGTGTGTGCACGGAGGAAATACTTGTTGGTGTTTGGCCTGTTGTTAGTATAAGGTTGGCAATAAAAGCTAAAAAGGGAGTCGGACTTTGTGTGTCCCCTGAATGCTACAATACATTATTTTACTTTATTCTGTTTTCGCGTAACAAACCCTCATTTATAAGGATGTTGGCGGCTAATATTTTGTCTTGGCGCACCACCACAATCAAATACCCCAAGGCAGGGGTGTCCAAAGTGCGGCCCGGAGGCCATTTGTGGCCCGCAGCTAATTGTTTACCGGCCCCCCACACATTCTGTAAATGCTATTGCAAAAATCAAAAAGAACATTAAAAATATTGGAATGAGGTGAAATCTATCGAGAAAAAGTTGCAATGTTGACACAAAGCTGCCATGCAGGCTGTTTCTTTTTCTTTTGTTTTTATTTAACCATGTAAAAAACATCTTTACCATGAATTGATTAACGTGGATCCCGACTTAAACAAGTTGAAAAACTTATTCGGGTGTTCCCATTTAGTGGTCAATTGTACGGAATATGTACTGTACTGTGCAATCTACTAATAAAAGTATCAATCAATCAATTATTATTATTATTTTTTTTGCCATTGCTCAAAACAAAAAAGATCCATGTTATAATGAATTATTTTCAAAGCTCCAATTAGTTCAAAAAATTCACTTTAAAATATTTTATTTGGTAAATATTGCACATAATGTGCAGTTGCCATATAAAAACAAAGTTTTCTTTGACAAAAGAGCATAAAACAAACAAAATAATAGTTAAAACGTAAAATCGACAGATATATCTGAAGTTGATCTCGTAACTTAAGTGTTGAAAGTAAATAAAAAACCCTAATAAAAATGTATCACATGCTGAGTGGGGCACCTTTTGGATCCCAAATATATTTAGTGGTATTTTATTTATCTTTTCACTGATTACTCAAAAATAATAAAGAATTAAAATCAATGGTGTCCTGCATTATTGATCTTTTAGGGCTCTAATTACTAAATACTGCATATTTCAGTTTTACTATTAATAAACCAAAGATGTTTTTGACAGAGAAGCCATAAAACTTTTTTTTTTTTTTAAGTTGATATAGAGATTTACTGTAAGCATTAAATAAAAAATAATAATACAAATTTGACTTATTTTTAACATTTTAAGAACTGAGACCCTTTATGGTCCCTGGGACCCCTAAAGGTAAAATACATTTTAAAAATCCATATATTTTGTTATGGTTTGAAAATGACAAATATCAAAATGGCCCCCGCATTCTTTAATTTTTACATGTGCTGCCCTCAGTGGAAAACGTTTGGACACCCCTGCCTTAAGGGAAAACCATATATTATGGTTATGATCTTAATAAAGGGTGTATTACAGTAATTAATTTGTGCTAAGGGGATTCCCTGTTTTTGAATGTACTGTGTTTAAATCTCCACATAGTAGATGGTTGTATGCCTCATCACTGCTTCTGGTCTGCCAGAGAATAAGAACACGTAGCAGGAGGGCTCAACTTGGCAACTGTCACTATATTTGGCAAGTATTCCATTCCTGTACTTAGATCCTAAAAACACTGGTTCTAACTTTAGAGCAGGCCTGGGCAATTATTTTGACTCGGGGGCCACATTTAGAGAAAAAAATGTGTCTGGGGCCCGGTATATCTATTTTTAGGAACACTAATACAAAACCTCACAATAATGTCTGATTGAATACTAAAAAGTTATGACAGACTGCCTAATATAACGGAATGGAATTTTTAAATGTTTCTATGAATGATAAAACACTGAATATTGACAAAATATGAATGTCACACCCCTTTTCGATCAACATATTTTACAATCAAGTGAAACGCAACAAAAATGCAACAAACAGTGAAATATGAACGCGAAGGGTCCACAATAAACCCACTTACAGTCTGGTATATCTGATATTTGCTGCATTTCCCCCAGGGATCAACAAAGTACTTTCTATTCTATACTATATATCACTAAGCTTTAGAACTTTGTTGTGAAAATCTCCTTCCGCGTCTGTGGAAACGCTTCCCGCCCACACTGCTTGGTGCCTCGTCTTACCTGCTGTGACGTAGATTACCATAGTAACTAATTAGATGACCATAGTAACTAATTAATTGGCCATTGTAACTAATTAATTTACCATAGTAACTGGTATATCATCCATAAGCGCAGATTACAGCACATCATAATGGCAGCTACACTTTCCATCTTAAAGATCTATAAAAAATATTTGGGAATGTCCGGCGGGCCAGATTGAAAAGCTCAACAGGCCGCATGTGGTCCCTGGGACTTAATTTGCCTAGCTCTGCTCTAGTGATTACTCCCAACTGCCATCGTCACCCAAGTTTATTTGCATAGTTTTGAGATGTGACGTTCACAAAATAGCGGTGAAGTAGGAGAACATTCCAAATAACTGTTATTATGTTACCCTACTGTGCAATACTACCCTTCGAGTGCAATACGTCCGACACTGATTGTTATTTATTACTTCGGTACTCTTGTCTTGTTCTGTATGTTGTACAGTATTTTGTATTTCTATAGTGTTTTGTATATTGTACAGCACGGGTGTCAAACTCTGGCCCGCGGGCCAAATGTGGCCCCCCGTGTAATTTAATTTGGCCCTTGAGGCAATATTTAATTAACATTAGAGCTGTCCCGCCGGAATTATACAACGGTGGTGCCCCTGTAACACTGCATTCACCGCTAATACTCATACTTGCCAACCTTCCCGATTTTCTGGGGGGACTCCCGAAGTTCAGTGCCCGCCCCGAAAATCACCCGGGACATCCATTCTTCCCAATTTCCACCGGGACAACGATATTGGGGGCGGGCCTTAAGGGCATTCCCTTTAGCGTTCTCTACAACCTGTCGTCACATCCGCTTTTTCTCCATACAAACAGCGTGCCGGTCCAGTCACATAATATTTACGGCTTTCACACACACATAAGTGAATGCAAGTCATACTTGGTCAACAACCATACAAGTCACTCTGAGGATGGCCATAGAAACAACTTTAACACTGTTACAAATATGCGCTACACTGTGAACCCACACCAAACAAGAATGACAAACACATTTCGGCAGAACCTCCGCACCGTAACACAACATAAACACAACAGAAGAAATACCCAGAACCCCAGCGCCCCACTAACTTTTCTGGGGCAGTACAATATACACCCACGCTACTACCAAACCCCACTCCCTAGTATGTTCAATATTCAATGCAAAACCTGTTTGGGTCCTCTTAAAAGGTTAATTTGTTCAACCTTGGCCCACGGCTTTGTTCAGTTTTAAATTTTGTCCCTCTCTGTATTTGAGTTTGACACCCGTGTTGTACAGGAATGCTTAATATTTTTATTGGATAGCAGTCCGTTTATTTCAATTGTTAGTTTTTCCTTTATTACCATTTGTGTTATTTATTTTTACCCCATATTTGTTCCCACTACCACACCTTAAGTTGGAGCCCTTAATCTCATTATATGCTAATATATTGACAATAAAGTCCATTCTATTCTATTCTATTCTATTCTATTAATTTCTATTCTCATGCTATTCTGTGACTTAGTTCTTAGGTAAAAAAGCCGTTCATAAAACTTAATTGTTCGGCCAGCGTACAGCAGCTGTGTTAGAACCCTGTGGCGAGCGACTCAGAAGGCCGTGGCAAGCTGCTTGTTGTAAACCTTGGCCATACGATGGGACGCACAGTTTCCCATCCTCATCACCTTTTGCTGGCGGGTTCTGGTCGCTGCCTTCTTTCTACAAAGAGGCACGGCTACAGTGGCCGGGAAATGCAAAACAATACCACAAAACAGCTGAGAGACTTTTAATACTAAAATAAAAAGAGTAGGGTGTTTAAAAACTAAGTAACGGAGCTTCCTTAAGAAGGGTAGGTGCATGGATGTCTTGAAAAACAAAGGAAAAACTACAAATCGTTTGTTAGTCTCTTAATGCAGTGGTTCTCAAATGGGGGTACGCGTACCTCTGGGGGTACTTGAAGGTATGCCAAGGGGTACCTGAAATTTTTTAAAAATATTCGAAAAATAGCAACAATTCAAAAATCCTTTATAAATATATTTATTGAATAAAACTTCAACAAAATATGAATGTAAGTTCATAAACTGTGAAAAGAAATGCAACAATGCAATATTCAGTGTTGACAGCTAGATTTTTTGTGGACATGTTCCATAAAGATTTCTTTTTTTGTGAAGAAATGTTTAGAATTAAGTTCATGAATCCAGACGGATCTCTATTACAATCCCCAAAGAGGGCACTTTAAGTTGCTGATTACTTCTATGTGTAGAAATCAGTATTTATAATTGAATCACTTATTTATTTTTCAACAAGTTTTTAGTTATTTGTATTTTTTTTTTCCAAATAGTTCAAGAAAGACCCCTACAAATGAGCAATATGTTGCACTGTTATACAATTTAATAAATCAGAAACTCATGACATAGTGCTGTATTTACTTCTTTATCTCTTTTTTTTCAACCAAAAATTCTTTGCTCTGATTAGGGGGAACTTGAGTTAAAAAAATGTGCACAAGGTTGAGAACTACTGTCTTAATGAGCCACATAACATTGATTGGAGCAAAAGCAGTTAAAAAATGTCACCCGCTATGAACCTTACTGCACTTCACTGGGCTATGGAGATGCAGGAATTCCCAAATGAGTTTGGAACAAAACATTATTTACTATATCAATAACTGCAGTGTTAGCATTTGCAATAAAAACACATATTGATCCTCCACGCTGCATAGTTCCTATGATAACTATTAAAGCTGTCCAATTACACTTAAGCTTTAGTATGCTTTGGAGCACATACTGTACATTGAGCTACAGCAATTGTCTCACCTCATGTAAAATGATATTTCACTTTTACTTTTCTTTATTCTCCACATTAGTAACTATACTAAAGTGTGGCCTTGAGAAGCAACGTGAATAGCAGTGCAGTTTCCATTTATGTTCCTATCCACAGGAGCTCTTTATTCTTTTTGAGCTATGACTTACAGCACAAGAAACAAAGTTCTTGACCCGTGAGATGCCATATATTTCCATATATTATTTCAGAGTACATTAAGAAGATTTAAGTGGCTTATTTGTATTTCCACATCCTAACTGTAGGACACCACACTGGGCTATGATTCAATTGTTCCAAGACAAACAAGTGATCCTGTTTGAAACAATGGCTCACTGTTGAGATAGAGTAGTTGGTTTTGTAATATGAATCATCTTGGAATATGAATCATTTGCACTCAGTGGGCAAAATACTGACACGGGGCTGAAAAAAATGCCATGGTTACAGAAAGAGTGTAGGAGTACAGTTTGCATTTTTTTAATACAGCTGTGTGCAATATCTGCATTTGTCTCATCATTGATCTTTATTTTTTTTGGTGGGCGGGGTGGGGGGGGGGGTCACTGATTTAAAGGCTTTCAATGTGGGAAAGGAGTCATATTCGTGCAAGAATCAACACATCTGTCTGCTGAGTATATCTCAAGCAAGCTGCAAGGAAAAGTTTTCACCAAGGCCCTTGCAGTACACTACAATGTGTGTCCTTGTCCTTATTACAACATAATAATAATAATAATGAGCGGTAGAGCTGTGTTTTTCAACCTTTTCTGAGCTAAGGCACGACTATTCATTGGAAAAATCCCGAGGCACAACACCAGCAGAAAACATAAAAAAATAAAACTCAGCAGCCGATATTGACAGTAAAAAGTTGTTCTCGCAAATGTTGGATATGAATTCAAACCATAACCAACCATGCATCACTATAGCTCTTGTCTCAAAGTAGGTGTACAGTCATGACCTGTCACATCACACTGTGACTTATATTGATTTTTTTGCTGTTTTCTTGTGTGTAGTGTTTTAGTTCTTGTCTTGCACTCCTGTTTTGTTGGTATTTTCCTGTAGCAGTTTCATGTCTTCCTTGAATGCTATTCCCCGCACCCGTTTTGTTTTTGCAATCAAGACTATTTCAGTTGCGCAGACTCTTTCCTTCTTTGTGGGGACGTTGTTGATTGTCATGTCATGTACGGATGTACTTTGTGGACGCTGTCTGCTCCACGCACTGTAAGTCTTTGCTGTCGTCCAGCATTCTGTTTCTGATGAATTTTCAGCCGGTTCAGTTTTAGTTTAATTTTGCATAGCCATTTCTAACCTGCAATGGCTTTTCTTAGCGGCACTTGGCTTTTGTTTATTTTTGGTTTAATTTTTTTTTTTTTTACCTGCGCCCTGCCTCCCGCCGTCGTCTGCATATTGTGATCACGACAAACACCTACAGAGCAATTAGCTACCTGCTGCCACCTACTGATATGAATGAGTATTACTCTGCTGAGCTCTAGACAGCACAGACACTCAACAATGAAAGATTATAATTAATGGTTTGCAAAAAATATTTTTAACCCAATTAGGTGAAATTATATAATCTCCCACCGCACACCAGACTGTATTTCACGGAACACTAGTGTGCCGCGGTAGAGAATATAGTGCTTTCCCCAAGTTTCTATTCTGTGTGTTAAGCCACGCTGGATAGAAACTGGCTGAAACTTTTTCCGTTCATTGAATGAAGGAGAAAGTATATCACATTTATTTTTCTACCCTAACAATATTTTTATAGGTGTAACAGTTTGTAAAAATGCAGTCTTCGAAATGGTGTTGCATCCCAATTCATCCAGTGTTATGGGCAAGCCGATTCATGTTGTTGGTGTCAAATTCTGAGTTATTTAAAGAAAGCCCTGTGAACAGGTTTCAATATATTGTGGGCTAATCCATGTGTGTGATAATTAGGGTGTAGGGATGGGATGGTTTGTGGAAAAAGATATGTGCTGTTCGGTTGCCCTGACACCTGTGTGTTGTTAGGATCATGACCGTAGCTGTCATTCGGGACTCAGAAACCGTCCTCTCCACTTTTCCTGCACAGTATGACAAACATTGCCTGTGAAACATAGGATTAATGTTCCTACATTTAGACTAATTTACATTGCAGTGCACGCCAAGTCCAACATTTGCAATGTAAGGTCAAATGGGACAAAATTGAATACATAAATAAATCATCAAATAATTACTGAAATGTGTCATTAGGTGTAATTTGAATTAAACATGTGTTTTCAAATGGTATTTTAAAAGTACATTTAATTATTTAATCATTCCATTCACTATTTAAATATTTGCTCCATGTTTGATTGTATTACTTAATGATTTAAATAAGTGTTCTATGATAAAACTAAATATTTCACAACTTATTACATTATTTAATGAACGTCTGTATCAGTGCTTAGTGAATTTATTTTATCCATCAAACTCACCCGTCAGTGGGTGGGGCTAAGACAAATCTAGTCCAATCTGAAGCTTAGACATTTTGAAGTCTTTTAAAACGTGGCGGCTAAAGAGGATATTGTCAAACTTTTTGGGTAGTTGGTGGTAGATAATTTAGACTTTGCAAAGTACAGTATGTGAAGGCAAGAAGTACTGACCCAAAGCGTGAGGACGTTAAAGTACAATAATTTTTTTGAGTTGTCTGAGTCATTTCCGCACTTTCAGACCAAGATATCGACCAGGACTCTTGTGCTTCTCTGATTTAAGTGCCACAGACAAGTGGAACTTCAGGTGTTAGACTTACCCACTGAGTTTGACAAGTAAAAAACATCACAGAGCACTGACTTACAGGTTCATGAAATACTGTACTCTTGTATATAAGTTTCATTTTTACACTATTGTCCTTTGAGGAGATGGTATTGTCATGACGGGGGGGGTTGCAGCTTGCTCCGAGGATTGTCCTTCCAGGATGCAAACAGACTTTTCCGGATAACGGTAGAAGGTACGAACATGTTTAATTACCAAAACTCAAAAAGGTACAGAAAACAATCGGAAGGCGAGCGTGTCCAACGCACACGAAAGCTAAGGCAAAAAACTTAGGACATGAAACGTGAAACTAAAAAACATGAAACACACTCACTAAACTGTGGCTTGAATGAACAAATGGCATGAACTATGGACAGGGTAAAACAAAAACTCGCTATCTGTAGCATCAATAAACAAAAACTTACTTGGCATGAAGCATGAAAAGAACAGAGGCATTGCATGAAACGATGACACCAGGCCGACTGACCGGCAATGGCGGGCTTAAATAATGCCTCTGATTAGTGCACGGGTAGCAGGTGAGCGGCCGAACACTAATCAGAGACAGGTGAGCATAATGAGAAACCATGGCAACCAAAACCAACTCAGAAGGTGCACAAACAGGAACTAAACAAGTCTAAAAACTAACAGAAAACACAAAAACATGATCCAAACCACGGATCAAGACAAGTATGAAATGTTTGGAATGTGAGAGATGTACTTAATTCTGATACTGAGGTTCATATCACATAATAATGGAATTAGGTACATTCTGACTTTAAAAAAATAGTTTTCCTAATAAAATAATACTGAGACAACCATTGATAGTTTATTATCTCTTTGTTACAATCGGATGGAAAATGTTTCAAGTCAAATACTTAAATTCAGTGTTTCCCACAGGTCAGGCATCTATTTGTGGTGGTGTGGTCGGGCGGCAGGGGGGGTGGTGTGGGGGGTGGGGGGGGGGGGCAGCGGCGGTGATGACCAAGAAGAACGCGGAGTTGGAATATAATTACAACACTTTATGTATATATTTATATACATATTTATATAGTATTTAAATATTTATATAATATGTAACTACAAGCTCCATTCACAGACAGAGTCCCATTGCTTTTATGAGCGGTCGAGCGAGTCAAAAGCCGAAAAAAAAAATAATAATAATATTTTTATTTAATTTTTTGTTTACATTTGTGGCGGCTGTAATTCTTTCGTGGCGGGCCGCCACAAGTAAATGAATGTGTGGGAAACCCTGAAATTTATTGTACACTGAAATTGGCCTTAGTGTGTGAATGTGAGTGTGAATGTTGGTTGTCTATCTGTGTTGGCCCTGCGATGAGGTAGCGACTTGTCCAGGGTGTACGCGCCTTCCGGCCGAATGCAGCTGAGATTGGCTCCAGCACCCCCCGTGAACCCAAAAGGGACAATTGGTAGAAATGGATGGATGGATGAATGAATATAAGCTGTTTTGATTATGAGCAATTGATACCAGTGTGTAAATTGCGACAATCAACACTATTGTCCCGTGTATTACGGCCTAGTCCAGTATGCGTTCTAGAATATATAACAGCCTGAGCCAAACAGACCTAAATCAAGCACTGACAGCACAGTTTTTTGCTATTTCATTTGTTTCATGTGAACAAATGAGCCTCTAATGGACATTTTATATCCTGCTGCCCTGACCCTACTAAAGTGATTTAGCGATGCGTTGGCCCGTGACGCCCATCATTTTTTAAGTTCAACATTTAGTGCTTGGCATTTTGGAAATTAAATTGACCTAGGACAAGAGATTTGGTAAGAGTGAGCCCAATTAACATGCAGGCATCAGTAATGAAAACCCCTTTAGGTGTGTGAAAGTCATTCTTAAGGGCACACAAGTAAAGTTTAGTCATCATTTAGGAGTCAGACAGGGAGAGGGGTGTTTTTGTGCAGAATGTGATCCGTTTCTCCTTGAGGGTTTCAGAGAACGGAGCAGCAGAGGGTAAAATAGCTGTGTGGTTGCTAGTTGTTCAGTTCCAATAAGGTCTCAGGTGACAGACAGTCGGCTATTTTGTCCTAGTGGCAGACAAGAGTCACAAGGTTGAGTGTACCCTTGAATAATGTGTACAATTCTCAGAGGGGCGTCTTGTTACACCTCCTAATTATTGCCCCACGGATTTGTACCAAAACAGAGGACTTCTTTGTCTAAGGCTGCAGGATTTAACCCCAAATGTATGAATCTCTACAAAACAGAACAAGTGTGTGTCTGTTATCTTTATAAGAACGCTTAAAATAAATTTTGATATCCAATTGTTATTTTTAGTGCTGTCAAAGTTGATGCTTTAACTTGTGCGAATAATCACAAAATAGTAGGGGTGTAATGGTACGCAAAAAATTCTGTTCAGTACGTACCTCGGTTTAGAGGTCACGGTTCGATTCATTTTCGGTACAGTAAGAAAACAACAAAATATACATTTTTGGGTTATTTATTTACCAAATTTGTAAACAATGGCATCATACCACATGATATGCCATGGTATATACAATTAATTGATTAACGTGGACCCCGACTTAAACAAGTTGAAAAACTTATTCGGGCGTTACCATTTAGTGATCAATTGTACAGAATATGTACTGAAATGTGCAATCTACTGATAAAAGTATCAATCAATCAATCATACATATACACACAGGGTCCATTGCCAAGGTTAATGTGGTCAACATATATAAAATAAAAACTAAGTAAGATAAGGCTCAGAATGGTTTCTTAAAACCTTTCTACATATAAAGTGCTTTTTTGATTGATTGATTGATTGATTGAGACTTTTATTAGTAGATTGTACAGTACAGTATATATTCCGTAAAACTGACCACTGAATGCGAACACCCCAATAAGTTTTTCAACTTGTTTAAGTCGGGGTTCACGTTCATCAACACATGACCACCCCACCCCCAGCCTCGCTAACTTGGCAGTAAGAGGATATATGGGCTTAATGTTCTTCCACCATAGAAGTGGGTCAAAATCTAGTTTTTAATGCAATACAGCAACCCCCTATGACTCCAAAAGGGGCAAGCGGTAGAAAAATGGATGGATGGATAAATGGTCTTAAATCTGCTGCTATAAAAACATTTGTTATTGCTTCAGCCCTGCCTGACTCTCCGAGGAGAGGCTGCTTGAATGCGGTGGTGACGCTTCAAAGGAGTTAGCATGTTTGACGTGTTGGCAGAAGTGTACCCTACTGCTGCTGAACAATGTCGGCAAACCTCCGTCCTCCATTATTGTATCGCACCGCGCAGCCAAAGTGTTCCCAAACGGGAGATGTTAACGAGGCAGGAGGGTCTTCCAGCTCTGGCTTTTGCATGTTGTCGTAGCCCGGTTGCTGCTCGCCTGCCGTATGTTGTGCTTCGCTCTGCGTTGTTTACACAACCTGCGGTGTGCTACCGTAATATGTCCGTGTGGAAACTCGTTCAGTGCACCTCCGGTACGTGTATTGATACAAATACACGTACCGTTACACCCCTACAAAATAGTATTGCATTAATCACGTATGAACGCAGATTAATCGCACAATGTATTTTTGAACACACGTGCTCCTCTACCTAAACCGCAAATGGTTGGGAAAGATGAAGCAGGTTGTTACACGGTCACTGATCAGGTCAATGCAAAAGTATAGAGACTCCATCTGGTGTGATTGCTGGCAAATTTCACGTCATAATACACCTCCGTCCGACATTAGATAAAACTGTTTTCAAGTTTTGAACAAATAAATGTGGTGCATACAAGTCACGCATTAAAACATATGTTTATGAATGACCTTTTGTCAATGAAATTGCATTTGTGTTCAAATATCTGGGTCTTTTTCAAAATGTAATTGAAATTATGCACACAGGTAATTTACTGAAATTAATCGCGATAAACCAAAGTACATGCACCTGGGGGATAGGTTGATTGGCAACACTAAATTGGCCCTAGTGTGTGAATGTGAGTGTGAATGTTGTCTATCTGTGTTGGCCCTGCGATGAGGCGGCGACTTGTCCAGGGTGTACGCCGCCTTCCGCCCGAATGCAGCTGAGATAGGCTCCAGCACCCTCCACGACCCCGAATGGGACAATAGGTAGAAAATGGATGGATAGATGGATGGATGGATGGAAATCAAAGTACAACATTGTGATTAATCTGATTAAAAATGTCTTATCGTTTGATAGCATTAGTTATTTTCAAACAAGATTTAAGATAAAAAAAGAATAATAGAAATTAATCAAAATGCCACCTGCTAGCGTTTGCATATTATGGTATTACATATAACATAGTAGCCACAGTAATATTTATGTATAAGAAGGGCTGGGCCCATAAAACAATATGAATATATTGCGATACACACGTAATCAATATCAATAAAACGTGTTCAATTAATCTTTCTAGATCAATCAATCAAAGTTTACTTATGTAGCCCGGTATCACAAATGTTTCAAAGGGCTACACAAGCCACAATGACATCCTTGGCTCAGATCCCACATCAGGGCAAGGAAAAACTCAACCCAATGTGAACAACAAGAAACCTTGGAAGGGACTGCACCCTGCGTCCCGGTGCAGTGGATGCCGAGTGAATACGGTTAATAATGTGAGAGTCCAGTCCATAGGGGGCCGAGCAGGGGATACTCTCGCATGTAGAAATGTAGGGGCGCGGACACTTTGCCCCTGTGTGGAGAAATGTAGGTAATTGTAGAACTGGCACTCAATTTTATTAAAAAAGTATTGACAGGTGGTAGAAACTGGATGGATGGAAGATTTTGGTTGGAGAATTGATTCTGAATCGAAATGTGACCCCCAAGAATCAAATCACATCTAAATTGTGAACTGTCTTGTGTGTGTGTGTGTGTGTGTGTGTGTGTGTGTGTGTGCGTGTGAGTGTGAGTGTGTGTGTGTGATTATATGTGTATATATATATGCATATATATATATATATATATATATATATATAAATATGTATATATATATATATATATATATATATATACATACATACATATGTATTTAGATGTATATACATACATATGTATATAGACATCTATATACATACATATGTATATACATATATATATATACACGTGTATATACATGTGTATATATATATATATATATATATATATATACATATATATATATATATATGTGAATATATACAGTATATACTGTGTATATATATATATGATTACTAGTCTATATTTGGGGTCCTAAGAATACCATATAAAATGAAGCATGGTTGGTTGCTTTAACAAAGGCACTGTCGGTCTTTGCAAAAAGGAAGCGTTTAGTGAGCAATGGGAGGGACATCAATCCAATCATGTAACCGTATGAACTATCCCGTTTGGTTGTGCCATCTTGCTGTCTCGCTGTTGATTCTCTGCATGCAGTGACGAGAGAAAGTAAAAATGAGTGCTGCAGAGAGTGAAGAAATTGCC
The DNA here is from genome assembly GCF_033978795.1 of Nerophis ophidion. NCBI lineage: Eukaryota > Metazoa > Chordata > Actinopteri > Syngnathiformes > Syngnathidae > Nerophis > Nerophis ophidion. The sequence goes on along the minus strand of NC_084617.1, from coordinate 55,591,482 downwards.
GACAGAACAGGTAAAAAAACACCATGACAGATTGCAGTCCTCAGCCGCGCTCATTATTTCTTTTCAACCCTTGTCCGTTCCCTCTTCGGATGTACGGAAAATACAGGTAGGACCTATATTGCAGGACTGTGTGATTAAAAGTAATAACAACATGTTACAAATGTTTTACTTTAAAATAACTATTTAGGCCAAAATATTTTAAAATAATAATTGCTGTATACCATCAACTCATTTCCATATTTAAATGAGAATAACAGACCAAATAAAATGTTACACAGACAATGAATCTTTCTGGCTGTAAACATGCACACAAATGTTCTTCTCAAGTTTCTCTGTTTAGATTTTCAGACTTTGCACTATTTTGTTACACTTTATTAAAGGCCTACTGAAACCCACTACTACCAACCGCGTAGTCTGATAGTTTATATATCAATGATGAAATATTAACATTGCAAAACATGCCAATATGGCCGGTTTAGTTTACTAAATTACAATTTTAAATTTCCCTTGGAGTTTCTTGTTGAAAACGTCGCGGAATGATGACGCGTGCGCGTGACGTCACAGATTGTCAGGAAATATTCGCTCAGCACCAGTTATGGCTAAAAGTTGTCTCTTTTCATCGCATAACTACACAGTAATTTGGACATCTGTGTTGCTGAATCTTTTGCAATTTGTTCAATTAATAATGGAGAAGTCAAAGTAGAAAGATGGAGTTGGGAAGCCTTAGCCTTTAGCCACACAAACACACAGTGATTCCTTGTTTAAAATTCCCGGAGGTGAAGCTTTACTATGGATCAGAGCGGTCAAACGAACATGGAACCCGACCACTTGTCAACCGGCAGGTTTCGGTGAGAATATTGTGTTAAAAAGTCGCCTCTTATCGGATATCTGTGGAGTTTGCGCCGTCCTTGTATCTGCCGTCGAATTCCCTCAGACACTGGCCTCAAGACACCCGTGGACACACCCCTCCGACTATCAGGTACTATTTAATCTCACTAAAACACTAGCAACACAATAGAAAGATAAGGGATTTCCCAGAATTATCCTAGTAAATGTGTCTTAAAACATCTGAATCCGTCCCAATGCAATCGCCTTTTCATTTTTTTTTAACTTTTTTATTTTTCTTTATTTTTTTTCTAGTCCTTCCCTATCAATATCATCATTCACAAATCTTTCATCCTCGCTCAAATTAATAGGGAAACTGTCGTTTTCTCGGTCCGAATAGCTCTTGCTGCTTTAGGCTCCCATTAAAAATTATGTTAGGAGCCCTCACCCTTGTGACGTCATCGTCTGTGACTTCCGGTAAAGGCGAGGCTTTTTTATCAGCACCAAAAGTTGTGAACTTTATCGTGGATGTTCTCTACTAAATCCTTTCAGCAAAAATATGGCAATATCGCAAAATGATCAAGTATGACACATGGAATGGACCTGCTATCCCCGTTTAAATAAGAACATCTCATTTCAGTAGGCCTTTAAGCTTTTCTTACATAGTCCTAATTTTTCCACCTTAATTTAAAGTTGTTATTGTGATTTTAGAATTTTTTTCGTTTACTCTCTGCCTTGATTCTGTATCTGAGGGGATTATAATATAAGGAGGGTCACATTTAACATATTTTTCTCCTGGTCCATATTTTCCATAAGCCATAAAAATATCAATCATTATTGATATCGACCAATATAAAAAGCCTATACTTTGATACAGTTTTCAGCCATATCGCCCAGCCCTACTAATGAGTTCAGTTCAGTTTCAGAGCTAATAATAATGTAATACAGATTATTGTGTGTAGTGTACATGCTAATATATGCATTATATTGACTTTGCATGTTTAACACCTAGTGCACATTATTCCAGGAAGTATTTATCTCACACATTATACTGTAAATAGCAATTGGAATGAGGGATACAGCATTTTAATATGTTATCATAAAATATTTACAGTAGGAAAGACACAGGAAAGAAATTAATTATGGTTTCACTCCATTTAGTATAGATATAACATAATAAATAGTAAAATAAAATAAAGAGTAATTCTTTAGTGCAAATAGAATGTGAACACTGGTGCAATTCAGACAAAAAAAAAAATCGGGACAGTCGATAAACACACATGTGCAAGTAAAGTGTTCCTTGTGCGGGGATTGAGAGGAGGTGATGGAGCACCATTGGAGTTCAGCATCTAACAGCTTCCGGAAAGATATCCCACTCCGGATGTTCCGCAGCCTCCTGCGTGAGGGGAGTGGGTCAAAAAAAAGTTTATGAAGCACTTTCTTCAGTCATCCAGAAGCTATAAAATGTCATTCCTGGATAGACAATATGGCTACTCTTTTTATTTCTGACTTTGCAGATATGTCTACACTTGACAGGATTTGCTCTCTGTCATTGCACCACAGGTAAGCCACTTGTGCTTACCTGTGCCTCTTTTCCCTACCTTCAAAAATAGACTAAAAAACAGAGGTTTCAATTACACTGCAAGCGCTAAATTAATATATTTGCATTTCCTCTTCCCATTGTTATGGATGTTCTGATAATCAGCCATATTCTGCTTGAAGACAAACATGCTAAACCACAGGTGTCAAACTCAAGGCTCGGGGGCCAGTTCTGGACCGTCACATATTTTTATGAGGCCCGCAAAGCCTGGAAAAAATGGGTTTCATTAAAAAACTAACTTTTTTTTTCAAACTAATTGCATTCAATCATTCAATTTTGACAAAAAGAAATGCTTATTTTAAACTTTAATATTATCTGATCATGCCAATTATATGATTATATACTCACAAACCTATTTTTGTGAGTTAAAAACAAATAGTTAAATATCTGCTGGTCACCTTTATGATTTTAAAGAAAGTTATACATTAAAAAATGTAATAATCAAATTCATATGCATTTCGATTAATTATGATTATTACCCGCACGCATAATGTAAATTAAAAATTTAAAAAAGAAGTCCTCTGAAAGCAGCCATTACTGCGATGTGGCCCTCAATGCAAATGAGTTTGACATCTCTGTGCTAAACAGATTGCATGGGTTATTTTGTTCACTTTAGATTTTCAGTTCTGGGTCACCAAGCTTAGGAGATCAGCTTTGCATGCACTATCAAGTTTGCACGAAAAAAACATGACTAAATCATACACTGATTCTTTAACCCTGGGGTGTCAAAACTTTTTGACTTCAGGGCCGCATTGGGTTGACAAAATTGGTCAAGGGTCGAAAGCCAATTGCATTTAAAGTAACTATATACATAAATATTAGGGGTGCAACGATACACAAAATTCACATTTCGGTTCAATATTTTACCATTTTGGTTCGATATTTTTTCGATATTAAAAAAGATACATTTCCAAGCCTTTTTTTACTTGTAGTTTATTGGAATTATCAACATTTTTGTTTCATTTGAAAAGTACAGTTTTTAAATTAAATTACCGTATTTTTCGGACTATAAGTCGCAGTTTTTTTCACAGTTTGGACTGGGGGTGCGACTTATACTCAGGAGCGACTTATATTTGAAATTATTAACACATTACCGTAAAATATCAAATAATATCACTTAGCACATACACGTAAGAGACTAGACGTATAAGATTTCATCAGATTTAACATTTAGGAGTGACAGATTGTTTGGCAAACGTATAGCATGTTCTATACGTTATAGTTATTTGAATGACTGTTACCCTAATATGTTACGTTAACATACCTGGCACCTTATCAGTTGGTTATTTATTCGTCATGTAACGTACACTTATTCAGACTGTTGTTTACTATTCTTTATTTATTTAAATTGCCTTTAAAATGTCTATTCTTGGTGTTGGGTTTTATCAAGTAAATTTCCCCAAAAAATGCGACTTATATATGTTTTTTTTCCTTCTTTATTATGCATTTTCGGCAGGTGCGACTTATACTCCGAAAAGTACGGTATACGTAACTGGTGCAGCTTTATACCTGCCCCAGTTTATGCTGTTCATACTTAGCACTGGGGTGTAACGGTACACAAAAATTTCGGTTCGGTACATACCTCGGTTTAGAGGTCACGGTTCGGTTCATTTTTGGTACAGTAACAAAACAACAAAATATAATTGTTTTGTTTTTTTATTTACCAAATTTGTAAACAATGGCTTTATCCTTTTAACATTGGGTACACTATAATTCTGGCCACATTAATCCACATTAAACTGCCTCAAGTTGTTGCTTGGATTAAATAAAATGACAAAATCTTTCTTCTACGTATTAAAAGTGCAACATTAAACAGTTTCAAGTCAACTCATCAGGCTTCATTTATTACAGCATTTGGGAAGCCTGTAGTTGACTTTTATTATGTAAATGTTATATTTGTATTAACATGTGATAGCAGGGACCCTGCCATTCAAAACTGGGCTGCTACATTACTAATGATTCATGTAACTATAGCTGAAAAAATAGTACAATAGCAACAGGAGAGACTATTCATCCCTGAACACCATGGAGTTCAACGAAATAACAGACAGACAGGGCTTTGCTGCCCCTAACGCACACACACACACGCACACACACGCACACACACACACACACACATACACACACACACACACACACACAGTAAAATGAGCTAACATTTCGCTAAAAGCTAACTAGCCTTCACCACAAGCTAGAACTGCGAGTGAGCTGAGCTGCAGTTTAAGTTTCTAGAAAGACAAGGGGCTTATAGTGATGTTTAGAAAGTAGTTGACTTGGAAGTGTTTTTTATAATTTGGGGAATGTACGATGTCCGCTGCTCCCCTGCTAAACTCATATCTGCTCGACTGAAGCAGTGACTCCATGCGTTCTGAATACGCCCTGCTGATTGGCTGTTACATCGCTCTGAATACGCACTGCTGATTGGCTTTGTATGTAACCAATCAGATGGTTGTGTGGGCGGGACAATGCTGGGTGCTCACTGCTCAGACAGAGGCAGAAAGCAGAGCAGCTCGTGAAGACTTTCAAACTTGTTCGGTACGCCCGCGTGCCGAACCGAAACCCCCGTACCGAAACGGTTCAATACAAATACACGTACCGTTACACCCCTACTGAGCACCATATAAAGCAAAAACAGCAGCTTGTAAAAAATAAATAAATAAATAAATAATAAACGCATCTGATAAATCACCCATCTTCTGCAGTACATTTTTAGCAGCAGAGCAACAGCAGGTGCTACGAACATTGCTGTCTCGAAATGGGCTTTTGTCTTGTCGTACAAAATAGGAACTACGCTACTGGTGAAATAGGACCGTGAAGGCATCTTGTAACGGGGCTCACATGTCCACAGTAAACTTGACATTTTCCACAACAGAAAAGGGTTGCATGTCAACAGCAATAAAAGTAGCAATCAATTTATATTGCTCTCTTTGAGTCATGTGCTAATGGCTGTCCAAATGTCCCGGGTAAGGTTTGTAACCTGTGTTGTGTCTCCTTGTTTTTGTTTGGTTCCACCTATTTTCCCATCGGGGTGATGTTGGCGTAAATTTGTTGTCGTGTGTGTTGTATTTTCTCTGTGGTAGTTTATTGTTTCTGTGACACTTGCGGCACACCGTTGTATTTTTGTCCACGACATGCTTGCCATCCGGGTCATATTTCACAAGAAAACCAAAGTAGTTCCTCACGCCAGATCTGAATGGAGGATCTTCCATTTCAGGTATATTTGAGGCATTAGTCATGTTGCAACACAGCTTCGCATGTGGCTTCTGTCTCAGCTGCTTATTTTTGTCTGAATGAAAATGGGAGGTGCATGCAGCTACACCCTTAGCTTAATAATAAATTAAGCGGAAATTAAGAGTATGTGAAAGTTCAACTTCTACCTTGTTTACTTCCCTGAAAACACTCTTAAAGTCATGTAATTAATCAGAAATATCAAGCAGCTAAAATGCCCCAAACATGAATAAGTGTGAAGAGTGTTTTGCATTTTCTCCTTCCTGCTTTGTAATGGATTTAAACGAGTGTAATTTTAGATTTTTTTTGGTGAATGAACGTTTTTTACGTTTTTTAGTTCAGTGAGCAAGTTGTGTTGTGTGACCATGTCTGTTGACATTTTGTGTTGGTTGGAACTTTTTTTTTCTCACCATTACTAGGGAAGGTTGTTTGCATTGGATCATGTAAGTAAATGCTATGCTTACACCTATACAGAGTATATTTATAGGTTATTTTTCCAACAAAGCTGCCAGACTATTAAAATAAATTAAAATGGTTTTCTCTTCACAGGTGGGATAGTTTGATTGGCAACACTAAATTGGCACTAGTGTGTGAATGTGAGTGTGAATGTTGTCTGTCTATCTGTGTTGGCCCTGCGATGAGCTGGCGACTTGTGCAGGATCTAACCCGCCTTCCGCCTGATTGTAGCTGAGATAGGCTCCAGAGACCCCAAAATGAATACGCAGTAGAAAATGGATGGCTGGATCGATGATGGCATTCTCCCTGTGTGTAATATTCCTTATTCAACCCATGATGTCTCGCGGGCCAAATTGAAATCGTCGGCGGGCCGTAGTTTGGACACCCCTGCTTAACCAGTACAAATCCAGCATCATTTTTATTTCTGCTTTTCTTCAGAATTCCATCGGCACAATTCGGTGTGTGCACTGGAATCCAAACAAAAAGTAGTGTACAGTCTGTTCACATTTCACATCACCATGAGTTGTTAATTACTACTTTAAAGGCCTACTGAAACCCACTACTACCCACCACGCAGTCTGATACTTTATATATCAATGATGAAATATTAACATTGCAACACATGCCAATACAGCCTTTTTAGTTTACTAAATTGCAATTTTAAATTTCCCGGGAGTTTTTTCTTGAAAACGTCGTGTAATGATGACGTGTACGCTTGACGTCACGGACTGTTAGGGAATATGAGCGCTGCGCACACACACAGCTAAAAGTCGTCTGCCTTAACCGCATAATTACACAGTATTTTGGACATCCGTGTTGCTGAATCTTTTGCAATTTGTTCAATTAATATTGGAGAAGTCAAAGTAGAAAGATGGAAGTGGGAAGCTTTAGCCTTTAGCCACACAAACACACGGTGATTCCTTGTTTAAAATTCACGGAGGTGAAACTTTACTATGAATCACAGCAAACATGGATCCTGACCGAATGTCAACCAGGAGGTTTCGGTGAGAAAATTGTGGTAAAAAGTCGCTTCTTACCGGATATCAGCTGAGCTTGTGCCGCCCATAAAGCTGCCGTCGACTCCCCTGAGACACTGCGCGTCAACACACCCGTGGACGTACACCTCCGACTATCAGGTACTGTTAAACTCACTAAAACACTAGCAACACAATAGAAAGATAAGGGATTTCCTAGAATTATCTTAGTAAATGTGTTAAAAACATCAGAATTCGTCCCAATGCAATCGTGTTTTATTTTTTTATTTTTTTATTTTCCAGTCTGTCGCTATCAATATCCTCAAACACAAATCTTTCATCCTCGCTCAAATGAATGGGGAAATTGTCGTTTTCTCGGTCCGAATAGCTGTTTTTGTTAGAGGCTCCCATTAAAACCAATGTGAGGAGCCATCAACATGTGACGTCATCATCTGCGACTTCCAGTAGAGGCAGGGCTTTTCTCTTAGCACCGAAAGTTGCGAACTTTATCGTGGATGTTCTCTACTAAATCCTTTCAGCAAAAATATGGCAATATCGCGAAATTGATCAAGTATGACACATAGAATGGACCTGCTATCCCCATTTAAATAAGAACGTCTCATTTCAGTAGGCCTTTTCAGTGGAGTGCATGGACATCACATCTCTCTTTCTCTCTTTAAGGTGCTGGAAGGCTTTTTTTTTGCCATTGCCTTACAGTCATAATAGGAAGATGTTGCATGCTGCCTTAGAAACAATGTAAGCAAGGCCGGACACGAGTTTAGTCTTTTACTTAAGTCGGAGGTCTCCCAACTAATGATTTTCCCTCTATTTCCCGTTTTGTGTTCATTTATTTTCTTTCATTCATCATCCCACCCACGCAGTTTTCTCTTTCCTTTTCACCAAATAGTTGACTATAACATGCAGTTACAGCATGTATACATTTCACACTTACACTTAAGCCTGTAGTCCAAAGGTCTTTACGCCGTTAAGTTGAATCCTTAGTTATTTTAGACCTAATTTATTTGGTTTGACTTGTTTTATTTCATTCCTCTTTTTGTTGTTCAGAAGACTTCTTCCGCCATTATCATCGCCTCATCATCCCGACTGAGCATGTTTTTTTAATTTCTGTGCATTTGCTCCCAAAAGACATTAGTGGAAATGCCAAAGGGTAGAGTTTTGTTTTTGTTTTTTTCCCTTCCGGCTTAACCCAGTTTAATAAAGAGAAAGTAACTTGTACAACTTGAGCTCCTTGATGTGAAGTGTTCCGCCTTTTTGAAAGAATAACACAGCTCTCACCGCTTTATTAATTGTTTTTATTCCTACTTTTTTATCCTTTTCGGTGCAGTTTGACATTTCAGGGTGCTGGAAAAGCCCACTCAAATCCACTTATTTCTCCATTTTTGTGTCTTTTCTGCAGACGATTAGTCACGCCATGAATCTCTTGGATCCCCAGGAGGAGCCGACCACTCAAAGGTGAAAGGATTTCAGCTTGGCCACTAAATAAAACCCACTTCCTGCTGCACAGCGTGGGAGAAAGTGCCACGGCGGTGCTGGTATGGCATCTCTGTAGGCTGATAACCGGCGTGAAAGGAGTTGTGAGTGATCGTTGTGCACTCCTTTTCTTACTGGATGCACAGAGCGAGCACCCTTGGCTGGGAACAGGACAGGAGCAGACACTCACATGGACTCTCACAGGTGTATGATAGGCTTCTTGGCGCAGCTGAAGTCATGTCGTTATCTGGATGATCTTAGTCGCAGATTAACACACCAAGACTGTCCTTATTTGAATTACCTTTTATTGTCAGCGGGAAGCAGGAAGAGCTGCTGCTGATTTGTCTGCTGCATGAGAGTTCATCACTGGGCCCGTGTGCTCCAGTGAGCCAGCATGGCCAAACCTCTGCTGAAGATACAGCGTTATTTCCGCAGGAAGCCCGTCCGCTTCTTTACGCTCATCCTGCTCTACCTGACCGCCGGAAGCCTCGTCTTCCTGCACGCCGGCTTTGTTGGAGACGGCGGCCCCGGAGGGCGAGGGGGGCGCGACGCCATCGTAGCCTCAGAGACGGGCGGCCACACCGCGTCGTCAGACAGTCGAGGACTGGGCATCATGCGAGTGTTCAAGGAGGCTCACAGGTCTGGGCGAGGCTACGCCCCAATGTGGAAAAAAAAGACCAGTATGTCCACAGAGGGCAAAGATGGAGACTACTCCCACAACTGGAACCGTGCACTGAAGGCCCGCAATGCTAAAGACATCGACGACGGAAGAGGTGGGTATACTGTAATGTGGTGCTTCACTTAAGCGGTGGATTTTCACTTTGGCGGTTTTACATAACTCACACCCCGTCTTGGATCCTCTCACAGACCATATTCATTAGAAGAAATCACACGAACACAGTGCAGTTCACAACACAGCATAAATCACATTTACTCGCTCACTGGTCGACTTTTAATCATTACATCGTGTTGATTATTACTTCAAAAATTATCAGAATAATAGAACAATTTCAATAATAACCCTAAAAAGTTAGAATGATTCTTAAAGGCCTACTGAAATGAGATTTTCTTATTTAAATGGGGATAGCAGTTCCATTCTATGTGTCATACTTGATCATTTCGCGATATTGCCATATTTTTGCTGAAAGGATTTAGTAGAGAACATAGACGATAAAGTTCGCAACTTTTGGTCGCTAACAGAAAAGCCCTGCCTTTACTGGAACTCACCCGTTGAAGGCTCCTCACATCCTCACATTGTTTTTAATGGGAGCCTTCAACAAAAAGAGCTATACGGACTGAGAAAACGACAATTTCCCTATTAATTTGAGCGAGGATGAAAGATTTGTGTTTAAAGATATTGATAGCGACGGAATAGAAAAAAAAATCAAGTTAAAAAAAACATGATTGCATTGGGACAGATTCAGATGTTTTAAGACACATTTACTAGGATAATTCTGGGAAATCCCTTATCTTTTTATTGTGTTGCTAGTGTTTTAGTGAGTTTAATAGTACCTGATAGTCGGAAGTGTGTGTCCACGGGTGTCTTGAGGCCAGTGTCTGATGGAAGTCGACAGCAGCTGTACGGACGGCACAAGCTCAGCTGATCTCCATTAAGTGGCGACTTTTTACCACAATTTTCTTACCGAAAACTGCTGGTTGACATTTGGTCCATGTTAGCTTGACCGCTCTGATTCATAGTAAAGCTTCACCTCCGGAAATTTTAAACAACGAATCACCGTGTGTTTGTGTGGCTAAAGGCTAAAGCTTCCCAACTCCATCTTTCTACTTTTACTTCTCCAATATTAATTGAACAAATTGCAAAAGATTCAGCAACACAGATCTCCAAAATACTGTGTATTTATGCGGTTAAAGCAGACGACTTTTAGCTGTGTGTGTGCGCAGCGCTAGTATTTCCTAACAGTCCGTGACGTCACGCGTACACGTCATCATTCCGCGATGTTTTCAACAAAAAACTCCCGGGAAATTCAAAATTGCAATTTAGTAAACTAAAAAGGCCGTATTGGCATGTGTTGCAATGTTAATATTTCATCATTGATATATAAACTATTAGACTGCGTGGTCGATAGTAGTGGGTTTCAGTAGGCCTTTAATTCTTCTTTCATTTGCACCTTCTTTCTTTCGTATTACCACTCGCACGGCTCTGCTAGCATCACAGCTAACGTTACCCATGCTGCTACCTCTCTGCTCCGTGAGGGCTTTCTATATCGCACATAGACAAACCCGCGATATATCGTGTATATCGATATATCGCCCAGCCCTACTTTCAAGGTACGCAGAGCGTTTTGACACTATTCACGTTTACCTACTGATGGCGCTGCATGTGGAGCAACACATACACACACTACTACTTTGAGGGAATAATGAACAACGAATCAATGATTGAAGTGAAAAGCTTGCAATCCCCGTTAGTGGACAGGGAGATGACAGCCATTGAAGCAAATTCAATCTCTTTATCAACTATCGCTAACACAATCTAGTGAAAATGTTATGTTTACTGAGAGGAGATGACGGCAGACTGACACCAGGTGGCAGTAATGTTCAATAATTTATTATATAATAATAATAATAAACAATACTAAACTAATAAGATAACCCAAGGAGATGGAATGTGTTAAACCCATGTGCATTTGTGTGTTGTTACTATGTGTGTAAATTAACTTAAGTGTGTGTTACCAAGTGTTGTAGAGAGCAAAAGAACAAGGCAGTCCAAAAGGCAGGCAGTTGAACATCCAGGGCAGGAAAGGAGAGGCTAGATATGTGTTCAGGCGAGGGTCGGGAATCGAGGAAGCCAGTCCAAAAACACAGGGGGGAACAAAAGACGATCTCGAAGGGGGAAGACTCTGCTGTAGAGCAACACGGACATCAGAATCACGGATGGAAACACAACAACGGTGAGCGAACATCAGGCTCAGAGAGGTAACTAAGTTCCCGCGTTGATCCTTGGGTCCACTGGACCTTTATCCAGCCCGCCCTCATCAATTCCAGGTGAGCAGATTGGCGAGTGGCTGCAGGTTTGTCGCTGCGTGGTTGGGCTGCGCTCAGCGTTAGCGGGGGCGTGTCTGAGCGAGCAGCCAGAGGAGGAACTGTGATAAACAGATGCAGGAGGAAAACGGGTTCGAATCCACGCAGTGACAGAAAAGACGTATCTGTCCGCAAACTGTGTCTCTGAGCTAACCAATACAGCTAAGCTAATGCTGCTGGTTGCTGACATCACATGTCACTTAGCAACAGGCACCGCCTTTTAAAGGCACACACACACACACACACACTCTCTGGTATCACAAAACATTTTAACTGCATATGCCAAATATTTTTTTTCATCCATCCATTTATCTATTTTCTACCGCTTGTCCCTCTCAGCTGCATTCGCGCGGAGGGCATTTACTACCCCAGTAATTAATTTTATTTATTAAAGAAAAATTCTGTTGGTAATTCAATTACTTTTTTGACAAAGTAACGGGTAACTATATAGCTTAATGGGTCTTTAAAGCCGATCATCAATGCGGTTGTCGTGCTTTGCAGGTGTTTTTTTTTTGTTTTATTTTGATGGACGGAATCCCCTCATGAATACAGTTATATTTTCTTTCTCCTAAACTTCTACTTTGCAATAGTTTTAGTTCGGTTTAATAGCATTGCAAAGCCCGCAGAGATAATTGCTTTCATAATAATAATCATTCACCTTTAATTTGACCTCCGTCGTGAATTATTTTGAGACATACTTCTAAAACAACCTGCTTTTAGAGTATATATTGAACCAAACCTTTTTCCTAAACATATATTGTCTTAATAATATTGTTTTTTTCATAGTGTTTGCTGGTTTAATTAATACCGAAGCAACAATACAATTTTAAATTGGCTTCACTGCGGTAGGATATTTGAAAAATGTTTCTTTTCTATTTTTTGTATAAACTTTGGATATTATCTGGAATATAAACACATGACTATTGAACATATTGGATTAAAGTGAATTGTAGTTGTCAATGTAGCCCTTTTGAATATTGTTTATATGTGGTTATATATAGTAAATTTAACACTTTACATTGCCAGGAAAGTATTAATAATAAATTATTTTTTAATATCTAATTGTAAACATACTTGAGCTGCATTTTTGTTGATTGCCTCTCTTGTTCTCACACTTACACTCACACTCAGGCGCCCACAGCCTAATTTACTTCTGGTCGCCAAGTGTAACACAGTAAACCCTTGTTTATAGCTGTTGATTGGTTCTGAGCCTTGCAGTGGTAAAATAATTTCCATGACGTACAAGTTGATAAAAATAAGATGAATATTTACATAGCGAGAGCAAAGAGCATAAAAAATAAATACATTTTCTAAATATGTTTTTTACATCAAGAATGCCCTTGAGACATGAAATAACACCCACATAGTCACCTTCACATTACAATATTCATATATATATATATATATATACACACAAACCCCGTTTCCATTTGAGTTGGGAAATTGTGTTAGATGTAAATATAAACGGAATACAATGGTTTGCAAATAATTTTCAACCCATATTCAGTTGGATATGCTACAAAGACAACATAATTGATGTTCAAACTGATAAACTTTATTTTTTTTTTGCAAATAATCATACATTTTAAACCTTGATGCCAGTAACATGTGACAAAGAATTTGGGAAAGGTGGCAATAAATACAGATAAAGTTGAGGAATGCTCATCAAACACCTATTTGGAACATCCCACAGGTGTGCAGGCTAATTGAGAACAGGTGGGTGCCATGATTGGGTATAAAAGCAGCTTCCATGAAATGCTAAGTAATTCACAAACAAGGATGGGGCGAGGGTCACCAATTTTTAAGCAAATTGTGGAAGTTTTAGAACAACATTTCTCAACGAGATATTGCAAGGAATTTCGGGATTTTACCATCTACGGTCCGTAAAGTCATCAAAAGGTTCAGAGAATCTGGAGAAATCACTGCACGTAAGCAATGATATTACGGACATTTGAGCCCTCAGGCGGTACAGCATCAAAAACCGACATCAATGTGTAAAGGATATCACCACATGGGCTCAGGAACATTTCATAAAACCACTCTCAGTACCTACAGTTGGTCGCTACATCTGTAAGTGCAAGTTAAAACTCTACTCTGCAAAGCAAAGGCCATTTGTCAACAACACCCAGAAACGCCGCCGGCTTCGCTGGGCCAGAGCTAATCTAAGATGGACTGATGCAAAGTGGAAAATTTTTCTGTGGTCTGACGATTCCACATTTCAAATTATGTTTGGAAACTGTGGACGTGGTGTCCTCCGGAACAAGGAGGAAAATAGCCATCCGGATTGTTATAGGTGCAAAGTTCAAAAGCCAGCATCTGTGATGGTATGGGGTTGCATTAGTGCCCAAGACATGGGTAACTTACACATCTGTGAAGGCACCATTAATGCTGAATGGTCCATACAGGTTTTGGAGCAACATATGTTGCCATGCAAGCAACGTTATCATGGACACCATGTTTATTTCAGCAAGACAATGCCAAGCAACGTGTTACAACAGTGTGGCTTCGTAAAAAAAGAGTGCCGGTACTTTCCTGGCCCGCCTGCAGTCCAGACCTGTCTCCCATCGAAAATGTGTGGCGCATTATGAAGCGTATAATACGACAGCGGAGACCCCGGACTGTTGAACGACTGAAGCTCTACATAAAACAAGAATGGGAAAAAATTCCACTTTCAAAGTTTCAGCAATTAGTTTCCTCAGTTCCCAAACGTTTATGGTGATGTAACACAGTGGTGAACATGCCCTCTCCCAACTACTTTATTACGTGTTGTAGCCATGAAATTCTAAGTTAATTATTATTTGCTAAAAAAAAATAAAGTTTATGAGTTTGAACATCAAATATCTTGTCTTTGTAGTGCATTCAATTGAATATGGGTTGAAAAGGATTTGCAAACCATTGTATTCCGTTTATATTTACATCTAACACAATTTCCCAACTCTTATGGAAACGGGGTTCATATATATATATATATATATATATATATTTATATATATATATATATATATATATATATAATATACACACACACTCACATAGGTATGGTGGATACATCAAATTAAGTTCAAGTTTGATTAAAAAAGTATAAAAATTGTTCCACATTAATAAAAAAGTGTGGAACAAAACATAACAGCGCAGGGACCCTCCAAATAACATTTTGCTTAAGGCCCTAGTTTATCCTGGAGCGGCCCTGGAAACTGCTAAATGATAATTATTGACTATTTGTTGGGATGTCGGAAGTCAATAGGCGTCATGACGATTAAGTCCTCGTTTGTGAATGAACCTCTTGAGAATTTTGCTCCGCCGTGCTTCAGCTGTGCTGCACGTGGCCCCACTGAAAGCTGAAGAATCTCAACTTTTAAATAACTTCATGGCAACATTCACTGCCTCTTTATAAACTGGTGATAAAATCCCCTTACAATTGTTGCTGGTTTTTATGTTGTGCTTATAAGCGCCTGCGTTATCTTACGGCACTCATAGCCTTTTAAAGTCTCATATTCAGACAGTAAGAGGCTATACAGGGTCAATAACTGCCGTTTAAGAACATCAATACACTGCCAAAACCTGTTAGTGTGTAATTTAAATTAACGGTAGCTAAGGCAAGACGGTCGAGCATGTGTTTAGCACGTCTGCTTCAGAGCTTAAGTTTGAATCTTGGATTAGTCATTCTTTTTGAATGATCCCACATGCTTGAGTTTCAATGAACACTTCTGAACTTATCCTGTTAAGTCTGCAGTCAGTCACAGGACACACACACACTTTACTTTACTTTATATATATATATATATATATATATATATATATATATATATATATATATATATATATATATATATATATATATATTTAAGTGTGTCTGTGTGTGTGCGTGTGTGTGTGTGTGTGTGTGTGTGTGTATATACACAAACCCCGTTTCCATATGAGTTGGGAAATTGTGTTAGATGTAAATATAAACGGAATACAATAATTTGCAAATCCTTTTCAACCCATATTCAATTGAATCCCCTACAAAGACAGGATATTTGATGTTCGAACTAATAAACTTTATTTTTTTTTTGCAAATAATAATTACTTAGAATTTCATGGCTGCAACACGTGCCAAAGTAGTTGGGAAAGGGCATGTTCACCACTGTTACATCACCTTTTCTTTTAACAACACTCAATGAACGTTTAGGAACTGAGGAAACTAATTGTTGAAGCTTTGAAAGTGGAATTCTTTCCCATTCTTGTTTTATGTAGAGCTTCAGTTGTTCAACAGTCTGGGGTCTCCGCTGTTGTATTTTACGCTTCATAATGCGCCACACATTTTCTGTGGGAGACAGGTCTGGACTGCAGGAGGGCCAGGAAAGTACGCGCACTCTTTTTTTTACGAAGCAGGGGCGTCCATGATAACGTTGCTTGGAAGACAACATATGTTGCTCCAAAATATGTATGGACCTTTCAGCATTATTAGTGCCTTCACAGATGTGTAAGTTACCCATGCCTTGGGCACTAATACACCCCCATACCATAACAGATGCTGGCTTTTGAACTTTGCACTTATAACAATCCGAATGGTTATTTTCCTCTTTGTTCTGGAGGACACCACGTCCTCTGTTTCCAAATATTATTTGAAATGTGGACTCGTCAGACCACAGAACACCTTTCCACTTTGCATCAGTCCATCTTAGGTGAGCTGTGGCCCAGCAAAGCCGGCGGCGTTTCAGGATATCGTTGATAAATGGGTTTGGCTTTGCATAGTAGAGTTTTAACTTGCACTTACAGATGTAGCGACCAACTGTAGTTACTGACAGTGGTTTTATGAAGTGTTCCTGAGCGCTTGTGGTGATATCCTTTACACACTAATGTCAGTTTTTGATGCAGTACCACCTGAGGGTTCAAAAGTCTGTAATATCATCGCTTATGTGCAGTGATTTCTCTACATTCTCTGAACGTTTTGATGATTTTACGTACCGTAGATGGTAAAATCCCTAAATTCCTTGCCATAGTTCGTTGAGAAATGTTGTATTAAAACTGTTTGACAATTTGCTTACAAAGTGGTGACGCTCACCCTATCCTTGTTTGTGAATTAATTAGCATTTCATGGAATCTGCTTTAATACCCAATCATGGCCCCCAATTGTTCCCAATTAGCCTGCACACCTGTGGGATGTTCCATATAAGTGTTTGATGAGCATTCCTCAACTTTATCAGTATTTATTGCCACCTTTCCCAACTTTGTTGTCACATGTTGCTGGCATCAAATTCTAAAGTTAATGATTATTTGCAAAAAGAAAAAAAATGTTTATCAGTTTGAACATTGAATATGTTGTCTTTGTAGCATATTCAACCGAATATGGGTTGAAAATGATTTGCAAATCATTGTCCATCCATCCATCCATCATCTTCCGCTTATCCGAGGTCGGGTCGCAGGGGCAGCAGCCTAAGCAGGGAAGCCCAGACTTACTTCCCTCTCTCCAGCCACTTCGTCTAGCTCTTCCCGGGGGATCCCGAGGCGTTCCCAGGCCAGCCGGGAGACATAGTCTTCCCAACGTGTCCTGGGTCTTTCCCGTGGCCTCCTACCAGCTGGACGTGCCCTAAACACCTCCCTAGGGAGGCGTTCGGGTGGCATCCTGACCAGATGCCCGAACCACCTCATCTGGCTCCTCTCGATGTGGAGGAGCAGTGACTTTACGTTGAGCTCCTCCCGGATGGCAGAGCTTCTCACCCTATCTCTAAGGGAGAGCCCCGCCACACGGCGGAGGAAACTCATTTCAGCCACTTGTACCCGTGATCTTATCCTTTCCGTCATGACCCAAAGCTCATGACCATAGGTGAGGATGGGAACGTAGATCGACCGGTAAATTGAGAGCTTTGCCTTCCGGCTCAGCTCCTTCTTCACCACAACGGATCGATACAACGTCCGCATTACTGAAGACGCCGCACCGATTCGCCTGTCAATCTCACGATCCACTCTTCCCCCACTCGTGAACAAGACTCCTAGGTACTTGAACTCCTCCACTTGGGGCAGGGTCTCCTCCCCAACCCGGAGATGGCACTCCACCCTTTTCCGGGCGAGAACCATGGACTCGGACTTGGAGGTGCTGATTCTCATTCCGGTCGCTTCGCACTCGGCTGCGAACCGATCCAGTGAGAGCTGAAGATCCCGGCCAGATGAAGCCATCAGGACTACATCATCTGCAAAAAGCAGAGACCTAATCCCGTGGCCACCAAACCGGATCCCCTCAACGCCTTGGCTGCGCCTAGAAATTCTGTCCATAAAAGTTATGAACAGAATCGGTGACAAAGGACAGCCTTGGCGGAGTCCAACCCTCACTGGAAACGTGTCCGACTTACTGCCAGCAATGCGGACCAAGCTCTGACACTGATCATACAGGGAGCGGACTGCCACAATAAGACATTCCGATACCCCATACTCTCTGAGCACTCCCCACAGGACTTCCCGAGGGACACGGTCGAATGCCTTCTCCAAGTCCACAAAGCATATGTAGACTGGTTGGGCAAACTCCCATGCACCCTCAAGAACCCTGCCGAGAGTATAGAGCTGGTCCACAGTTCCACGACCAGGACGAAAACCACACTGTTCCTCCTGAATCCGAGGTTCGACTATCCGGTGAAGCCTCCTCTCCAGTACACCTGAATAAACCTTACCGGGAAGGCTGAGGAGTGTGATCCCACGATAGTTGGAACACACCCTCCGGTCCCCCTTCTTAAAGAGAGGGACCACCACCCCGGTCTGCCAATCCAGAGGTACCGCCCCCGATGTCCACGCGATGCTGCAGAGTCTTGTCAACCAAGACGGCCCCACAGCATCCAGAGCCTTAAGGAACTCCGGGCGGATCTCATCTACCCCCGGGGCCTTTCCGCCGAAGAGCTTTTTAACTACCTCAGCGACCTCAGCCCCAGAAATAGGAGAGTCCACCACAGATTCCCCAGGCACCGCTTCCTCAAAGGAAGACGTGTTGGTGGGATTGAGGTGGTCTTCAAAGTATTCCCTCCACCGATCCACAACATCCGCAGTCGAAGTCAGCAGAACACCATCCACACCATACACGGTGTTGATAGTGCACTGCTTCCCCTTCCTGAGGCGGCGTACGGTGGTCCAGAATCGCTTCGAAGCCGGCCGGAAGTCGTTTTCCATGGCTTCCCTGAACTCTTCCCATGTCCGAGTTTTTGCCTCCGCGACCGCTAAAGCTGCACACCGCTTGGCCCGTCGGTATCCATCCACTGCCTCCGGAGTCCTATGAGCCAAAAGAACCCGATAGGACTCCTTCTTCAGCTTGACGGCATCCCTCACTGCTGGTGTCCACCAACGGGTTCTGGGATTTCCGCCACGACAGGCACCAACAACCTCGCGGCCACAGCTCCAATCAGCCGCCTCGACAATAGAGGTTCGGAACATGGTCCACTCGGACTCAATGTCCCGCACCTCCCTCGTGACATGTTCAAAGTTCTCCCGGAGGTGTGAATTGAAACTCTCTCTGACAGGAGACTCTGCCAGACGTTCCCAGCAGACCCTCACAATGCGCTTGGGCCTGCCAGGTCTGTCCGGCATCCTCCCCCACCATCGCAGCCAACTCACCACCAGGTGGTGATCGGTAGAAAGCTCCGCCCCTCTCTTCACCCGAGTGTCCAGAACATGAGGCCGCAAATCCGATGACACAACTACAAAGTCGATCATGGAACTGCGGCCTAGGGTGTCCTGGTGCCAAGTGCACATATGGACACCCTTATGTTTGAACATGGTGTTTGTTATGGACAATCCGTGACGAGCACAAAAGTCCAATAACAAAACACCACTCGGGTTTAGATCCGGGCGACCATTCTTCCCAATCACGCCTCTCCAGGTTTCACTGTCGTTGCCAACATGAGCGTTGAAGTCCCCCAGTAGGATAAGGGAATCACCCGGGGTAGCACTTTCCAGTACTCCCTCGAGTGTTCCCAAAAAGGGTGGGTATTCTGAACTGCTGTTTGGTGCGTAAGCACAAACAACAGTCAGGACCCGTCCCCCCACCCAAAGGCGAAGGGAAGCTACCCTCTCATCCACTGGGTTGAACTCAAACGTGCAGGCTTTGAGCCGGGGGGCAACGAGAATTGCCACCCCAGCCCGTCGCCTCTCACTGCCGGCAACGCCAGAGTGGAAGAGGGTCCAGTCCCTCTCGAGAGAACTGGTTCCAGAGCCCTTGCTGTGCGTCGAGGTGAGTCCGACTATATCCAGCCGGAACTTTTCTACCTCGCGGACTAGCTCAGGCTCCAACCCCCCCAGTGAGGTGACGTTCCACGTCCCAAGAGCTAGCTTCTGTAGCCGAGGATCGGACCGCCAAGTTCCCTGCCTGCGGCTGCCGCCCAGCTCACAATGCACCCGACCTCTATGGCCCCTCCTATGAGTGGTGAGCCCATTGGAGGGATGACCCACGTTGCCTCTTCGGGCTGTGCCCGGCCGGGCCCCATGGGGACAGGCCCGGCCACCAGGCGCTCGCCATCGTGCAAATCATTGTATTCCGTTTATATTTACAACTAACACAATTTCCCAACTCATATGGAAACGGGGTTTGTATATATCCATCCATAATCTACCGCTTCTCTTTTTTGGGGTTGCGGGGGGTCGCTGGAGCCTAGTATTCTGGCAAAACAGCGGGGTACACCCTGGACAAGTCGCCATCTCATCGCAGGGCCAACACAGATAGACAGACTACATTCACACTCACATTCACACACTAGGGCCAATTTAGTGTTACCAACCAACCTATCCCCAGGTGCATGTCTTTGGAAGTGGGAGGAAGCCGGAGTACCCGGAGGGAACCCACGCAGTCATGGGGGAAAACATGCAAACTCCACACAGAAACATTATATATATAATGTTTCTGTGTGGAGTTTGCATGTTTTCCCCCATGACTGCGTGGGTTCCCTCCGGGTACTCCGGCTTCCTCCCACTTCCAAAGACATGCACCTGGGGATAGGTTGGTTGGTAACACTAAATTGGCCCTGTGTGGAGTTTGCATGTTACCAACCAACCTGGGGATAGGTTGGTTGGTAACACTAAATTGGCCCTGTGTGGAGTTTGCATGTTTTCCCCCATGACTGCGTGGGTTCCAAACTCCACACAGAAACATTATATATATATATATATATATATATATATATATATATATATATATATATATATATATATAATGTTTCTGTGTGGAGTTTGCATGTTTTCCCCATGACTGCGTGGGTTCCCTCCGGGTACTCCGGAACATTATATATATATATATAATGTTTCTGTGTGGAGTTTGCGTGAGTTTGAACCCACGCAGTCATGGGGAAAACATGCAAACTCCACACAGAAACATTATATATATATATATATATATATATATATATATATATATATATGTACTCCGGCTTCCTCCCACTTCCCATCAAACCATCAAATTAGCTTAATCAATAGTTATTTTCTGCAACATATATACATGTATATATACATATATACTGTTTGTATGTATATATATATATATATACATATATACTGTTTGTATATATATATGTATATATATATACATATATACATATATATATATATATATATATATATATATACACACAGTATATATGTATATATACATGTATATATGTTGCAGAAAATAACTATTGATTAAGCTAATTTGATGGTTTAATTTACTTCCCTCATTCTAATGTTCTTTTCGTTCTTTCACCTCATCCCATGACATTGTAACACATTTAGTCAATGATTAACAATATAGAAACGGTTGAATAGATAATATTAATATTTTCACTATATTCTTTTGATTACTCACTAAATACCAATCAATTGCACAATATTGCATAATAATAATAATACATGATCTATAAATGTTTATCTGATTATATCACAGTAGAACCACAGCTTGCAAGCCTAATGGTTTCTTAAACAGGGTTGGTGAATAGAACATTTCCAGTTTTAAAACACAATTCATCCTTTAAAATGTAAACATGAATAATTGCTTTTAGCCTTGATAGGAGTCTATAATTTAATAAACATTTGTACACTTTGAACACAAAATAAAGCACTATACAGTACTGTACATCAAACAAACATAACAAGGGGATGATGGGTGAACTTGTTATAAAATAAAAAAGTCAAAACGACAACAACTAGCTGAGCTGTCCTCATTTGACAGCACACACTGTCACTAGCCCTGTGGTGGACTCACACAACTCCTTAACTTTAACAGCCAGAATAATGCAATGATTAGGATTAAAAAATAAAAAACAATTTGCCTTATTGGTTAATATTCTCTGTCTGCAGCGCTGTGTGTGTGTGTGTGGGGGGTGGGGGGGTGGGGTGGCACAAGGCAGTGTCGACAACGCTGTATATACTTTTGCTTTTCCATTGTATTTTTTGCACTTCTATTGAGCTAGCAAAACTAAAATAATGTTGCAAAAATAGTATAACAACTTAAAATGCACACAAAGGAGCACAATACAGGTCTGGGAAATCTTTGGGCACCACACAATTTTAATTTAATTAGATTTTTGGGGGTAACGGTTTGATTCAGAATTGAATCTTGATTCAAAATTAATACTTTTTAATCACATTGGGTGCCAGTTCTATGATTAACTCCAATCCTCCATAAACTAGATAAACAGTTGTGATACATTTTTGTATTACTTAAAAGAAAACTGGTTTTGTTTAATAAAATTGTACCCAAACATTTAATAAAGTCAAATACAAATAAGGCCAGAGAATTTTCCAAAACAAATATTTTCTGTACAGCAAATATGGGCATCTACATCAACAATATGATATTGTTTGACACCCTTATGTTTACCCCCAGATTGCCACTATATATGTGGCGTGGAGGGAGCGTGGTCAATATGTCATCATCATATATATGCATCATTGACATTTTTGAATGATGCATATATTTTCCTTTAGAAGGCAAAACACATGTTTTATGTATATCTAAAAACAAATCTAAAATATGTAAACAGTCCTTTGAATTAGAGATGGAAAAAATAACTTATGGTGCTTTAATGATATTCTCCACAATGAAGTCACTGTAAAACTAAGCACACTCGGGAAGTACATTATACACACATGAAGTGCACATACATGTACGGACGAATAGTACAGTTTGGAATCGAATGTCACCAGCTAAATGCTAACTATAAGGGACCAGCTAACTGACAGGCTAACGACAGTTAGAGACGCATATATCATTCACGCTTAAATTCATACCATACCTACCATTTACAGCAGGGGTGTCAAACTCAAATACAGAGTGGGCCAAAATTTTAAACTGAACAAAGCCACGGGCCAGGGTTGAACAAATTAACCTTTTAATAGGGACCTGCGGGGTTTGGTGGTAGCGGGGGGGTGTATATTGTAGCGTCCCGGAAGAGTTAGTGCAAGGGCTTCTGGATATTTGTTCTGTTGCGTTACGGTGCGGGTGTTCTCCCGAAATGTGTTCGTCATTATTATTTGGTGTGTGTTCACAGTGTGGCGCATATTTGTAACAGTGTTGGCATTGTTAATACGGCCACCCTCAGTGTGACCTGTATGGCTGTTGATCAAGTATGCCTTGCATTCACTTGTGTGTGTGTGCTAAAGCCACATATATTGTGTGACTGAGCCGACACACTGTTTGTATGGAGGAAAAGCAGACATGAACACTTCTGAACTTATCCTGTTAAGTCTGCAGTCAGTCACAGGACACACACACACTTTACTTTACTTTATATATATATATATATATATATATATATAACGCTAAAGGCAGTGCCTTTAAGACACGCCCCCAATATTGTTGCCCGGGTGGAAATTGGGAGAAATTCGGGAGAATGGTTGCCCCGGGAGATTTTCGGGAGGGGAACTGAACTTCGGAAGTCTCTTGGGAAAATTGGGAGGGTTAACAAGTATGAGTATTAGCGGTGAATGCGGTGTTACAGCGAAACCGGCGCTGTATAACACCGGCGGGCCAGCTCTAATGTTAATTTGACATTGCCTCAAGGGCCAAATGAAATTACACGGAGGGCCAAATTTGGCCCGTGGGCCAGAGTTTGACACCCATGATTTACAGTCTCTCATAGACCCAACGTGAATATTTTCGGAATGTGGGAGGAAGCCATACTCCCGGAGAAAACCCCACTCGCACGGTGGAACATGCACACTTCACACAGAGATGTCCAAACGGAGGTTCGAAGACGCACATGTTGTTTAACGACATGTTATTGTTGGTGGTAATGAAAAAAAGAATAGGCTAGTTTACATTGGCTTGAACAGGAAATGCCTTAATCAACTTAAAATACCTTTCTCTTCAACTTTTGTTAAGTGGACAGATCAGGTGCGCAACCAGCTGCAGGTGACTTCTTTGATTTATTTTTTTTCAAAATAAAGGACATTTAAAGACACATTTTTGTGATATTTGAGATGTTTTTCGGACTTATTACGACCAATATTATGTAAATAATAAACTATTTTCAGTATACCCATCCATACAATATATTACTTACTTTGTTTTTAAGGCGTGGTGGGATTTTATTTTGCCGCGGCCGTGCCCCATGATCAATTGCAGACATACTCGCCAACCCTCCCGATTTTTCAGGGAGACTCCCGAATTTCAGTGCCCCTTTCGAAAATCTCCCGGGACAACCATTCTCCCGAATTTTTCCCGATTTCCACCCCGGACAACAATATTGGGGGCATGCCTTAAAGGCAGTGCCTTTAGCGCCCTCCACAACCTGTCATCACATCCACTTTTTCTCCATACAAGCAGCAGGCCGACCCAGTCACATAACATATGTGGCTTTAATACACACATAAGTGAATGCAAGTCATACTTGGTCAACAGCCATACAGGTCACACTGAGTGTGGCCGTATAAACAACTTTAAAGGCCTACTGAAACCCACTACTACCCACCACGCAGTCTGATAGTTTATATATCAATGATGAAATATTAACATTGCAACACTTGCCAATACGGCCTTTTTAGTTTACTCAATTGCAATTTTACATTTCCCTGGAGTTTCGTCTTGAAAACGTTGTGTAATGATGACGTGCACGCAAGAAGTCAGGGGTTTTTAGGAAGTATGAGCGCTACGCACACACACATCTAAATGTCGTCTGCTTTAACGGCATAATTATACAGTATTTTGGAGAACTGTGTTGCTGAATCTTTTGCAATTTGTTCAATTAATATTGGAGAAGTCAAAGTAGAAAGATGGAGTTGGGAAGCTTTAGCCTTTAGCCACACAAACACACGGTGATGCCTTGTTTAAAATTTGTGGAGGTGAAAATTTACTATGGATCTACATGAAACACGACGGAATGTCAGCCAGCAGGTTTCGGTGAGAAAATTGGGGTTAAAAAGTCGCTTCTTACCGGAGAAAAGCGGAGCTTGCCCTGTCCATAAAGCTGCCGTCAACTCCCCTGAGACACTGCTAGTCAAGACACCCGTGGACGTACACCTCCGACTATCAGGTACTATTAAACTCACTAAAACACTAGCAACACTATAGAAAGATAAGGGATTTCCCAGAATTATCCTACTAAATGTGTCTAAAAACATCGGAATCCGTCCCAATGCAATCGCGTTTTATTTTTATTTTTTTTAGTCCGTCGCTATCAATATCCTCAAACACGGATCTTTCATCCTCGCTCAAATTAATGGGGAAATTTTCGTTTTTTCGGTCCGAATTGCCCTTTTTGTTGGAGGTTCCCATCATAAACAATGTGAATATGTGAGGAGCCCCCAAACTTGCGACGTCATCGTCTGCGACTTCCGGTAGAGGCAGGGCTTTTCTCTTAGCACCGAAAGTTGCGAACTTTATCGTGGATGTTCTCTACTAAATCCTTCCAGCAAAAATATGGCAATATCGCGAAATGATCATGTATGACACATAGAATTGACCTGCTATCCCCGTTTGAATAAGAAAATCTCATTTCAGTAGGCCTTTAACACTGTTACAAATATGCGCCACACTGTGAACCCACACCAGACAAGATTGACAAACACATTTCGGGAGAGCATACACACCGTAACGCAACATAAACACAACAAAACAACTTGCAGCACTAACTCTTCCGGGACGTTAAAATATACACCGTCCCCCCGATCCCCCCTTTCCCATCTCCCGAATTCGGAGGTCTCAAGGTTGGCAAGTATGATTGCAGATAGGGGAAACTCTGAAGGAGCTGGCTAAAAAAAGCACAGAAATCGATCAGCCTGCCCACAATGGCTGTGCTACAGGCTCGAAAAAGGGGTGCTGCAAGGCAACACAATGGACCGATTGGAAACGTTTGTACAAGGAGACAAGGTCCTTAGCCTACGTATTATTCTTCGGCTTGTGGTTCGTAAAACGAAAAATAGGGCTCCTTAAATCGAGGTTCCCCTCCATTGCATAATCAATTGCTGCATTTACCTGCCTGGGTAGAGGGTATTTTTCTACGAAACTAAACTTTTAAGATCAATACAATGGAACAAAACATTTCTAACACGGTAGTATCAACTTGGTTTCATTCGGATGACTAACAAGGACATAAATACTGCACGCAAAGTAGCAATCAGAGCTAATTTATTTTGCTTTTTTTTTTTCCACTCTGCAAATGCACCATAATTACACATGAGAGGTGACATTTTTAATAAAACACCTCTATTCTCTTTCATCACTGCTGTCAAAGAGCGTAGACGCACCAAAGCACTGCGGTGACGCCATTAGCATTCAGCAACGTGACTAACCTCTCTAGCTGAAAGTCATTTTCTGTAGGACAATGAGAAAATGGCTGTGTTTTGTATTGTATAACGCGCGCGCTCGTTTTATCACCTAAAGTCACTCCAGGCTCCCTTTAACTTCCACTGAGAGGAAGATAACACACACCCTCGGTGTGTTTCTATTTATTCATTCATGGCATCCTAAAATAGATATCAAAAAAAGTATGTATTCTCCCCCCCCCTTGCTCCGTTGTTGGGGCTGTGTGGGCTTCAGGTTTGCACCCATTAACGGCACTGGCAGGAAGAACATTATTATGATTGAATAACATGGCAGGTTTGGAATAGACAAATGATGGCTTTCTAAATGTGGGAGCTGCTTTTTCTGAGACTTGCATGAGACCTTTTGTGAGGCTGAGACGGGATCAGTCTGCTGGAGGACATAAAAATGTTATTCCACTACAAAAGCTGTGTTCAATTTTGTAAGCAACCACTCACACAATATATCATTATTTAATTTGTCAGCAGGGACGCTGGTTTTCTCCATTGGAAGGCCTTGGAAACAAACATGTTTACGCTATACATTCAAGCTTCGGGTTATCTGATCACACCAAGGTCTTTTCAATCCGCCGCCCCTGTCCTTTTACCCCCCAATTTCTGCAGCAGAACGTGATGATTGACTACTTAGCGGCTTGAATGCATCGGTTTGCTCTCACCGTTATACATCCAGACCCTCTCATTACCGCCTAACCATCTTCAGAATCCTGTTATGCAGGAGTTAAGAGACTTTTAGCCTCCTCTCACTCTGACTGCACTCATTCTCGCCGGCTGGGAATCTCATTCGGAGCGAATATTGCAGCTCGAGTTGTCGCCGCGGCACCCGTGAACACATTTGCAGTGCGCCGTGCAAGCGCACAGGATGTAACAGCAGGGGTGATATACTAAGGGGAGGATACTGTAGAGTGGGGTTGTACAATATACCGCTATTGGTATAGTACCCCGATTCTAATGAATCACTTTCCGTACTATACCGCCTCTGAAACGTACCGGTGCCCCCCCCTCCCTCAAGTTATTGCTTTTTTTTACAAGCAGACGAGCATGTTTGGCGGCACACAATCACAGAGTACTTACAAGCACACTGCAAAAACTGAAATCTAAGTAAGATTATACAGTAGGGCAAAAGAGTATTTAGTCAGCCACCGATTGTGCAAGTTCTCCCACTTAAAATGATGACAGAGGTCTGTAATTTTCATCATAGGTACACTTCAACTGTGAGAGACAGAATGTGAAAAAAAATCCAGGAATTCACATTGTAGGAATTTTAAAGAATATATTTGTAAATTATGGTGGAAAATAAGTATTTGGTCAACCATTCAAAGCTCTCACTGACGGAAGGATGTTTCTGCTCAAAATCTCACGATACATGGCCCCATTCATTCTTTCCTTAACACGGATCAATCTTCCTGTCCCCTTAGCAGAAAAACAACCCCAAAGCATGATGTTTCCACCCCCATGCTTCACAGTAGGTGTGGTGTTCTTGGGATGCATTTCAGTATTCTTCTTCCTCCAAACACGACGAGTTGAGTTTATACCAAAATGGATACATGGATGATACAGCAGAGGATCGGAAGAATGCCATGTGGTCAGATGAAACCAAAATAGAACTTTTTGTTATAAACTCAACTCGTCGAGTTTGGAGGAAGAAGAATACTGAGTTGCAACCCAAGAAAACCAAACCTACTGTGAAGCATGGGGGTGGAAACATCATGCTTTGGGGCTGTTTTTCTGCTAAGGGGACAGGACGATTGATCCGTGTTAAGGAAAGAATGAATGGGGCCATGTATCGTGAGATTTTGAGCCAAAACCTCCTTCCATCAGTGAGAGCTTTGAATGGTTGACCAAACACTTATTTTCCACCATAATTTACAAATAAATTATTTAAAATTCCTACAATGTGAATTCTAGGATTTTTTTTCACATTCTGTCTCTCACAGTTGAAGTGTACCTATGATGAAAATTACAGACCTCTGTCAGCATTTTAAGTGGGAGAACTTGCACAATCGGTGGCTGACTAAATACTTTTTTGCCCCACTCTATGTCAAATAAGTGTGACATTTGTTTATTTTCTGTCTAATAAGATAATTCTTCTCACTAAGCAGATTTTATGTTAAGCAGATTTTATGTTAGTGTTTTACTTGTTTTAAGCGTTTTGGTCCTGAATGATCTCAGTAAGATATTACCGCTTGTAGCTGAGATTTTATGACCTATATTGAGTAAAACATGCTTGAAACTAGAATATCAACTGATGCAAAGCTGTGTCATCAACACTCACAAGTATAAAACTACTTTTTTTAAGTGATAATTCCTTCAAGCAAAAAAAAAAAAAGAAAATCATGATGCCCTGCACATATCATTATGTCAAGATAATGGCACAAGCATTTACTTATTTAAGAATATTTTTCAACATATTGAGCAAAAAAGTCTCTTATTTTTTCTACCAAGAAAAGTGTACTTGTTATTAGTGAGAATATTCTTATTTTAAGGTATTTTTTGGTTCATTGAGGTTAGCTAATTTTACTTGTTTTGGAAAGTCTTGACAAGCCACATTTTCTTGTTCTATTGGCAGATAATTTTGCTTAGTTGAAATAAAATATGCCTAATTTTTGTATTTTTTTTTTCTTGTTTTTGAACACTGAATTTTTGCAGTGCAGACACAGTGTGTAGACAGAAAAGGGAGAACGGACGCATTTTGGTGTAAAAGCTAACTTTTAAGGTGAAGTTATAACATTGAAACGCCCTCAGGAAGTGGTGCTTTAAGACGGAGCTAGCTAGCTAGCGGCAAACGTCATGTATTTCAGCTACTCCTAAATAACTAATCCTGGTCTCCATGGCGACAAGTAAAGTAAGTTTCTTACAAGTATCATCCCTGCAGGACGAGGAGTATCTAAACACGCTTCACTACACACCGTAGCTCACCGGCGTCAAAATGTAAACAAACGCCATTGGAGCTAGCGGCTAACGTCACATGTTTTAGCTACTCCTAAATCACTAATCCTGGTCTCCATGGCGACAAATAAATACGTTTCTTACAAGTGTCATCCCTGCAGGACAAGGAGTATCCAAACACGCTTCACTACACACCGTAGCTCACCGGCTTCAAAATGTAAACAAACGCCATTGTTGGATCTACACCTGACATTCACTGTAATGATATGAAGTACAGGCGCGTATCTAGTTGATACTATTATGATTACGTCAATATTTTTTGGCATCAGAACATCTTATTTGTTTTTTTTAATTCATATTATGTTTATAAACTCAGGGAATATGTCCCTGGACACATGAGGACTTTGTATATGACCAATGTATGATTCTCTAAATGATTATTACATCTGACCAGAAGTGTATATTGAACATGTTATGAGAGAAAGTAAGCAGATATTAACAGTAAATGGACACGTAGATTAATAATTCATTTTCTACCACTTGTCCTTATGATATTGACAAAATAATAGAATGATAAATGACAAAACATGTTACTGTATATGTCAGCAGACTAATTAGGAGCCTGTGTTTGCTTACTTACTAATAAAAGACAAGTTGTCCAGTACAGTGGTTCTCAACATTTTTTCAGTGATGTACCCCCTGTGAACATTTTTTTAATTCAAGCACCCCCTAATCAGAGCAATGCATTTTTGGTTGGAAAAAAAGAGATAAAAAAGTAAAATACAGCACTCTGTCATCAGTTTATGATTTATTAAATTGTATTGCTCATTTGTAGTGGTCTTTCTTGAACTATTTGGAAAAAAATATATAAAAATAACTAAAAACTTGTTGAAAAATAATAAGTGATTCAATTATAAATAAAGATTTCTACACATAGAAGTAATCATCAACTTAAAGTGCCCTCTTTGGGGATTGTAATAGCGATCCATCTGGATTCATGAACTTAATTCTAAACATTTCTTCACATAAAAATAAATCTTTATGGAACATGTCCACAAAAAAATCTAGCTGTCAACACTAAATATTGCATTGTTGCATTTCTTTTCACAGTTTATGAACTTACATCCATTGTTTGTTGAAGTATTATTCTGTAAATATATTTATAAAGGATTTTTGAATTGTTGCTATTTTTACAATATTTAAAAAAAATCTCACGTACCCTTTGGCATACCTTCAAGTACCCCCAGGGGTACACGTACCCCTATTTTAGAACCACTGGTCTAGTATGCTCACTATTTGGTTTAAGTACTAAATTGCAACAAGAAATGTTTAATGTACCTGAAGATTTTTTGTTAAAATAAAGCCAGTAATGCAATTTTTTTGTGGTCCCCTTTATTTAGAAAAGTATCGAAGTAATTTTGTTACCGGTATGGGTACAAAATTATTGATATCGGGACAACACTGCAGCTGAGTGGATCAGGTAGATGTAGGCTATTGTAGAGCACTTAATATTAAAACTATGATAACACATCATGTTGCATGCTAATGCCATACGCTACCGAGAATATATCTACATCCTTTAATCTGCATTTACTCTCCCCCCCATTAGAACAGTAGTTACTAGGAAGATTACAGCCCAGTCAAAAGCAGACCTTTAAAGCACAACAATTAAAGTAATGCAGGGACAGAAACAATGGCCGCCCCATTTAGCTATTAGCACCGGCTCAGAGGGGTAATGACACAGCACAGATGGCATTAGGACTGTTTGGTATAGCTTCAGCTTGGACTAACTGTGTGTCAGTAAAGAGGAAGGCCAGCATGCATCTACTTCCTCTTTAAAAAAAAATGCAAAGATTAAGGCCAGTACAGTCGCCGGCCACTAGAAGGGGACATGCGTCTTTATAAATAAATAAAGATTCTGCCCTAGTTTGAACTCCTCGTCTTCTTTCTTAAAAGTCGGACAAAGGCGACTGTTTGTGTAGCTGCAGTAAAGCAGTGGTTCTCAACCTTTTTTCAGTGATGTACCACCTGTGAAATTTTTTTTTAATTCAAGTACCCCCTAATCAGAGCAAAGCATTTTTGGTTGAAAAAAAGAGATAATGAAGTAAAATACAGCACTATGTCATCAGTTTCTGATTTATTAAATTGTATAACAGTGCAAAATATTGCTCATTTGTAGTGGTCTTTCTTGAACTGGTAGGAAAAAAAGATATAAAAATAGCTAAAAACGTGTTGAAAAATAAACAAGTGATTCAATTATAAATAAAGATTTCTACACAAAGAAGTAATCATCAACTTAAAGGGGAACATTATCACAATTTCAAAAGGGTTGAAAACAATAAAAATCAGTTCCCAGTGGCTTGTTGTATTTTTTGAATTTTTTTTCAAAATTTTACCGGTCCCGGAATATCCCTAAATAAAGCTTTAAAGTGCCTTATTTTCACTATCTTC
Organism: Nerophis ophidion; assembly: GCF_033978795.1. Taxonomy (NCBI): domain Eukaryota; kingdom Metazoa; phylum Chordata; class Actinopteri; order Syngnathiformes; family Syngnathidae; genus Nerophis; species Nerophis ophidion. The sequence continues at coordinate 55,559,778 of NC_084617.1, read as the reverse complement.
GAAACCACTATCCATTTCCCTGTGACGTCATACAGTGCTGCCAATACAAACAACATGGCACAGCAAGATATAGCAACATTAGCTCGGATTCATACTCGGATTTCAGCGGTTTAAGCGATTCAACAGATTACGCATGTATTGCAACAGATGGTCGGAGTATGGAGGCAGATAGCGAAAACGAAATTGAAGAAGAAACTGAAGCTATTGAACGGATAGCTATTGACGCTATTCGGCCATAGCGTGGGTGTACCTAATGAAGTGGCCCATAGCATGGCTGCCTTATTAGCATCGCCGGTAAAATGTGCAGACCAAACGGTCAGGACTTTCGCATCTTGTGACACTGGAGAAACTTAAATCCGTCGATTGGTAAGTGTTTGTTTCGAATTAAATGTGGGTATCTAGTTTAAAATGTACATACAGCTAGCATAAATTGCATGTTAGCATCGATTAGCGTAGCATGTTAGCATCGATTAGCTGGCAGTCATGCCACGAATAAATATGTCTGATTAACACATAAGTCAACAACATCAACAAAACTCACCTTTGTGATTTTGTTGACTTAATCGTTGCAAATGCATCTGCAGGTTATCCATACATCTCTGTGTCATGTCTGTCTTAGCATCGCCGGTCAAATGTGCAGACACTCTGGTACATTCAATGGGGGTCTGGCGGCAGATTTCTTGCCAGTGGTGCAACTTGAATCCCTCCCTGTTAGTGTTGTTACACCCTCCGACAACACACCGACAAGACATGATGTCTCCAAAGTTCCAAAAAATAGTCGAAAAAACGGAAAATAACAGAGCTGAGACTCGGTGTTTGTAATGTGAAAATGAATATGGCGGGTGTGTTACCTCGGTGACGTCACGTTCTGACGTCATCGCTAAAAGACCGATAAACAGAAAGGCGTTTAATTTGCCAAAATTCACCCATTTAGAGTTCGGAAATCGGTTAAAAAAATACATGGTCTTTTTTCTGCAACATCAAGGTATATATTGACGCTTGCATAGGTTTGGTGATAATGTTCCCCTTTAAAGTGCCCTCTTTGGGGATTGTAATAGAGATCCATCTGGATTCATGAACTTATTTCTAAACATTTCTTCACAAAAAAATATTTTTTTAAACAATATTTATGGAACATGTCCACAAAAAAATCTAGCTGTCAACACTGAATATTTCTTTGTTGCATTTCTTTTTGCAGTTTATGAACTTACATTCATATTTTGTTGTATTATTATTCAATAAATATATTTATAAATTGAAATGTGTTGCTATTTTTAGAATGTTTTTTTTTTTAATCTCACGTACCCCTTGGCATACCTTCAAGTACCCCCAGGGGTACGCGTACCCCCATTTGAGAACCACTGCAGTAAAGTATACCGTCAGAAATGCCATGTATAATGCATTTATTTGCTGCAAATTTAACTAACTTATTCTCATTCCCTTTTCATCTCCCACAGCAAAATATATCGGCTGCTACGTTGATGACACACACAAGAGGGCCCTGAAAGGAGTTTCCTTTTTGGACTACAAAAAAATGACTGCCTTCCGCTGCCAAGACAATTGTGCAGAGAGGTATGAGAAAACACTGATTTATCCGCGGCCCTGGTGTCAAGCTAAGGTATAAATTAGAATTGATCGTCTGGAGGAGCTGATGCAGATTCAAAAAGGCTGATTAAAAAGGTTCTCCCTCATTAGCGGAGGTGTTGGATACGGTTGTAAACACCCTCCTCCTGAAAAAACAAACGGACATTGATGGACTTTAGGATTATGTCGTGTTGCCTGTTTTAACTGTCGAAGCTCATGCAGCAAGCTGACACTTTATTGTTCTGTAGAGCTAAAATGGCACACATTGGTTAGCATATTTACTTCAGGTTGTTGGTTCGAGCCTCTCTGCGCGTGGCGTTTGCATGCCAATCTGTGGGTTTTCCTCTATGCATTTAGACTCTCCTCCAGCCTGTGATGGACTGGCGACTGTTCCAGAGTGTAAACAACTGGGATATAGGGCTGGGTGATATTGCCTTTTTTTAATACCGCGATACTTTTAGGCTATATCGCGATATACGATATATATTACGATATTTTGCCTTAGCCTTGAATGAACACTTGATGCATATAATCACATCTGTATGATGATTCTATGTGTCTACATTAAAACATTCTTGTTCATACTGCATTAATATATCCATCCATCCATTTTCTACCGCTTATTCCCTTTTGGGGTCGCGGGGGGTGCTGGCGCCTATCTCAGCTACAATCGGGCTGAAGGCGGGGTACACCCTGGACAAGTCGCCACCTCATCACAGGGCCAACACAGATAGACAGACAACATTCACACTCACATTCAAACACTAGGGCCAAATTTAGTGTTGCCAATCAACCTATCCCCAGGTGCATGTCTTTGGAAGTGGGAGGAAGCCGGAGTACCCGAAGGGAACCCACGCATTCACGGGGAGAACATGCAAACTCCACACAGAAAGTTCCCGAGCCTGGATTTGAACCCAGGACTGCAGGAACTTCGTATTGTGAGGCAGACGCACTAACCCCTCTGCCACCGTGAAGCCCGCATTAATATATGCTACTTTTAAAACTTTCATGCAGGGAAGGAAATCACAACTAAGTCAATTTACCAAAACTGTAGTTATTAAAGTTATTAGCAGGTGACTTTTCAAATGATGCTACTGTGACGGGTTTCCAGCCGTCCTCGTGTGGGGTGCAGTGCCGATCGATACAGGACGCAACATAGCAGGTTTGACTTTTGTTTATTCTTTCAACAAACCGCATGTCTTGCCAGTCTGTCACGCCAATTTCTGGCTCGCTGGCTCTTCCTGCTCGTCGCGGCGCACCTTTCGGTGTGTGGGGTCTGCGTCTGCTGCGGGTGTTCATCTTTATCTCGGTCGATCTCGTCGCTCTCGTGGTCGTTGTGGTCGGATGGTTCCTCTCCTACTTCTGCCCCGATTGCTCCTCCCTCTCCCTTTTTATGCTGCAGCGGAAGATGTAACGATTGAGCGCAGGTGTGTTGTGTATGCACCTGACGCTGATGCTGCAGTGTCGCTCCAGGCGTGCCCCGCCTCTCCGCCTTTTTTTTTCCGACAATATGCTGCAGCTCAAAAACCTCAAGCTGCGGGCCACAAATGGCACCCGGCCGCACTTTGGACACCCCTGAGTTCTTAGTATCAAAATTTCCCTTTTTTCTCATGACATTATATACAGTATTTTTCTCTGTGTGCATTTTTGTTGTTTTTTTTTGTTATATATTTTACTTAGACAATGTATTTTTGGCCAACAAAACTTAAGATGCAGTTCGCAAACGACCCCCAGGGTGCATTTTGGACACCCCTGAGTTGTTAGTATCAAAATGTGAATTTTTTCTAATTAGGTTATGAACGTTTACTCTTTTTTCTTACATTTCCAATGTTCTTGTTTTTTCCAAAAATATGCTGCAGGCTAACAAAACTCGAGATGAGGGCCGCAAACGACCCCCGGTGCCAAATATCGGACACCCCTGAGTTGCTTATATCAAAACTTCACATTTTTCTCATAACATTATATATTTTTTCTCTTTTTTGTTAAAGTTTGTGCTGTTTTTATTTTTCCCGACAGTATGCTGCAGGCCATCAAAACTTAAGCTGAGCGCCACAAATGGCCCCCGGTGTCGGATTTCTGATACCCCTGAATTTCTGGTATCTGAACTTCCCATTTTTATCATGACATTGTATGTTTTCACTTTTTTTTTTCTTATTTTTTTGTTTGATTTGATTTCATCAATCATTAAAATTGACCTATAGAGTACTGCATGAATTGGCTCTAAATCCTCTGGCAGAGTTCAGCAGCCAAAGAAAAAGCCGTGAGCGTGTCACTCCAGGCTCTGACAGAGGTGACTGTTATATTCCTCTTTCAGTAAGTCGGCCTGGTCAGTAAGGAGCACAAATGTGTGGAACTCACTACCTAAGGAGGTTAAACTGGTCACAACTTACAAGGCCGTCACAAAAAAAATGTAACGTGGCTTACTGCTGCCAGGACTAAAAGAGTTTTGATGCTTGGATAAATGTTGTGTTGCGATGTTGTATTTTATTTTTTATCATACTTTATATACAAACCCCGTTTCCATATGAGTTTGGAAATTGTGTTAGATATAAATATAAACAGAATACAAGGATTTGCAAATAATTTTCAACTCATATTCAGCTGAATTTGCTACAAAAACAACATATTTGATGTTCAAACTGATAAACATTTTTTGTTGTTGCAAATATTCATTAACTTTAGAATTTGATGCCAGCAACACATGACAAAGAAGTTGGGAAATGTGGCAGTAAATACTGATAAAGGTGAGAAATGCTCATCAAACACTTATTTTGAACATCCCACAAGTGTGCAGGCTAATTGGGAACAGGCGGGTGCCATGATTGGGTATAAAAGCAGCTTCCAGGAAATGCTAAGTATTTCACAAACAAGGATGGAGAAAGGGTCACCAATTTGTAAGAAAATTGTCGAACAGTTTTAGATACCATTTCTCAACGAGCTATTGCAAGGAATTTAGGGATTTCACCATCTACGGTCCGTAAAATCATCAAAAGGTTCAGAGAATCTGGAGAAATCACTGGACGTAAGCGATATTACAGACCTTTGATCCCTCAAGCAATACTGCATCAAAAACCGACATCAGTGTGTAAAGGATATCACCACATGGCTCAGGAACACTTCATAAAACCACTGTCAGTAACTACAGTTGGTTGCTACAACTGTAAGTGCAAGTTAAAACTCTGCAATGCAAGGCAAAACCCATTTATCAACAACACCAAGGAACGCCACTGGCTTCGCTGGGCCCGAGCTCATCTAAGATGGACTGATGCAAAGTGGAAAAGTGTTCTGTGGTCTGACGAGTCCACATTTCAAATTATATTTGGAAACCGTGGACGTGGTGTCCTCCGGAACAAAGAGGAAAATAACTATCTGGATTGTTATAGGCGCAAAGTTGAAAGGCCAGCATCTGTGATGGTATGGGGGTATATTAGTGCCCAAGGCATGGGTAACTTACACATCTGTGAAGGCACCATTAATGCTGAATGGTCCATACAGGTTTTGGAGCAACATATGTTGTCATCCAAGCAACGTTATCATTTCAGCAAGACAATACCAAGCCACGTGTTACAACAGCGTGGTTTTTGTAGTAAAAGAGTGCGGGTACTTTCCTGGCCCGTCTGCAGTCCAGACCTGTCTCCCATCAAAAATGTGTGGCGCATTATGAAGCATAAAATACAACAGTTGAACGACTGAAGCTCTACATAAAACAAGAATGGGAAAGAATTCCACTTTCAAAGCTTCAACAATTAGTTTCTTCGGTTCCCAAACGTTCATTGAGTGTTGTTAAAAGAAAAGATGATGTAACACAGTGGTGAACATGCCCTTTCCCAACTACTTCGGCAAATGTTGCAGCCATGAAATTCTAAGTTAATTATTATTTGCAAAAAAAATAAAAAATTATGAGTTTGAACATTAAATATCTTGTCTTTGTAGTGCATTCAATTGAATATGGGTTGAAAAGGATTTGCAAATCATTGTATTCTGTTTATATTTACATCTAACACAATTTACCAACTGATATGGAAACCGGGTTTGTATATCGTGTGCCTTTTTTTTCTTTTTCTCTCTCTTTCTTTTCTTTTTCTTTTAATTCTACTGCCTTTTTTACGTCATGGCCAGGGGACTACAGATGAAAACTAGCCTTCCGGCTAATTCTGGCTTTTTTTAACCATGTGTAATCATGTGTTTTATGAAATTGCATTGTCCCCTTTGAAATAAATTAATCTAATCTAATCTAATGATGCGGGCTGCCAAAAATGTCCTCTCCAAAAACCTGCCTTTGCAAACACTAAATGTTTTGCACCATGAACAATGGATTATTTCAAAGTATTTAATAATAATATTATTATTTAGGTACTTCTACGGTGCCTTTATGCATTTTTCCGCCAAGCCCATTGAAACGATGGGCGCAAGTGTACCTAATAAAGTGTCCTGTAAATGTTGGAGCACTTGCTTTCAAACCTTCTCTTCTCCCTTACTTGTGCTTCAGTGGATTTGTGTTTATGAGAAACCCGAGAGCGAGTGTGCACAAAGCTCCACGAAGAAATGCTTTTCTGACTTTCGGTGCAGATGAAATTGACTGGCCGAGCCTGAACCTCGCCCTCCATCACCTTTGTGATGATTTAGTCGGCCGACTGTGGGCCAGGACATAACACATCGCTCTTAACTGGAAAAATACCTGCGGCTAGCTTTCATAAACGTGTGGAAAAGCATTGCAGAAGAGAATAGACTATTAAATGTTGACCTATGGGCCATATTTATCTTGGTATAGTGCATTTTGCTGCACTTTACAGCCAAACTGTGAATTGGTTTCCCTTTGCAGTAAATGTTTCACTTGTATAATCTGCATAAACGTCCACTATTAGAGGAGCCCTGCCTTTTCCCTCCAGTCGTTCCAATCAGTTTAATCAGTGCTCATTGTTTCCCTCTGTGCTCTGCTCCTCTCTTCCATTTCTCCCCTTTACTTCCCGTCTTCTTTTCTCCTCCACCGTCTTCCTCTCGCCTCTTTTTCCTCCCAGAGGAATAGCAGGGACGGCTCTATCGAATGCACTGAATTACACCCATCACTGATTCGCCAAGTGGAGAAAAGGTGCAGAGAGACGCTTGTTTTCAGGTCCTTTCTCCTCACGCTCGCTTCCTGCAGCCGGCCGGCCCACCTGCTATTTCCTACGAGCGCTGGTTTAATAAAAGAAGACAAACAAATGAGAAGGCAGTGGTATACAGAGGTCCGGGTTTGATTGGCAGCCCAAGGGGTTTTTCGGGAGGGAGGGAGGGGGCGCTTGTCCATGTGTGAGGGGTTTCTAATTGCATCCGAAAGGCCTCTTGGGAGTCAAGTCCTTCATAAGGCAACAGAGGGTGGCCACAGGAGGGAAGCTTTTTAAAGACTACTGAAATCATTTATAATTGGCCGTGCCTCAAAACCTCTTAGCATGTTTTTCATCTTTGTTCGCCAAAGAGAGTGATGTGGTTCCAAAGTAATGTCTGGATGAGTTCTTACGTGTACATCAGCACCCTCTGTGCATCGTTTATTTGTTTTTATTGACTGCAGTTGCTCTCAATATGAATCCACATTAGCCTGGGAAGGATTAAGACATAATGAATGTGCAGGTCATTAACTCTCGCCTCTTAGAGTTTGCTAATGATGTTCATCCTTCTCCCCGCTCTTTGTGCAGAGGCTACATGTACGCAGGTCTGGAGTTCGGAGCCGAGTGCTACTGCGGTCACAAGATTCAGGCGGCCAACGCTTCAGAGAGCGAATGCAACATGGAGTGTAAAGGAGAGAAGAGCAACATGTGCGGAGGAGCCAACCGGCTATCCATCTATAGGCTGGAGCTGAGCCACGAGTCGGCACGGCGCTGTGAGAAAATCCCCTTTTCTTCATTGGAAACACATGCCGCTCCATACGGCCTGTAGCTACTCTGATAGTAATGGCTTTACTGAGATGAGAGTATTTTAACTACTTTCTTCATTATTATCCAGGCCAGTGTTTTTCAACCACAGTGCCGTGGCACACTAGTGTGCCGTGAGATGCAGTCTGGAGATTATCTAATTTCAGCTATTTGGGTTAAAAATATTTTTTGCAAACCGGTAATTATAGTCTGCGAATAATGTGTTGTTGTTGCGTGTCGGTGCTGTCTAGAGCTCGGCAGAGTAACCGTGTAATACTCTTCCATATCAGTAGGTGGCAGCCGGTAGCTAATTGCTTTGTAGATGTCGGAAACAGCGGGAGGCAGCATGAAGGTAAAAATATGTCTAATGCTTAAACCAAAAATAAACAAAAGATGAGTGCCCCTAAGAAAAGGCGTTAAAGCTTAGGGAAGGCTATGCAGAATGGAATTAAACCTGCACTGGTTACAAAATAAACAAAAACAGAATGCTGGACGACACCAAAGACTTACTGTGGAGCAAGGACGGCGTCCACGATGTACATCCGAACATGACAATCAACGATGTCCCTGCAAAGATGGATAAAAACAACTAAAATATTATTGATTGCTAAAACAAAGTACAGTAGGTGCGGGAAAGATTGCTCAAAGTAAGACATGAACCTCTAAAGGAAAATACCCAAAAAAAGAGAAAAAGCCACCAAAATAGGAGCGCAAGACAAGAACTAAAACACTACACACAGGAAAACAGCAAAGAACTCAAAGTAAGTCACGACAGTACACCTACTTTGAGACAAAGCTATAGTGATGCATGCTATGCAGCAACCACTGAATTGAATTATATTATATATATTATTGTATTATATATTGTAAATATATATATATATATATATATATATATATATATATATATATATATATATTGTATATGTATAGGGGTGGGACCTAAAAAGTTGACTTCTTCCCACTCCCTTTTGAGCCAATCTTGACATCTACAAAAGATTAGTCACATGTAATGTTTACAATGTAGGTGTAAATATAATGTATATATATATATATTTCTTTTGTATTTTATGTCTATCTTTTGTTTTGTTTGCATGGCTCAAAATAAACCATTCATTCATTCATTCATGCTTGGTTATGCTTTAAAGTCATATCCAACAACTGCGACAACGACTTTTTACTGTCAACTGAGTTTTGTTTTTTAATGATTTCTGCTGGTGGTGTGCCTCCACATTTTTTCAACGCAAAAAATGTGCCGTGGCTCACAAAAGGTTGAAAAACACTGATCAAGGCATTCCACTCTAGTAACTGAAACTAAATTAGAAAGAGACCTCACAATAAGTCACGGTAACCAAGAAGTCATTTAGGCCCTGAAATGTAACATGTTAGGCCGTTTAAGGCAAATATTTGTTTTATTGGATGCTAATGCCACATTGGGGAGCCGGCTGCCCTGTCGTGTTTACTCCTTCCCTGGGAGAGATGTGCAACCTGCCTCCCCCAGCACACCGTGGTCTGCATTCTAAGCACCCGCTGCCTGCTGTTTTACAAGCGAGGCGACGGCAGGAAAGGCTGATTATCGGAAATAGGGATGGAAGCTAGCACCGTGTTTCAAGGTGTGGGATGAGTCTGGAAGTGGTTGGTTTTGAAAATCCTTAAAAACCGTGGTTTCATCGTTGAAGTGCACATATGCAGGACCAGCCCACGTGACCTTAAAGGGGGTCTATGATGATTTTAATCTGTATTTAAAACACTTCTTGGTCAAATCAGATCAGATCAATATTTATTTATATAGCCCTAAATCACCAGTGTCTCAAAGGGCTGCACAAACCACAACGACATCCTCGGTAGAGCCCACATAAGGGCAAGGAAAACTCACCCTAGTGGGACGTCGGTGACAGTGACAATGATGACTATGAGAAACCTTGGCGAGGGGACCGAAAGCAATGGATGTCGAGCGGGTCTAACATGATACTGTGAAAGTTCAATCCATAGTGGATCAAACACAACCGTGAGAGTCCTGTCCGATGTGGAGCCAACACAGTAGCGAGAGTCCCATCCATAGTGGAGCCAGCAGGAAACCATCCCAAGCGGAGGCGGACAAGCAGCGCCGATACGTCCCCAACCGATACACAGGCGAGCGGTCCATCCTGGGTCCTGACTCCGGACGAGCGGCCCATCCTGGGTCCCGACTCTGGACAGCCAGTTTTTCATCCATGGCCACCGGACCGGACCCCCTCCACAAGGGAGAGGGGGACAGAGGAGAAAAAGAAAAGAAATGACAGATCAAAGAAAGAAAGGGCGGATCAACTGGTCTAAAAAGGGGGTCTATTTAAAGGATAGAGTATACAAATTAGTTTTAAGGTGAGACTTGAATGCTTCTACTGAGGTAGCATCTCGAACTGTTACTGGGAGGGCATTCCAGAGTACTGGAGCCCGAAGGAAAAACGCTCTATAGCCCGCAGACTTTTTCTTGGGCTCTTGTGGTCTACTCGACATCGTTTTTTCTTAACCATAGGGCCTAGAGCAGTGTGTTTTAACCACTGTGCCAGTGACATTAGATACAGTCTGGTGAGCCGTGGGAGATTACCGTATTTTTCGGAGTATAAGTCGCTCCGGAGTATAAATCGCACCTGCCAAAAATGCATAATAAAGAAGGAAAAAAACATATATAAGTCGCACTAGAGTATAAGTCGCATTTTTTGGGGGAAATTTATTTGATAAAACCCAACACCAAGAATAGACATTTGAAAGGCAATTTAAAATAAATAAAGAATAGTGAACAACAGGCTGAATAAGTGTACGTTATATGACGCATAAATAACCAACTGAGAAGGTGCCAGGTATGTTAACGTAACATATTATGGTAAGAGTCATTCAAATAACTAGAACATATAGAACATGCTATACGTTTACCAAACAATCTGTCACTCCTAATCGCTAAATCCAATTAAATCTTATACGTCTAGTCTCTTACGTGAATGAGCTAAATAATACTATTTGATATTTTACGGTAATGTGTTAATAATTTCACACATACATCGCGCCTGAGTATAAGTCGCACCCCTGGCCAAACTATGAAAAATACTGCGACTTGTAGTTTGAAAAATATGGTATGTAGTTTCACCTATTTGGGTTAAAAATATTTTTTGCAAACCAGTAGATATAATCCACAAATAATGTGCCGTTTTTGAGTGTCTTTGTTGTCTAGAGCTCGGCAGTATACACATGCTATATTCATCCATATCAGTAGGTGGCAGCAAGTAGCTAATGTTGTAGATGTAGATGTCGGGAACATGGTTTGTCGTGACCACAATATGCAGATGACAGTGGGAGGCAATGAACAGGTAAAGAGGTATCTAATGCTTAAACCAAAAAATAAACCAAAGGCGAGTGCCCCTAAAAAAGGCATTGAAGCTAAGGGAAGGCTATGCAAAACGAAACAAAAATTGAACTGGCTGCAAAATAAACAAAAACAGAATGCTGGACGACAGCAAAGACTTACAGCATGTGGAGCAGAGACGGCGTCCAGAAAGTACATCCGAACATGACATGACGATCAACAATGTCCCCACAAAGAAGGACAGCATCCGCACAACTGAAATAGTCTTGATTGCTAAAACAAAGCGGGTGCGGGGAATAGCGCTCAAAGGAAGACATGAAACAGCTACAGGAAAATACCAACAACAAAGGAAAAAAGTCACCAAAAAAGGAGCGCAAGACAAGAACAAAAACACTACACACAGGAAAACACCCAAAAACTCAAAGTAAGTCACAGTGTGATGTGACAGGTGGTGACAGTACACCTACTTTGAGACAACAGCTATTGTGACACATGCTTGGTTATGGTTTGAATTCATATCCAACAATAGCGGTAACGACTTTTTACTGTCAATACTGGCTGCTGAGTTTCATATTTTAAAGGGCTACTGAAATGAGATTTTTCTCATTTAAACGGGGATAGCAGGTCCATTCTATGTGTCATACTTGATCATTCCGCGATATTGCCATATTTTTGCTGAAAGGATTTAGTAAAGAACATCCACGATAAAGTTCACAACTGGAGAAAAGCCCTGCCTCTACCGGAAGTCGCAGACGATGACGTCACACGTGTGGGGGCTCCTCACATATTCACAATATTTTTAATGGGAGCCTCCAACAAAAAGAGCTATTCGGACCGAGAAAACGACAATTTCCCCATTAATTTGAGCGAGGATGAAGGATTTGTGTTTGAGGATATTGATAGCGACGGACTAGAAAAAAAAATGATAAAAAAAATAATGTTTTTAGAGACATTTACTAAGATAATTCTGGGAAATCCCTTATCTTTCTATTGTGTTGCTAGTGTTTTAGTGAGTTAAATAGTGCCTGATAGTCGGAAGGGTGTCTCCACGGGTGTCTTGATGCCAATGTCTCAGGGGAGTCGACGGCAGCTATGGACGGCACAAGCTCAGCTTTTCTCCAGTGAGAACTGACTTTTTAACCACAATTTTCTCACCGAAACCTGCTGGTTGACATTTGGTAGGGATCCATGTTCGCTTGACCACGCTCTGATCCATAGTTAAGTTTCAACTTCAGGAATTTTAAACAAGGAATCACTCTGTGTTTGTGTGGCTAAAGGCTAAAGCTTCCCAACTCCATCTTTCTACTGTGACTTCTCCAATATTAATTGAACAAATTGCAAAAGATTCAGCAACACAGATCTCCAAAATACTGTGTAATTATGCCGTTAAAGCAGACAACTTTTAGCTGTGTGTGTGTGCAGCGCTCATACTTCCTTAAAACCTGTGACGTCTTGCGTACATGTCATCTTTACATGACGTTTTCACGACGAAACTCCCGGGAAATTTTAAATTGTAATTTAGTCAACTAAGTCGGCCGTATTGGCATGTGTTGCAATGTTAATATTTCATCATTGATATATAAACTATCAGACTGCGTGGTGGGTAGTAGTGGGTTTCAGTAGGCCTTTAATGTTTTCTGCTGGTGGTGTGCCTCCGCATTTTTTCAATGAAAAAAATGTGACTTGGCTCAAAAAAGGTTGAAAAACACTGGCCTCGAGGGTTGCCAAACAATATCTGTTCCTCAGCTGTGCTCCGTATGGACCACAGCGGTTATCAGTTGTAATACGCTTTTCCAACACTTGTGGCAGTAATGACAATCTCAAACAGAAGAGGTCTGGAACTAAAGTCAGAGAAGTTTCATAACTGCAAAAAATATGACTAAAGTGGTGAAGCTGTGTTTTCAGTTTCACTTTAATTTTATGGACAGTTTAGTTGTACATTAATATTATGTATTAATCTTGATTTATTTAGAATGTAATTATTTCAGCACCGCGTAATTGTTTGTGAATTTATTTTTCATCAGTTTTTATGAGTCCTTTTGCACTCAATTTATTTTTGTAATCAGCCTGACTTAAGGCTTGTGATTAACACATGCTTCCGTATCATTGTAAACTCTAAGTAGGTAAAGTATAATTATTGAATACAATTAAAATCAAGAGCGTATTACTGATTCAGTGTTTATTTGTGTGGAAAAGTTGGTTCCTAGGTCATAAAAGTTAAGAGCCCCTGCTATAGGTGACGTGTATTGGATATAATGTGGTGTAAATTTAGCTCCACAGTCACTTTTATAACCTGTTCTTAAAGTCTGTCTGCAAGATGTTGGACTCTGGAGGCGTTCCCAGTGTTGAGACACCCCGTATTGCAGGGAAGAGTCCTCCCAGATTATTTAGTTCTAAAGCTGTCTAAATTATGAGAGGTGACTCGAGCTGAAGACGAACCATGTATTCCATACAAAGTCAGTACAAGTATATAGAAAAACCAGCGTTGGAGAGGAAACTGAACCGACTAAAGTCCGGAACATCCTCTAAAACGGGCGGTCTCCGCATATGCTTTAGTCCACCTTTCTGCTGCTGCGCCTTGGCGTAGGATCGAAACCGAAAGTTAAAGGGGAACATTATCACCAGAACTATGTAAGCGTCAATATATACCTTAATGTTGCAGAAAAAAGACCATATGTTTTTTTAACCGATTTCCGAACTCTAAAAGGGTAAATTTGGCGATTTCAACGCCTTTCAATTGTTCGCCTGTCGGAGCGATGACCTTTCACACGTGACGTCACATCGTGAAGCGACCCGCCATTTTCTCAAACACATAACACACACCAAGTCAAATCAGCTCTGTTTTTTCGACTGTGTTCCCGTACCTTGGAGACATCATGCCTCGTCGGTGTATTGTCAGAGGGTGTAACAACACGAACAGAGACAGACTCAAGTTGCAACAGTGGTCAAAAGATGCGAAAGTCCCTCGTTTGTTCCGCACACTGTACCAACGACAGCTATGCTACGATAGAGATAGCAAGAATGTGTGGATATCCTGTGACACTCAAAGCAGATGCATTTCCAACGATAAAGTCAACAAAATCACAAAGGTGAGTTTTGTTGTATGTGGAGTTTGCTAATCAGACATATTTGGTCACGGCATGACTGCAAGCTAATCGATGCTAACATGCTATTTAGGCTAGCTGTATGTACATATTGCATCATTATGCCTCATTTGTAGCTATATTGGCATCCAGCCTTTCCCTCCACCCACATTTAATGCCAAACAAACACATACCAATCAGTGGTTAGAAGGCGATCGCCGAATTCGTCCGCGCTTCCTCCCATGCTGCTGTCTGTCGTGATATGGCTCAAAACCTTCTGTTTCTTCTTTAATTTTCGTTTTCGGTACTTGCCTCCACACTCCAACCATCCGTTTCAATACATGCGTAATCTGTTGAATCGCTTACAGCGCTGAAATCCGAGTCTGTATCCGAGTTAATATCGCTATACCTTTCTGCGCGATCCGCCATGTTTGTTTCTGTGTGGTCACGCTGTGACATCACAGGATAATGGCCGGGTGGATATAACGACGGTTAAATCAGGCACTTCGAAGCCGTTTTTCGGGATATTGCGTGATGGGTAAAATTTTGAGAAAAACTTCGAAAAATAAAATAAGCCACTGGGAACTGATTTTTATCAGTTTTAACCCTTCAGAAATTGTGATAATGTTCCCCTTTAACATGGTGTATGTTTCCGCTGTCATTCTCCGCACCTGGCACATCCTAACACCATTAAAACTAGCGAGAGTCATTTGTGTGCGCATGTTTGGATAACAAATGCCAAAGCTATTAACTTCTAAGACAGGGATGCCCATTACGTCGATCGCGAGCTACCAGTCGACTGCGGGGGGTGTGTCAGTCGATCTCCAGCCAGGCTTTTAAAAAAAATAGACCTAAAAATTAGTGATCATCAATCTTCACCAAGACGTCACTTAAATGACATTCACGGTACCGGAGGGTCTTGTGAGATGACGCTGGCTGCTGCAAGATCATTATTATGAAAATATGACAGAGAGGAAGGCGAGAAACACTTTTTATTTCAACAGACTCTCGCGCCGTACCTTCCGTCAAAACTCTAAAGGCCGACTGCACATTTCCTATCTTCACAATAAAAGCCCTGCTTCATGCTGCCTGCGCTAACTAAATACAGAGTCTCGGAAAACTACCGTGCACAAGCGATCCCTCAGAAAGTTGGCGTGCACATCACTTGTGCACGCCAGCTTTCCGAGACTCATTTTTTGTTAGCCCAGGCAGCATGAAGCAGGGCTTTTATTGTGAAGATAGGAAATGTGCAGTCGGCTTTTAGAGTTTTGACGGAAGGGACGGCGCGAAAGTCTGTTGAAATAAAAAGTGTTTCTCGCCTTCCTCTCTGTCATTTTTTCATAATAATGAACTGGCAACAGCCAGCGTCATCTCACAAGACCCTCGGGTGCCGTGAATGTCAATCAAGCAAGCTACGGAATTTGCCGCCAATGTTTTTCTTGTAAAATGTATGGAAGCTGGATGAATTAGATGCCAAAAACCAACCACTTTCATGTGGCATTGTACAGAAAGGACAACTTTTTTTCTCCTCCATTTGAAAATGTGGGCGTTATCATCATTACTGTCTGATTCCAATCAATGCAAGTCGTCAGAATCAGGTAATACACCAACTTATATTCTTGTCTTCGTGAAAGAAAGACATCTATATGTGTTACACATGCTTGTATTATCATTAAACACATTTAACTTGTTTACAAAAATGCCTCTTTCATAAATAAATAAATATAAATGATATATATAAATGAGGTAAATCCCCTCGAGTTGGCCAATTGAAAAGTAGCTCGCCTGCAGAAAAAGTGTGGGCACCCCTGTTCTAAGGAGTTCCATTTCACCCAAGCACCAAAATTGCCAACGAAATCTGCTCCACTCGCTCCAAAAGTATCACAATTTATATTTTGAAAATGCACACTGTTTAAATACATATGTTGAAGTCATCACTGCAACTAGTTTTCCTCACACAGTCAAAAACAAAACTAAATTAACATTAAATAGATTCACCTGGTCACAACATTATGTACACCCGCATATATAGACTATGATAAAAACAGTTGTTTTTAGCAAGCACCGCATGTCAAGATTAGATGAAGGATAATATTTTTGGGTGTTTCCTTATGGCCTGAAGGAGGAAGGAGGAGCTCCTCCCCTTTAAGCTGACATATCCAATCCAATCTATTTTATTTGTATAGCACATTTAAACAACATAAATATTTCCAAAGTGCTGCACAACAATATTAAAAACAATATTCAAACACCCTTAGCTCCACCAATGACTGAATAAAAAATAAAATCAATATAAAAATAAATATGATTAAAAATGATTTTAAAGGCTTAAAACAATTAAAACAATAAATAGAAAAAAAAAAAAAACAGAAAACACACAGGACCACACAACTCACGTAGTGTTGAAACCCACAGAATAAAAGTGGGTCTTAAGACGAGACTTAAAGCACTCCACTTTGGGAGCACTTCGAATATGGAAAGTGTTCCAGAGCTTAGAGCCCGACCACAGAGAAGACCCTGTCTCCCCCTGGTTTTAAGTCTGGTCTTGGGCACCACGAGCTCGAGCTGGCTCTTGGACCTCAGAACGCGCACAGGAGTGTAAATTTGGATGAGGTCCGAGATATAAAGATTTTCCAGTCCATGTAAAGCTTTAAAAACATTGACTTAAGTTGTAAATAAGTGCTTGCAACACAGCCAAACTGCAAATCCCCGCAAACAGAGGCAGCCAAAGCTCACACTAAACTGTACGAACCTTATGATTTGATGCTTTGGCATTGATTAACATGAGTTACAACATTTATGAGTCAGAAAACATGAAATTCATTATAGGTCCCCTTCAAGATGCTCATTATATTTATAGTAGTGCTGTCAAATGATTTTTTTTTTTATCAGATTAATCACAGCTTTGAATTTGTATTAACCGTGATTAATCACAGGTTATTACTCACTTGCATAATTTAAAAATACCTTTAAAATAGACTCTTATATTTTTACACAAATGCAATTTTATTGTCAGAATGTCATCCAGGAGCATAAACTTGAATGCACTACATGTATTTGCTCAAAAATTGGTATGACTGATATGACTTCTTTTTAACACTTTTATAAGTGGGGGCCTTTTATATCCCCGAGACCTTTAGTCTGATTTTTTTATTTGTCATTGAGGAGCCAGATGAAGTGGTTCGGGCATCTGGTCAGGATGCCACCCGAACGCCTCCCGAGGGAGGTGTTTAGGGCACGTCCAACCGGTAGGAGGCCACGGGGAAGACCCAGGACACGTTGGGAAGACTATGTCTCCCGGCTGGCCTGGGAACGCCTCGGGATCCCCCGGGAATGCCTCGGGATCCCCCGGGAAGAGCTAGACGAAGTGGCTGGGGAGAGGAAAGTCTGGGCTTCCCTGCTTAGGCTGCTGCCCCCGCTACCCGACCTCGGATAAGCAGAAGAAGATGGATGGATGGGTATTTGTCATTGGCCAAAAATAGAATATGATTTATTAATGGCTTTTGACATATCAGGGCCATTTAATGATGACTTTACATGGAAATATTACATATGCTTTCATACTCCTGGTTTATTACATAATTCACCCGGTCATTACGTTTTAGTCAAAACAAGTGCAGCACCCGCATCATGTTACTACAAAATAATATAATTTATCACAAAATACAAAAAATGTTTGACACTATTACATCATGCAACAATGTTATGCTTGTTACGAATTCTAATTTGCAAGACTGTTTTGTGCTGTTACCACGCACACATCATTTCTGTTTGTTTACTATTTTCAATTCTGCTTTTTCCTGCTGCTTAGTCAGCTGCATGTTCGTCACCTCTGACCCGTGTTGCTCATGTGAGCCACAGTAGGGAAAAATGGAGAAGAAATAATAATGTGTCGAGGTGGCTGCTTAGCAAATCATTACGCTCACGTGATTTGTGTATCTCCACCGTAAAAGTTGATGAATCGTCACCTTTTTCTTAGAACACATGGAGCATATGTTTTGTTAGAATTCTTCCGCTTTCTTCAAGACCATCCGTTATCAAAGCTCTGCTTTGACGATTTGTCATCCACGTATTTACATTATTGCTCTATTATTCATCCCTCCAGGCCGGATTTATGTGACATCTTTGCATGGGGCTCGTATGCGCATTGCGCAAACCAACAGTGCACAAAAAAAATCCATCCTGGAATGGTTTCAAAAGCGTATGGGTGACGAAGAAAAGATATACGATAGAGGGGGCAAAGGCAGAAACATGGGGATGACATTAAAAATGTAGCTTCAGTGAAATAAAAAGGTTAAAGATAAATAAAACATTAGATGGAGTCACATGACTAGGTCTCAAAACTATGAATTTAAACCCTTATAGGATTGATCACTGCAGACAAAGACATGAGTTTATTCTTGCTGCGTCTTACAGTGTCAAAACTACTTTCACCTTGAATATAAATGTTGACAAGTGTTTGAATGGCATGCAAACAGCCTGCATGTCAGCAAATGTGCTCACTCTTCAACTTTGAACCATTTTCACCCTCTTCCGCTTTTTTCCCCTACCAACACTAAAGAGGCCTTGAAGGACATCTCTGCAGGATTTGAAACTAAGACTGTTTTCACTGCTGGACTCTAGAAAGAGTTTCCGCAGCCTCCGTAGCAGAACCTTCAGGTTCAGTAACAGCTTCTTCCCTCAGGCCATGAGACTCTTGAACACATCATAAAAATCCCCTTAATTCAAAACCCTTCTTAAGACCTACTTCTTCTCGCTGGCCTTTGACCTGAGCTGAGTCCGCCCACTAGGCCAGTGGCATACCTTCAAGTACCCCTGGGGGTACTTGAAGGTATGCCTAGGGGTACGTGAGATTTTTTTTTTTAAATATTCTAAAAATAGCAACAATTCAAAAATCCTTTAGAAATATATTTATTGAATTATACTTCAACAAAATATGAATGTAAGTTCAAAAACTGTGAAAAGAAATGCAACAATTTAATATTCAGTGTTGACAGCTACATTTTTTTGTGGACATGTTCCATAAATATTGATGTTAAAGATTTATTTTTTTTGTGAAGAAATGTTTAGAATTAAGTTCAGGAATCCAGATGGATCTCTATTACAATACCCAAAGAGGGCATTTTAAGCTGGTGATTACTTCTATGTGTAGAAATCTTTATTTATAATTGAATCACTTGTTTATTTTTCAACAAGTTTTTAGTTATTTTTATATCTTTTTTTTCCAAATAGTTCAAGAAAGACCACTACAAATGAGCAATATTTTGCACTGTTATACAATTTAATAAATCAGAAACCGATGACATAGTGCTGTATTTTACTTCTTTATCTCTTTTTTTCAACCAAAAATGCTTTGCTCTGATTAGGGGGTACTTGAATTAAAAAAATGTTCACAGGGGGTACATCACCGAAAAAAGATTGAGAACCACTGCATTTCTAGTTCCCCCACCACCCACGGCTTTATTTATTTTTTTCAATTTGCCACACTTTTATTGTTGTTATTTTTATTTAGCAATTTTTTACTTTTCATTCGACCCCTTTTACCGTATTGCTTTTGCACTTTCTTGTTTAGCTCATTTAATGCTTATGTTCTTTGTTAGTTTTTTTGCTCTATGCTTTTTAACCTGTAAAGCACTTTGGTTCAATTTAAAAATTGTTGTAAATGTGATATATAAATAAAGTTGCCTTGCCAAGTTGCCTTGCCAATTCCCCCCAAAAAACGGATTAACTCGCTGTAATATAAAGACATTATAACATACATCCATAAACGTGAATGCATATGCAAAAGTGCAATATGTTTATCTGTACAGTCATTTATTTATTTACTTAGACTATAAAAATGGGACCCATTACCTCCCTGCTTGGCACTTAGCATTAAGAGTTGGAATTGGGGGTTAAATCACCACAAATGATTCCCAGGCGTGGCACCGCTGCTGCCCACTGCTCCCCTCACCGCAGAGGGGGTGAACAAGGGGATGGGTCATGTGCAGAGAACAAATTTCGCCACGCCTAGAGTGTGTGTGACAATCATTGGTACTTTAACTTAACTTCAACTATAACTTATTTATATCTGCACCTTATTGCGCTTTTGTGCTGCACTACAACAAGCTAATGCAACAAAATGTTCAAAAGTTCAAATTTGATTGACAATAAATGGAAGTCTAAGTCTATAAGCCAAGAAGTTGGTCAACTTTGACAGCCAAATTAGACCTGGAGATGGCGAGAAATACACAAAAATATGATCGTTTGCACCCACATTTTTTTAATCGTGAGGAATATGATTAATTCTTCATCTAAACTGGAAGATATTAACTTCCACCCCAGTGAGGGCAGACATTGTACATTAAGTGATTATTGTATTATATTTGTTGGCTCTCACGTAGTCTGCATGAGTAGTAGTCAGTGGTGTTGTGATATGTCTACACTGCAAAAAGTCAGTGTTCAAAAACAAGAAAAAAAATACAAAAATTAGTGGTATTTTATTTGAACTAAGCAAAATTATCTGCCAGTAGGAGAAGAAAATTTGGCTTGTCCAGACTTTCCAAAACAAGTAAAATTAGCTAACCTCAATGGTCCCAAATATACCTTAAAATAAGAATACTCTCACTAATAACAACTGTACTACTATATGAGTATGTATTTTCTATTGTTTCATTGAAAATAAAACGGCAAAATACATTTGGCTGTCATGTGTTTTAATATGAGACAAAATTGTGTCAAAGTCATGATTTTTTTGTTAATGCTTGAAATAAGAAATTATTACTTTAAATAATTAGTTTTATACTTTTGATTGTTGATGACACAGCTTTGCAACAGTTGATATTTTCTAGTTTTAAGCATGTTTTACTCAATATAGGTCATCAAATCTCAGCAACAAGCTGTAATATCTTAATGAGATCATTTAGGACCAAAACCCTTAAAACAAGTAAAGGTTCTTAGTGAGAATAATTATCTTATCAAACAGAAAAAGAGCAAATATCTCCGTTATTTGAGATATTTAATCTTACTTAGATTTCAGTTTTTGCAGTGTGGGAAATAAAAGCACCGCTGTATGCTTAAAATGAAAAAAAAAAAATTAAATGATACATGTTTTTATTGAATTTAGTTCTTATCCGTGCTGTAAAGTTCAAATTTGAATGACAATAAAAGGAAGTCTAAGGGAAGTAGCAAAATCCAGCAAATGTGATTAAGTTTACAGTAAAAAAAAATTAAAATAAAAGAGAATCGGCTTGCCTCTCCTGTTTTCGAGTTTAATTCTAACGATCAGAACCGAATGAGGTTTTGGGGTTAAAGTTCGTCAACACACTACGGGAACAGGAGTAGTAATGGAGAGAAACGGGTCAGGGCCTCAATAGACTGGAGGCGGCATCCCAGTAGGCGCTGTTCATCAGGGGTCAGTGGATGGAGGTCGTGAATGGAGGCTGCGCTCAGGAAGCGTAAAACTGAAGGATATATTGTTTTCATCCCCCATTCTGCTTTTCCTGTCTTTTCCAGACGGCAGCGCCATTTTCAAGGGCTGTTTCCACAGGCCGGACAATGTCACTTTGGCGCTCCCTTTCAGCGTCTCCATCCAAAACATGTCCGTTGACAAATGTGTCGACACGTGCACGGAGAAGGTGAGGCGGATTTGTTGCCATCGGTTGCGCATGACAGCCCGCCTTCAGTGTTTAATGCCCGCCGTATTTCAGGAGAAATCTCTCGCCGTCCTGGCTGGAGATCGATGCCACTGCGGGTTCCCGACCCCCTTCTTCTCCCTCCACGAGCCGGAGGACGAGGGCATGTGTCTCCACCGCTGCCTCGGCGAGGAGTTTGAAAGCTGCGGCAATGACGAGTACTTTGTGGTGTACCAGACGCAGGTGCAAGGTAAATTTTGTACTGTCAGGTAGGAAGTGAGACAGCCGCTTCCTGTGTTTTCAATAAATAACAGACATGGACAGCGGGGCAAAAAAGTATTTAGTCAGCCACCGATTGTGCAAGTTCTCCCACTTAAAATTATGACAGAGGTCTGTAATTTTTATCATAGGTACACTTCAACTGTGAGAGACAGAATGTGAAAAAAAATCCATGAATTCACATTGTAGGAATTTTTAAGAATTTATTTGTAAATTATGGTGGAAAATAAGTATTTGGTCAACAATTCAAAGCTCTCACTGATAGGAGGTTTTGGCTCAAAATCTCACGATACATGGCCCCATTCATTCTTTCCTTAACACGGATCAATCGTCCTGTCCCCTTAGCAGAAAAACAGCCCCAAAGCATGATTTTTCCACCCCCATGCTTCACAGTAGGTATGGTGTTCTTGGGATGCAACTCAGTATTTTTCTTCCTCCAGACACAATGAGTTGAGTTTATACCAAAATGGATACATGGATGATACAGCAGAGGATTGGGAGAATGTCATGTGGTCAGATGAAACCAAAATAGAACTTTTTGGTATAAAATCAACTCGTCGTGCTTGGAGGGAGAAGAAAACTGAGTTGCATTCCAAGAACACCATACCTACTGTGAAGCATGGGGGTTGAAACATTATGCTTTGGGGCTGTTTTTCTGCTAAGGGGACAGGACGATTGATCCGTGTTAAGGAAAGAATAAATGGGGCCATGTATCTTGAGATTTTGAGCCAAAACCTCCTTCCATCAGTGAAAGCTTTGAATGGTTGAGCAAATACTTATTTTCCACCATAATTTACAAATAAATTCTTTAAAATTCCTACAATGTGAATTCCTGGATTTTTTTTCACATTCTGTCTCTCACAGTTGAAGTGTACCTATGATGAAAATTACAGACCTCTGTCATCAGTTTAAGTGGGAGAACTTGCACAATCGGTGGCGGACTAAATACTTTTTTGCCCCATTGTAAGTGCGCAATGGTGCATTAAGAGTGAACAATTCAAAATGCTGAGCACACCACTTCACTTAATGCATGCCTTCATGTACTAGAAGCTTATAAGGAAACGTCTGTGATGGTTCGCATTATTGTATTTTATTTATTAATAAAGTCTTGATAGTCCCTCGTTTATCCCGGTTAATGGATATGACTACGAACAAATTTCCGCAAATTCAGAATATAATTTAAAAATCACATATTTTCATAGGGGCAGCACGGTGCACGGGAGTTAGTGCGTCTGCCTCACGATATGAAGGTTCTGCGTTCGATCCTGCGCTAGGGATCTTTCTGTGTAGAGTTTGCATATTCTCCCCCCGTGACTGCATGGGTTCCCTCCGAGTATTCCGGCTTCCTCCCACCTCCAAAGACATGCACCTGGCGATAGGTTGATTGGCAACACTAAATTGGCCCTAGTGTGTGAATGTCGTCTGTCTATCAGTGTTGACCCTGCGATGAGGTGGTGACTTGTCCAGGGTGTACCCAGCCTTCTGCCCGATTGTAGCTGAGATAGGCTCCAGCGCCCCCCGCACTCCCGAAGGGAAAAAGCGGTAGAGAATGGATGGATGGATGGATATTTTCATAGTCAGAACATTAAAAAAAAATTGCGACCTTCTAAATATATATTTTTTTACTTTATAGGAGCCATCTAACATCAGCTTCACACTCACCCAATGTAATTGGCTTGAGTTTGTTCTACTGTATATTAAGGGATGGCTATGCAAAACAAAAGTAAAACTGAACTAGCTACAAAGTAAACAAAAACAGAATGCTGGACAACAGCAAAAACTTACAGCGTGTGGAACAGAGCCGGCGTCCACAAAGTACATCCATACATGACATGACAATCAACAATGTCCCCACAAAATATAGCGTACACACAACTTAAATAGTCTTGATGGCGAAAACAAAGCAAATGTGGGCAATAGCACTCAAAGGTAGGCGTAAAACTGCTACATGAGTAGGGGTGTAACGGTACGTGTATTTGTATGGAATCGTTTCGGTACGGGGGTTTCCGTCTGGTTCGCTGGTGTACCGTACGAGTTTTCACACGGACATATTAAGTAGGCGCTTATCCTAAAGTCTTAACAAGCCGCTCCGCTCCGTTCTGCCTCTGTGTCTGTCTGTACACAGCACCCAGCATTGTCCCACCCACCCAACCATCTGATTGGTTACACGCAAAGCGGTAACAGCCAATCAGCAGTGTGTATTCAGACCAATAAGAGCCAATCAGCAGTGCGTATTCAGAGCGCATGCGTGTGTGTGTGTGTGCGTGTGTTACGACCGCAAAGCCCTGTCTGTTATTTAAATTTTTCTGTGTTGATTGAGTTGTGTTGAAGCAGCAAAAAGGACATGATGTTAAATGAAGAGTTTTTGTCTGTGATAGTGTATATAATAATGTAAGTGCATCATTAAGCCTACATGAACTCCATGGTGTTCAGGGATGAATAGTCTCTCCTATTTCTATTGTACTATTTTTTCAGCTATAGTTACATTAATCATTAGTAATGTAGCAGCCTAGTTTTGAATGGCAGGGTCCCTGCTATCACATGTTGATACAAATATAACATTTACATAGTACAAATTAACTACGGGTTTCCCAAATGCTGTAATACATTAAGCATGATGAGTTGAGTTGAAACTGTTTAATGTTGCACTTTTCATATGTAGAAGAAAGAAAAGTGTTGTCATTTTATTTAATCTGAGCAACAACTTTAGGCAGTTTAATGTTGATTAACATGGGCAGAAGTATTATAGTGTTCCCAATGTTAAAAGGAAATAGCCATTACAAATTTGGTAAATAAATAACCCCAAAAATTCATATTTTGTTGTTTTCTTACTGTACGGAAAATGAACCGAACCGTGACCTCTAAGCCGAGGTACGTACCGAACCGACATTTTTGTGTACCGTTGCACCCCTACACAGGACAACACCAACGAAACAGAAATGGTAACTAAAATTACAGCGCAAGACAGAAACTAAAACACTACACACGGGAAACAACAACAAACTCAAAATAAGGCACGACAGCCTTGTGGAGTTTAATTTTTTAAACTTTTCTGCTTCTGGTGTGCTTCCGTATTTTTTTATGAAAAAAATGTGCCTTGGCTCAAAAAAGGTTGAAAAACACTGGTTTAATTGATACAATGAAACACAATTAAACATATAAAACTTGTTTTTCAATGCTACTGGCACTAAATCTGTGATGTAGTAGCATGCTTGTTACTTTTTTCTTTGCTTATTCACTCAAACTAAAACGTTGAAGAGGTTCTCCAGATTTGTTGTGCAAGGACCCCTAATTACTTGGGCAAATTGCATGAATCTTAATCGCACGATTTGATAAAATGTCGGGGGTGGGTGTGCAATTTGGCGCCGATCCAAATGTGAAATGTCTCTCTCCTCGACTCTGAGTGCCTTTTTTTTTATGTGTTCATGTCTAAATGTGAAAGATATTCGTTTGTTGTTATTCCCACATAGCACTTGGCCTCAAGTGTCAGCCTGTATTCGCCCATGTGGGCGAAGTTTCCTCAGGGCAAAAGACAGCAGTCGCTTGGCTCAGCAAAAATAAACGATCTGGAAAAAAAACACACTCACTACAATTAAGTTGCACTGTGTGGAGAACTTCGAGTTCAGTTCCACAGAATGTTTGCTTTTCTCGAGTGTCCATTGTGTGTTTTTGTTTTTAAGATTTTCCACTGACATCAAAAAAAAAAAGGAGAAGCTGCTCAGTTTCCCCCCTAAAATAACACAAAACATTTGTTCTGACCTTTTCCCTTCCTCTTTCTGTAATAATTTATATGCCACAACATTCCAACATTGTGTCATTCCTACAAACCCCGTTTCCATATGAGTTGGGAAATTGTGTTAGATGTAAATATAAACGGTATACAATGATTTGCAAATCATTTTCAACCCATATTCAGTTGAATTTGCTACAAAGGCAACATATTAGATGTTCAAAGAGATAAACATTTTTTTTTTGCAAGTAATCATTAACTTTAGAATTTGATGCCAGCAACACGTGACAAAGAAAGTTGGCAATAAATACTGATAAAGTTGAGGAATGCTCATCAAACACTTATATGGAACATCCCACAGGTGTGCAGGCTAATTGGGAACAGGTGGGTACCATGATTGGGTATAAAAGCAGCTTCCATGAAATGCTAAGTAATTCACAAACAAGGATGGGGCGAGGGTCACCAATTTGTGAGCAAATTGTCGAACAGTTTTAGAACAACATTTCTCAACGAGCTATTGAAAGGAATTTAGGTATTTTACCATCTACGGTCCGTAAAATCATCAAAAGGTTCAGAGAATGTGGAGAAATCACTGCACGTAAGCGATGATAATACAGACCTTTGATCCCTCAGGTAGTACTGCATCAAAAACAAACATCAGTGTGTAAAGGATATCACCACATGGGCTCACGAACACTTAATAAAACCACTGTCAGTAACTACAGTTGGTCGCTACATCTGTAAATGCAAGTTAAAACTCTACTATGCAAAGCGAATGCCATTTATCAACAACACCGAGGAACGCCGCCGGCTTCGCTGGGCCCGAGCTCATCTAAGAAGAACTGATGCAAAGTGGAAAAGTGTTCTGTGGTCTGACGAGTCCACATTTCAAATTATATTTGGAAACTGTAGACGTGGTGTCCTCCGGAACAAAGGGGAAAATAACCATCCGGACTGTTATAGGCGCAAAGTTCAAAAGTCAGCATCTGTGATGGTATGGGGGTGCATTAGTGCCCAAGGCATGGGTAACTTACACATCTGTGAAGGCACCCTTAATGCTGAAAGGTCCATACAGGTTTTGGAGCAACATTTGTTGTCATCCAAGCAGCGTTATCATGGATGCCCCTGCTTATTTCAGCAAAACAATGCCAAGCCACGTGTTACAACAACGTGGCTTCGTAGTAAAAGAATGCGGGTACTTTCCTGGACCGCCTGCAGTCCAGACATGTCTCCCATCAAAAATGTGTGGGGCAAAATGAAGCGTAAAATACGACAACTTAAGCTGTACATCAAGCAATAATGGTAAAGAATTCCACTTTCAAAGCTTCAACAATTAGTTTCCTCAGTTTCCAAACGTTTATTGAGTGTTGTTAAAAGAAAATGTAATGTAACACAGTGGTGAACATGCCCTTTCCCAACTACTTTGGCATGTGTTGCAGCCATGAAATTCTAAGTTAATTATTATTTGCCAAAAAAAAAAAAAAGTTTATGAGTTTGAACATCAAATATCTTGTCTTTGTAGTGCATTTAACTAAATATGGGTTGAAAAGGATTTGCAATTCATTGTTTTCCGTTGATATTTACATCTATCACAATTTCCCAACTCATATGGAAATGAGTTTGTACATTTCTTGTTCTTCCACTAAGCTCAAAGAAAAAAAAATGAATAGTAACATACTATGTTCTTGTCGAACGTACTTAATAACCACTGGACAGTATATAGCATATACAGGGCCTGCATCACAATTTAATATAATGCTCAGTCAGTTTGATTGACAGGTATTCAATTGGCTACATTCGTATTTTTTGTGATTGGAGTCTCCAGTGGTGTTAACTGCAATGCATCACACTGAGTGGAGATGCTAGTATTTCACTTTCCTTTTTCAGATACTGAAGAAGTGCAAAATCATCTTATTATGATGCAGAGCATTTTTACACCACTGCCAGCTACAACCACATTAATACATATTCTTATCACATTGTATTGGTATATCAAATGGTGGCCCATTTCCTGCAGATGTAACGGATAGTGTGGCCGTGCGATACTGCGTTGTGTAACCCAGCCACGTCATTTCTGTGGCCCGCAAATGCCTGGAAATGTTATGTGTCAATAGAGCACGTTCAGCTTTGACAGAAAAGAATGTACTGCATGCAACTGCATATCTTCTAGACTTTAGTTTTATTTGATCATGCAACAAAATATTCCAACAACTAATTTGTTTATCAAAAATACATACTTGAATATCAGTTTGTCACGTCACATCATGCCAGAAAGTGTGGCTGAGCAATTATATTTTGTGTAACTTTTTAGACACCGGTGTCAAACTAAAGGCTCCGGTGCCAGATCTGGCCTGACACATCATTTTAATGGCCCGCCATATAATTTCTTGTGGCCCGTTACATTAGTTTATACAGGTCACCACATCATTTTACATGGCCCGCCAGACCATTTTTTATGGGTGGTCACATCCTTTATGTGGCCCGTCACATCATCAATGTGGCCTGCCACATTATTTTATTTGGCCCACCACTACATTTTATACGGCTCGCCACATCATTTTACATGGCTCGCCAGATCATTTTATATGGCTCGCCAGACCATTTTTTTATGGGTGGTCGCATCATTTATGTGGCCCGTCACGTCATCTACGTGGCCCGCCACGTTATTTTACGTGGCCCACCACGTCATTTTACTTGGCTCGCCACATCATTTTACATGGCTCACCAGAGCATTTTATCTGGCTCGCCAGACCATTTTTCATGGTTGGTCACATCCTTTATGTGGCCCGTCACATCATCTATGTGGCCTGCCACATAATTTATTTGGCCCACCACTACATTTTATACGGCTCGCCACATCATTTTACATGGCTCGCCAGATAATTTTATATGGCTCGCCAGACCATTTTTTTATTGGTGGTCGCATATTTTATCTGGCCCGTCACGTCATCTATGTGGCCTGCCACATTATTTCACGTGGCCCACTATGTCATTTTACACGGCTCGCCACATCATTTTACATGGCTCACCAGAGCATTTTATCTGGCTCGTCAGACCATTTTTTATGGTTGGTCACATCCTTTATGTGGCCCGTCACATCATCTATGTGGCCTGCCACATAATTTATTTGGCCCACCACTACATTTTATACGGCTCACCACATCATTTTACATGGATCGCCAGACCATTTTTTTTATGGGTGGTCACATCATTTATGTGGCCCGTCACGTCATTTATGTGGCCTGCCACATTATTTTATGTGGCCCACCACGTCATTTTACTTGGCTCGCCACATAATTTTACATGGCTCGCCAGATTTTTTTATAGGTCTCGCCAGACCATTTTTTATGGGTGGTCACATCCCTTATGTGGCCCGTCACATCATCTATGTGGCCTGCCACATTATTTTACGTGGCCAACCACGTCATTTTATACGGCACGCCACATCATTTTACATTGTTCGCCAGATCATTTTATATGGCTCGCCAGACCATTTTTTATGGTTGGTCACATCCTTTATGTGGCCCGTCACATCATCTATGTGGCCTGCCACATACTTTTACGTGACCCACTACGTCATTTTACACGGCTCGCCACATAATTTCACATGGCTCGCCAGATCATTTTATATGGCTCGCCAGACCATTTTTTATGGCTCGCCAGACCATTTTTTATGGGTGGTCACATCATTTATGTGGCCCGTCACGTCATCTATGTGGCCTGCCACATTATTTTATGTGGCCCACTACGTCATTTTACACGGCTCGCCACATCATTTTACATGGCTCGCCAGATTTTTTTATAGGTCTCCCCAGACCATTTTTTATGGTTGGTCACATCCCTTATGTGGCCCGTCACATAATCTATGTGGCCTGCCACATAATTTTACGTGGCCCACCACGTCATTTTATACGGCTCGCCACGTCATTTTTTATGGCTCGCCAGACCATTTTTTATGGGTGGTCACATCATTTATGTGGCCCGTCACATCATCTATGTGGCCTGCCACTTTATTTTACGTGGCTCACCACATCATTTTACTTGGCTCGCCAGATTTTTTTATAGGTCTCGCCAGACCATTTTTTATGGGTGGTCACGTCCTTTATGTGGTCTGTCACGTCATCTACATGGCCTGCCACATTATTTTACGTGGCCCACCATATCATTTTTACACGACTCGCCGCATAATTTAACACGGCTCGCCAGATCATTTTATATGGGTCGCCACACCATTTATGTGGCCCGCCACTACATTTTAATGGCCCACTACATCATTTTACATGGCTCGCCACATCATTTTATGTGTTTCGCCACATCATTTACGTGGCCGGACACACCAGTTCATTTAGCTCGCCACATCATTATGCGGCCCCTCACATCAGTTTATGTGGCCCCTCACATCAGTTTATGTTGCCCGCCACATAATTTTAATGACCCACCACATCATTTTTATACGACTCGCCACGTCATTTAACATGGCTCTCCAGATCATTTTATATGGGTCGCCACACCATTTATGTGGCCCGCCACAACAGCCAGTTTATGTGGCCCGCCACATCCTTTTAATGTCCCGCTACATCATTTTACATGGCTCGCCACATCATTTTACATGGCTGACCAAATCATTTTTTAGGGCTCGCCACATCATTTATGTGGCCACTCACATCAGTTTACGTGGCCCGCCACATCATTTTAATGGCCTGCCACATCATTTTATACGGCTTGCCACATCATTAAAATGGCTCGCCAGATCATTTTAAATGATTCGCCACATCACTTATGTGGCCCGACACACCAGTTCATTTGGCTAGCAACATCATTTTAATGGCCCGCCACATCATTTTAATGGCCTGCCACATCATTTTATACGGCTTGCCACATCATTTAACTTGGCTTGCCAGATCATTTTAAATAATTCGCCAGATGACTTACGTGGCCCGACACACCAGTTCATTTGGCTAGCAACATCACTTAACATGGCTCGCTACATCAATTTATACGACTTGCCACGTCATTTAACATGGCTCGCCAGATCATTTTATATAGTTTGCCACATCATTTATGTGGCCTGCCACAAGAGCCCGTTTATGTGGCCCGTCACGTCATTTATGTGGGCAGCCACATCATTATAATGGCCCGCTTTATCATTTTGCATGGCTCACCAAATCATTTATATGGTTTGCCACATCATTTATGTGGCCTGTCACATCAGTTTATATGGCTCGCCACATCATTTTACATGACTCACCACGTAATTTTATATGGTTTGCCACATCATTTGTGTGGCCTGACACACCAGTTCATTTGGCTCGCCACCTAATTTTATGCAACTATCCACGTAATTTTACATGGCTCGACACATCACTTTATACGTTTCGCCACATGTGGCCCGTCACATTTGTTTATATGGCTCATCATATAAATTCACATGGCTCACCAGATCATTTTATATAGTTCGCCACATCATTTAAGTGGCCCGCCACATCATTTATAATTCAAGTGTAACCCACGTCACACGTGGCACTGTTTAATGATGATGTGTCAGGTGACTATAAGCGCAGTCTGGATTGACTGTCGCTACTCCAGTCAAGCAATCAGCTGATCCTGTTGTGGCTGGCAGCAAATGACGGCATTATCGACGCCACCATATCTTCTTTCATTGTAAATTATCCACTCAACCAACGAAATAACAAAACGGTAAGATGCAAAGACTAAAGTCAACTTCACCATCATCTTTTTAGTTATAGTTCCATGCAGCAATTGCAATTTGTTGAATGAACCCGCCTTCCGCCCGATTGTAGCTGAGATAGGCGCCAGCGCCCCCCGCGACCCCAAAAGGGAATAAGAGGTAGAAAAGGAATGGATGGATGAATGAACAATGCACACCCTGAACTCCATTGTAAAAATGTTTTTTTCTACATTTGTTGTTTGTTCTATTTTAAATGCTTAAATCTACTATGTTCGTATTGGTTTAGTTAGTAGTTATGATACCTCAATGTTGGCTGTGGTGTCATTTTAACAATTGTTTTTATTTGTATAATTGTCATATTTGAATGATGATAAATGAACAAGGGTTAGTACGTGTGCCTCACAATACGAAGGTCCTGGGTTCAATCCTGGGCTCGGATCTTTCTGTGTGGAGTTTGCATTTTCCCCCCGTGACTGCGTGGGTTCCCTACGGGTACTCCGGCTTCCTCCCACTTCCAAAAACATGCACCTGGGTATAGGTTGATTGGCAGCACGAAATTGGTCCTAATGTGTGAATGTGAGTGTGCATGTTGTCTGTCCATCTGTGTTGGCCCTGTGATGAGGTGATGATTTGTCCAGGGTGTACCTGCCTTCCGCCCGTGTTCAGCTGAGATAGGCTCCAATACCCCCCACGACCACGTAAGGGACAAGCGGTAGTAAATAGATGGATGGATTAATGTGTTGTGGCAGTTGCGGATGTCACCAATGTGGCGGTTTGAGGAAACACTCGGTCACTTTTCAAACCCATTTTTAATGGTGAACTGCCCAAAATGAGAATGCTAAACAGGAAGTACTTAAAGTTTAATTGCTTTGTAAATATACTGAGCTAAAGCCCAAGTTGATTGTGTTCTTCATGGTTATTTTGAAACTGCCCCAATTTTTCAACTAACTTGAAGTGTTTTGCCAAGAGGGTTATTTGTAATATGTATATTTTCAGAATGTGCTTGTTCTATTTTTGGCCGAAGTTAGACAAAAAAAAAAAAAAGCAATCTGAAGTTGTCTTTATTTTTAAGTTTTAATGCCATTTTAGCAGTCTGGCCGACGTGAGAATAGATTTTTCTTCATGTAGCCCCTGAGCTAAAATGAGTTTGACAACCCTGATGTAGACAAGTACAGCATGGGGAAGTTCCCATTGACGCAAAAAGTGACTACATATTTGTTTTCATCACCGTTTAAACAGGAAAAGCAACTGATAGCTGGTTTTGACAGATCACCAGAAACAGCAAATACACACGGCTTTAACTTACATTTGTGACGATGTCACAATCGATGGCTTGCCTGCAAATGGCATCATATACTGCCAAAATAAAATGTGTTCACATATTGCGATGTAGAGCACGACACGTGTTAAATCCACACTTTTTTGTTTCTGGTGCTTCCGGTGAGACGTTCAACTTGAACTTCCTCTGAACCACCTTCGTTGCTAACTCCCACCCTCTGTCATATTCTATGCTATTAAAAAACTTTGATTAGATATAGTCTCAATTTCTCCCACCAATCTACAAAACCCAAAACCAGTGAAGTTGGCACGTTGTGTCATTCTTAAATAAAAATAGAATATAATGATTTGCAAATACTGTTTAACTTGTATTGAATTGAATAGACTGCAAAGACAAGATATTTAATGTTTGAACCGAGAAACGTACATTTATTTATTTTTTGCAAATAATCATTAACTTAGAATTAAATGGCAGCAACACAGTGCAAACAAGTTGGCACAAGGGCATTTTACCACTATGTTGCATGGCCTTTCCTTTAAAAAAAACTCAGTAAATGTTTGGAAACTGAGGAAACACCTTTTTTTAAGCTTTTCAGGTGGAACTCTTTACCATTCTTCCTTGATGTACAGCTTAAGTTGTTCACCAGTCCGCTGTCTCCATTGTGGTATTTTAGGCTTCATATTGCACCACACATTTTCAACGGCAGACAGATCTGGACTACAGGCAGGCCAGTCGAGGAACCCGCATTCTTTTACTATGAAGCCACACTGTTGTAACACATGGCTTGGCATTGTCTTGCTGAAATAATCAAGAAACATATGTTGCTCTAAAACCTGTATGTACCTTTCAGCATTAATGGTGCCTTCACAGATGTGTAAGTTACCCTTGCCTTGGGCACTCTTACACCCCCGTACCATCCCATATGGTGGCCTCTGGACTGCATCAGTTCATCTTTAATGAGCTCTAGTCCAGCAAAGCCAGCGGCGTTTCTGGGTGTTGTTGATAAATGGCTTTGGCTTTGCATAGTAGAGCTTTAACTTGCACTTACAGATGTAGCGACCAACTGTAGTTACTGACACTTTTACACACTGATGACGTTTTTCGATGCAGATGGAAGGTCACAGGCATTCATTGTTGGTTTTCAGCCTTGCTGCTTGCGTACAGTGATTTCTCCAGATTCTCTGAACTTTTTGATGATATTACAGACTGTAGATGGTGAAATCCTTAAATTCCTTGCATTAGCTGGTTGAGAAATGTTGTTCTTACACTGTTAGACAATTTGCTCACGCATTTGTTCAAAAAGTGGTGACGCTCACCCCATCCTTCTTTGTGAATGACTGAGCATTTCATGGAAGCTGCTTTCATACCCAATCATGGCACCCACCTGTTCCCAATTAGCTTATTCACCTGTAGGATGTTACAAATAAGTGTTTGATGAGAATTCCTCAACTTTCTCAGTCTTTTTTGCCACTTCTGCCAGCTTTTTTGAAACATGTTGCAGGCATCAAATTCCAAATGAGATAATATTTGCATGTGATCCTGTTCAAACATTTGCAGTCTATTGAATTGAATATAACTTGAAAAGGATTCGCAAATCATTGTATTCTGTTTTTTTTCCCCTCTGTTGTACACAACGTAACAACTTCACTGGTTTTGTGCATGAGGTAAATAAAAATGAGTGGATTTCGTTTCTGACCACTTTTAGTCTCGTTTTTAATTCGTCAACACCGGTGTACTGAGGGGAGGGATGTGTGTGTGTGTGTTTGTGCGTGCGGGCTCGCGGAGCCTCCGACACAGTGGAGGGACAGAAAAGAGGGAAGATGATATCATATAAGTGTTGTAGCGTGTCCCTAATCCGCTACTGCAGATAATTTTGTCAACCTGTCACTAATACATTTTGTGGGTATACCGGTACTCAAATATACTTCATAAATTTCAAACATTTTGATTTGAGGGGTCACCCTCTCTATTTATCTATCTATCTATCTATCCATCTATATATGTATATGTGTATATATATATATATATATATATATATATATATATATATATGTATGTATGTATGTATATATATACATATATATATATATATATAAATATATATATTTATTTATTTATTTATTTATATATATATACATATATCTGTGCCTATCTCAGCTACAATTGGGCGGCAGGCGGGTACACCCTGGACAAGTCGCCACCTCAACGCAGTATATATATATATATATATATATATATATATATATATATATATATATATATATATATATATATATATATATATATATATATATATGTGCCTATCTCAGCTACAATCGGGTGGAAGGCGGTGTACACCCTTGACAAGTCGCCACCTCAACGCAATATTTATATATATATATATATATACATATATATATATATATATATATATACATATATATATGTATATATATATTTGTATTTTGTTATTTTAATGCATGCAATTACATACGTTCTAAACTTTAATATTGTTTGATCATGCAAAACCATACAAAAATATGTACTGAAATATCTACTTTTCACCTTGATTTATAATTTCAGAGCAAGTCTGCTGATTGAAAAAAAATATGAGCAACAAATGCGTTGGCTATTGTGTAATGAGGCTATTTATATCTTAATAAAATACATATAGTGTATATTCACTTCAGTGCTACAAACGGCCCTCTGAGGGCACCCTTAATTACGATGTGGCGCTCAATGAAAATGAGTTTGACTCCACTGTAAATCTGAGCTGTAAATATTATCTGATCATGTTTATCAAAAATAAATACTTGAATATGTATGTCAGCTTGACTTAAGATTTCATAACAAGTTGCCCATCAATCTGTTAGTAAAACATACAATAAACACAAATCCCTACGCAAAGTGTTTAACGGGGCTATTAAACATTTATATTAATATACGCTATATTGCCAAATGTATTTAGCCACCCATCCAAATGATCAGAATCAGGTGTCCTAATCACTTGGCCCGGCCACCGGTGTATAAAATCAAGCACTTAGGCATGGAGACTGTTTCTACAAACATTTGTTAAAGAATGGGCCGCTCTCAGGAGCTCAGTGATTTCCAGCGTGGAACTGTCATAGGATGCCACCTGTGCAACAAATCCAGTCGTGAACTTTGCTCGCTCCTAAATATTCCAATGTCAACTGTTGGCTTTATTATAAGAAAATGAAAGAGTTTGGGAACAACAACAACTCAGCCAGTGGTTGGCAATGTAAACTGGACTCTAGAGCAGTGGAGACGCGTTCTCCGGAGTGATGAATCACACTTTTCCATCTGGAAATCTGATGGACGAGTCTGGGTTTGGAGGTTGCCAGGAGAACGGGAAATTTCAGACTGTATTTTGTGCCGAGTAGAAATTTGGTGGAGTGGTTGTTTTTCAGGAGTTGGGCTTGGCTCCTTAGTTCCAGTGAAAGGAGCTTTAAATGCTCCAGGATACCAAAACATTTCGGACAATTCTATGCTCCCAACCTTGTGGGAACAGTTTGGAGCGGGCCACTTCCTCTTCCAACATGACAAGGTCCATAAAGACATGGATGACAGAGTCTTGTGTGGATGAACTTGACTGGCCTGAGCCCGATAGAAGACATTTGGGATGAATTAGGACAGACACTGAGAGCCAGGCCTTCTCAGCCAAAATCGGTGTGTGACCTCACCAATGCGCTTTTGGAAGAATGGTCGGTTCCTATAAACACACTCCGAAACCTTGAGGACAGCCTTCCAAGAAGAGTTGAAACTGTAATAGCTGCAAAAGGTGGACCGACATCATATTGAACCCTATGGGTTGGGAATGGGATGGCACTAGGGCTGGGCGATATATCGATATACTCTATATATCGCGGGTTTGTGGACCGACATCATATTCAAATATCGTGATATTCGAGTATAGATTTTCACATAGTTGCTTTTAGCTGCGGGCATTACACAACAGGCGTTTCTCACTCTTTCTTGTCTCTCCTCACAGAGACGTAAACCAAGCACACTTTCTTACACACATCACATTCTGGCACGTGTGCAGCGTCGCACGCTAACGCGGAGCAGAGAGGTAGCGACATGGTAACGCTAGCTGTGATGCTAACGGTGAGGTGCGGGTGGTAATACGAGAGAAAGAAGGTGTGAATCTGGTAACAAATGGAGGAAGAATTATTTCCCAATAAAAACAGCACGGGATCTATCGTCCGACGGTGATTTGGCTTCAAGCGGGAATGTGTCCCACATTTATGCGGCAAAAGCGTTGCTACAAAAAGTAGCAGCACTGCTAATGGCGGGGCGCAGTGGAAGAGTGGCCCTGTGCAACCCGAGGGTCCCTGGTTCAATCTCCACCTAGTACCAACCTCGTCACATCCGTTGTGTCCTGAGCAAGACACTTCACTCTTGCTCCTGATGGGTGCTGGTTAGCGCCTTGCATGGCAGCTCCCTCCATCAGTGTGTGAATGTGTGTGTGAATGGGTAAATGTGGAAGTAGTGTCAAAGCGCTTTGAGTACCTTGAAGGTAGAAAAGCGCTATACAAGTACAACCCATTTATCATTTATCATTTGAAAAGTCACCTGCTAGAGAATTAAGAGTGCTTGAAACTCTGCATCAACATCTCTGGCCGGTGCCACACCAACAAAATGCCGAAGCCACTATTTCCACATCAAGTCCGTATGGAAAAAAAAAGTCAACAACTGAAGGAGATGACGTCCGCAGGAACCTATTATGCAGCTCATTTTTATTTGACAGTTATTGAAATATCTTCAATCGGTAGAAAATGGATGGATGGATGGATGAAATATACTGTGTGACATCATGCACAAAAGTGCACTTTATTTGTTTTTAACTATTGTAGTGGCGTTGTGTACATGAAAGTACACTTTAATTTAGTGTTGTTTTGGTATGTCATCACACATCATGCTTAATTTATTACACAATTTGGGAAGACTGTAGTTGATTTTTATTATGTTAATGTTATATTTTTATCAACATGTGATAGCAGGGACCCTGCCATTCAAAACTAGGATGCTACATTAATAATGATTAATGTAACTATAGCTAAAAATAGTACAATAGCAATAGGAGAGACTATTCATCCCTGAACACCATGGAGTTCATGTAGGCTTAATGATGCACTTACATTATTATGTCACCAGCATACACACACACAGACACACACACCCCACAATGAGCTAAATGTTTCTGACAGTCTTGCACTATCTGTTTTGGAAATGACATAAATGTTTGTGCCACTGCTTAATAATTGTTTAATAAATACAGTTTTGCTCAATTAACCTAGTTGGGATTTCTGCCTGCATGATAGTTTAAAATGAGCATATATTAATGCAGTATGAACAAGAATGATTTAATGTAGACACATAGAATCATCATACTGCAGTGATTATGTGCATCAAGTGTTCATTCAAGGCTAAGGCAAAATATCGAAATATATATATCGTGTATCGTGAAATGGCCTAAAAATATCGAGATATTAATAAAAGGCCATACCGCCCAGCCTTCGGTGGCACTTCAAGTTCATATGTGAGTCAAGATAGGTGGCCAAATACTTTTGGCAATATAGTGTATATTCTCTGTTCAGGCAGCCAAAATTGCAATACCACCCCAAAAATAACAAGTTTGACAACCCTGCTTTAAGAGCTGCACCAGACAATGGGTCCGCAGCCCTTTGCTCATTGGCAATCCACAGAGGCACCATTACAGCCGCTCAGTCTGTCCATGTGTCATTCAAAGCCTACATGATCTGTGTCTTATTGCATCCAGATAATCGCTGCATGGACCGTCACTTCCTCCCCGCTCATGCCAATCAGCTGGTTGCCCTCGCTAGTTTCCCCGGAGCGGGTAATACCTGGGCTCGCCACCTCATAGAGCTCGCTACTGGCTTCTATACCGGCAGCTATTACTTTGACGGCTCACTCTACAATAAAGGTAGGTTGCTTTTATACGGCAATATAAACCACATTTTTACTCGCGTCTGTGGCCCTGAGGGAAAAATGGTCTCCTTGTGTGCCCCCGTCTTTTCCCAGGATTTAAAGGTGAGCGAGACCACTGGCGGAGCGGGAGGACCATCTGCATAAAGACGCATGAGAGCGGCAAGAAGGAGATCGAAACTTTTGACTCCGGCATCCTCATGATCCGAAACCCCTACAAGGCTCTGATGGCTGAGTTCAACCGTAAATATGGCGGGCACATTGGCTTCGCCTCCCAGGCCCACTGGAAAGGAAAAGGTGAGTCTCAGAAGATGGCGCTAATGTATTTCACATGTCAGGAGCTGCCACGTTGTTGAAATATTTAGGAAAGTGGAAATACTTTGAGGTGGAAAATGCACAAAGCAGAGTGGCTGGAATGGGCAAATGACAAGCTCCCATAGAACAACTTACAACTGCTGGGTAAAAAAATGTCGTAAAAGAAAATGACCATTGAAAGGTGAGCAACGTCGGCTGCAGTGTTGACATTTTGAGCCATTGTATCCGGAAGGAAATCTCATTTTCATTAAAAGTTTGAGCTATTAAGATCATACATAAGCACAACCAATTACATTCAGATTTGATGTGAAAGAAATCACAGCAAACCTGGAATCGTTCCATTGTAGTACTTTGCATGGTCAGTGTAGTTTTGGGATGGATACCTTTCAGATTAAAACCAATAAGGTACCAATTCCCAGTATGTCCGAATTGATACCAATACTCAAGGGTATCAATTTTCGCCACATTTGTGTGTGTTAATAATAAAATGTATTCTTTAATGCAACATTTAAAAACAAGCGTTTATGATAACTGTGCTGTCCTGTTGTCTTAATTCATTTCCAGGTCTCATTTGCAAGAATTGTACAGTAGATTTGACTTTGCATGCAATTGCAATTCTAAGATGTTAGATGGCAGTAGTGTATAGTTTGATTTAGGGGTGTAACAGTACACCAAAATTTCGGTTCGGTACATACCTTAGTTTAGAGGTCACGGTTCAGTTCATTTTCGGTACAGTAAGAAAACAACAAACTATACATTTTTTGGTTATTTTTTTACCAAATTTGTAAACAATGGCTTTATCCTAACATTGGGAACACTATAATAATTCTGCCCACATTAATCAACATTAAACTACCTCAACTTGTTGCTCAGATTAAATAAAATGACAAAACTTTTCTTCTACATATAAAAAGTGCAACATTAAACAGTTTCAAGTCAACTCATCATGCTTAATTTATTACAGCATTTGGGAAGCCTGTAGTTGATTTTTATTATGTAAATGTTGTATTTTTGTCAACATGTGATACCAGGGACCCTGATATTCAAAACAAGGCTGCTACATTACTAATGATTAATGTAACTATAGCTGAAAAAAAGAGTACAATAGCAATAGGAGAGACTATTCATCCCTGAACACCATGGAGTTCATGTAGGCTTAATAATGCACTTACATTATTATGTCACTAGAATTCACCCAAGCACAAACACACACCGCACAATGAGCTAACACGCACACACACAGCAAAATGAGCTAACGTTACGCTAAAAGTTAATTAGCCTTCACCTCAAGCCAGGACTGCGAGCGAGCTGAGTTTAAGTTTCTAGAAGGTCAACACGCTCATTGTGATGTTAGTAGTAGTTGACTGGGAAGTGTTTATTATAATTTGGGGAGAGTATGCTGCCTTATGCTCACCTGCTAAACACATATTTGCTAACCCCACCGCAGAAGCGCTGACTACATGCCCTCTGAATACGCGTTGCTGATTGGCTGTTACAGCTACATATGTAACCAATCAAATGGTTGTGTGGGTGAGACAATGCTGGGTGCTGTGTATGAGACAGAGGCAGAAAGCAGAGCGGCTTGTTAAAACTTTAGCTTAGGCGGCTACTTCATTTGTTCGTGTGGAAACTTGTTCGGTAGACCTCCGAACCGAACCGGAACCCCCGTACCGAAACGGTTCAATACAAATACACGTACCGTTACACCCCTAGCTTTATTCAGAGTCATGTTTAAAGAAAGTATTGGCAACTAAACAACAAGCACCATGTTAGACACCAAGGACTTTTATGCCTGGAAGCATACAATTGCAGTCGTTCTGACGTTTTCTTGAGAAAATAAACCAAAATTATTAGTCTGAATATAGTTTTAAACATACTCCAGTTCATAAACTTACAATAAAACATGCTTTCATTTTGTCAAAATATAATTTTTGGGGCAATTTTGCAGCTGTTTTTGATGCACTCTGCTGTATATTGATGTTTAGTGAGAAGCAAGTTGTCTAACACACCCCCGACGGCGCAAGAAATTATCACTTTTGTGTTAAGTACGTCAACTGTGGTGGCTGCTTGCAACATATTGTTTTTCATCACTGTGCTATATATGCCTGTGCTTTTACTTTTGGTTTTTTAAAATGTTTGCCTAAGTTTTACTGTGGCGAGTCATAGCTTCCTGATTTCGTTATCACTGTATTAACTTGAATACTGAACTAATGCTGCTTTTTACTGCATTATTTATTAGTTTAGTTTGGATTATTGGTGACACATGTGGAAAAGGTTACTG
Organism: Nerophis ophidion; assembly: GCF_033978795.1. Taxonomy (NCBI): domain Eukaryota; kingdom Metazoa; phylum Chordata; class Actinopteri; order Syngnathiformes; family Syngnathidae; genus Nerophis; species Nerophis ophidion. The sequence continues at coordinate 55,518,751 of NC_084617.1, read as the reverse complement.
ACTGTAAGATATAGCACATTTCCCATGTGTATGTACGCTTGCTTACCTCGCACACGATACAACTACAGGCTTCCCAAATGCTGTGATAAATTAAGCATGATACGTTTACTTGAATCTGTTTAATTTTGCACGTTTTATATGTGGAAGAAAAGTTTTGTCATTTTATTTAATCAGAGCAACAATTTGAGGCAGTTTAATGTTGATTAACGTGGGCAGAATTATTATAGTGTTCCCAACGTTAAAAGGATAAAGCCATTGTTTACAAATTTGGTAAATAAATAACAAAACATTTTATATTTTGTTGTTTTCTTACTGTACCGAAAATGAACCGTACCGTGACCTCTAAACCGAGGTACGTACCGAACCGAAATATTTGTGTACCGTTACACCCCTAATGTATAACACCCCTGTATATATATATATATATATATATATATATATATATATATATATATATATATATATATATATATATATAGGTGTGTAACGGTACATATATATATTAGGGGTGAGCAAATTAATGCGTTAATTACGCGTTAACTCATCAATCTATTAACGCCGACAATTATTTTATCGCACATTTGCGTATGTTGTTTACATGCTTTTATTTTGTTAATGCCTTTTCTTAACAAGATGGCATCTCCCGGATGTACCTCGGCGTCGAGGGGCTCTTGGTAAAGATGGAACATTTGGCAAAAATACCGGACAATTCTGCAAATTTCATGGCTGGCTTACAGCGTGGTCACTCCGGGATCACTTACGACCGCCAGACAATTCTGAATGTGGATAGATCGGGCCGTTTTGGACTGAATGACGCGTGCTTGCTAGACCGGCTAGCTAGCATGGGAATACTTTGCCGGCTACATCCAGCGGCCTGTGAAGCAGCGGAGTATATGTGTTGTCTGTCTATTTATGAATAATGCAGACGAGGCGTGTTGGCTGAGTTCTTAACTTTTACTTCCAGAGCGTGCATATCACAACATACAAGATGCCGTCATGGCGACACAACCTATACCGGGCTACCGCGCTTGCTCGTCACTCCTGTTGCATGCTGGGTAGGGTAGTTATTTTTTTCCCTGGCTCATAACATCACAATATAGTGCCATGTATATGATGCGTTCAGTTTATCAAAGCACCAAGCAAACAATCGGAAAATTCCCATCATATCAATTCCTAGATATGGTATTAATTATTTTAAGTGCACTACACAGAATAAACACAACATTATTAATATTGCTACTACAGATAATTTGATCAAAAATTCCCTAAAACAGCCCACTAACCTATAATATAGGTTTTTTAAACATAAGATCCCTGATAAATGATAAATGGGTTGTACTTGTATAGCGCTTTTCTACCTTCAAGGTACTCAAAGCGCTTTGACGCTACTTCCACATTTACCCATTCACACACACATTCACACACTGATGGAGGGAGCTGCCATGCAAGGCGCTAACCAGCACCCATCAGGAGCAAGGGTGAAGTGTCTTGCTCAGGACACAACGGACGTGACGAGGTTGGTACTAGGTGGGATCTGAACCAGGGACCCTCGGGTTGCGCACGGCAACTCTCCCACTGCGCCACGCCGTTTCTGCTGTTACCTCAGAAATTGCCTGTTCAGATGTTATGATTGTGGCTCAGAGATTTGTATGTAGATTATATTTATTTTCCATAACAAACAGGATAACTTAAATACCCTGGCAGTGGCAATAAGCTTAAATGTTTGTATTTAAATTTTTTTAGTTGATTTTCATAAAATATGCTATTTAACTGCTACTGTTTAACAAGGACTGATTTAAATTGTGTTTGCACAACAAATGTTTTGGCGCTTTTGTTCATGTAGGAGAATATTCCAATAAAGGTGCACTACACACTACTTTTGAATTCATTATTGGGCTTTGCGTTTACAATGCAGTTCATCGCGATTATTCGGAGAAATAGTGCGATTAACTTTGATTAAATGTTTTAATCGTTCCCCAGCCCTAATATATATATCTATATATATATATATATATATAATAAGATACTAAAACATTGAAAAAAAATAACAAAAAAAAAACCTTGAAACTAGATTTTACGGTTAAAAAAAACTCTCAGCTCTGTTGCATGAATTTTACTGCTAAAAACAGTGGTTTCATTTTTCCTTTCCATTAATTGAAATTTTTTATACGCTGTAAAAAAAAACACTGCTTTTACTGTAAAAATTCTGGTGACTGAGCTGCAAGTTTTTAAAGAAATATTTAAAAAAAAATTTTGCAGCTTATGTAAAAAAATTACAAACCCTGTTTCCATATCAGTTGGGAAATGCTACAAAGACAACATATTGGATAAACAATTTTTTTTTTTGCAAATAATCATTAACTTTAGAATTTGATGCCAGTAACATGTGACAAAGAAGTTGGGAAAGGTGGTTATAAATACTGATCAAGTTGAGGAATGCTCATCAAACACTTATTTGGAACATCCCACAGGTGTGCAGGCTAATTGGGAAAAGGTGGGTGCCATGATTGGGTATAAAAAAAGCTTACCAAAAAATGCTCAGTCTTTCACAAGAAAGGATGGTGCGAGGTACACCCCTTTGTCCACAACTGTGTGAGCAAATAGTCAAACAGTTTAGGAACAACGTTTCTTAAAGTGCAATTGCAAGAAATTTAGGGATTTTAACATCTACGGTCCATAATATCATCAAAAGGTTCAGAGAACTTGGAGAAATCACTGCACGTAAGGGGTATGGCCGGAAACCAACATTGAATGACCCTGACCTTCGATCCCTCATTGATTGATTGATTGAAACTTTTATTAGTAGATTGCACAGTATAGTACATATTCCGTACAATTGACTACTAAATGGTAACACCTGAAAAAGTTTTTCAACTTGTTTAAGTCGGGGTCCACGTTAATCAATTCATGGTAGACGGATCTGTATCAAAAACCGACATCAGTCTCGAAAGGATATCACCACATGGGCTCAGCAACACTTCAGTAAACCACTGTCACTAAATACAGTTGGTCGCTACATCTGTTAGTGCAAGTTAAAGCTCTACTATGCAAAGCGAAAGCCATTTATCAACAACATCCAGAAACGCCGCCGGCTTCTCTGGGCCTGAGATCATCTAAGATGGACTGATGCAAAGTGGAAAACTGTTCTGTGGTCTGACGAGTCCACATTTCAAATTGTTTTCGTCATCGTGTCATCCGGACCAAAGGGTAAGAAAACCATCCAGACAGTTATCGACGCAAAGTTCAAAAGCCAGCATCTGTGATGGTATGGGGGTGCATTAGTGCCCAAGGCATGGGTAACTTACACAACTGTGAAGGCACCATTAATGCTGAAAGGTACATACAGGTTTTGGAACAACATATTCTGCCATCTAAACTTCGTCTTTTTCATGGATGCCCCTGTTTATTTCAGCAAGACAATGTCAAGCCACACTCAGCTCATGTTACAACAGCGTGGCTTTGTAGAAAAAGAGTGGGGGTACTTTCCTGGCCCGCCTACAGTCCAGACCTGTCTCCCATCGAAAATGTGTGTCACATTATGAAGCGTAAAATACGACAGCGGAGACCCCAGACTGTTGAACGACTGAAGCTCTACATAAAATAAGAATGGGAAAGAATTCCACTTTCAAAGCTTCAACAATTATTTTCCTCAGTTCCCAAACGTTTATTGAGAGTTGTTAAAGAAAAGGTGATTTAACGCAGTGGTGAACTTGCCCTTTCCCAACTACTTTCGCACGTGTTGCACCCATGAAATTCTAAGTTAATTATTATTTGCAAAAAAAAATAAAGTTTATGAGTTTGAACATCAAATATCTTGTCTTTGTAGTGCATTCAATTGAATATGGGTTGAAAAGGATTTGCAAATCATTGTATTCCGTTTATATTTACATCCAACACAATTTCCCAACTCATATGGAAACGGGGTCTGTATATTGTATACATATACATATACTCACCAGACTCACCAACAGCTTTCACCACCAGGCTGCTGAACCCCCCCCAATCCTCAGCCCGATCCATCAGGCTGTCAGGACTTTGAAATCCCCCTCCCTGGAACAACCCTGAATTCTTAACTCCATGACCCACAGAAAAATGATTATGCTAAATTGCACACATCTGCTGCTATATCATAAGTACATTATTTGCACTTCTGATGAAACACTCATTGTTTACAGCCATATCCTATTTAAAAGTAACGGGAACTATATATTATTGTCATTTTAGTAGGTAGACATATTTATGTTGCACTTTACTATTTGTGCGAAACAAAATTTCAATTCCTTTGTATGTCTTTACATGAAAAGAAATTGACAAATAAAGCTGACTGGACTTAATGTATTATGTATGTTATGCATAGTTATATATTACTCATTGTTAATGGAACAACCCTTATAATTAAATGGCTGAGGCAGAACTTGAAAAGACTCATGACTGTGCCCAAAGGGACTGCGTAGCGACTACAGTACACAAAAGCACAACACAGGGATGTAAGAGCCGCAGGTTGCAGACCCCTAGACTCGAGTGGGACAGGCAGATGTTAAGTTGGAGAAAATGCAGCCTTTTAAAAATGATTTACTGTTTCTGTGGGGCCCGATAGCAAATGTGTAATGGACCGGTGGTTGGTGAAAACTGGGGTGTTGCCAAGCCTGGAAGTAACCTTTGCCATGAAGCTGAATGTGCCAGTCTAGTTTTTCGTTCAGTTTTAGTTTTTGATGAAAACATCCGTGCAGACTGCAAGACGTATGACTCAGTTGATTTTGATCACATCAGAAAGCGTAAACCCAAACAGAAAGAGGAACATTCTTTTTTTTTTTTTTTTTTTTACTCGTCTTTTATAATTTATAATGATGTGAATGACAAATAATTTCTCATCCATTTGACAAAATATCAAACACCTTCTCTTTCTTCTTGGATAGATAGTGGATTGAGGTCATTGTACTTTTTGGAGTTATGTCTATTTTTCATTGACTTTTATGATTTGCTCGGCACACTTCATGACCACCATGCAAACATTATATTTGCTCCAAGCAATAAGAGCGGGGCGAGGTGAAATGATTGAAGAGGAGCGTTTGGCTGAAATAAAGTGAGCCGGAGAGGATTGTACGTGCCTCACAGTGCACTTTTTTTGCATCGAGGTCATGCCTCCGCAAAAAGAGACGGAACATTATCTTGCTCATGACAGGTAGCAATTTAATGTTGACCTGGGGGGGGATAGTTCATTATATTGCATTTTTGCGTTTGTCTGGGCAATTGTTCAATGATGTGGAACGATAGGGAAATTGAGGAAATGACCACTGAACTGAGGACTGATGCGGTCGTGACCTTTTTTGAACTCGGTGTGGCAATGTTTTTAAGTAGCGGTGTAAATTATTAGCGCGGCGCGGGCTGCGGTGACGCCGTCTGTTTTCAGAAATGAGAAATGAAACAGGGCCTTCGTCACGCTGCTCGATGGCATGATGAGTCGTGTCACCGTGTACAACCAGCACGTTCCTCGGGCGACCGTGACAAACTCAATTAGAGAGGGCCTGTGCATTGGTCTAAAGTTGTGCACACCATCGTGATAATTGGATGTGTTTGTCAGCCGCTGCGAGCTTTTATTTTGTTCTTGCTATGTGGTGGGGTCCTTAATGTCAAAGCACAATGTCAGACTACAAATTGCCTTAGAAATGACAAGTGGAAGGTGAAGGATGCTAAAATGTCAAAGAAGGAAATGAATTAAGGGCTCTTTACGCTGCTTATTACAACACTGCTTACCATAGCAATGTCTGGATGTCTTGCCAGTTTGGCACAATGAACATTTTACATAACACAATGGCATACTTGCCAACCTTGAGACCTCCAATTTCGGGAGGTGGGGGGCGTGGTCGGGGGTGGAGCGGACGCTTGGTTGGGGGCGTGGTTGTGGCGGGGGGCGTGGTTAAGAGGGGAGTATAATTTACCAACTCGAGTATTTCATATATATTTCATATATATATATATATATATATATATATATATATATATATATATATATATATATATATATACATGTATGAAATACTTGACTTTCAGTGAATTCTAGCTATATATTTATTTTATTATATATATAAATAAAAGAAATAGTTAAAATTCAGACGGCACCTATCAAATACACAGTAATAAAAACACAGTTGTTCTACTAACTGTACTGTGCTTGCTGGTTACTTAAAAAAAACAAACACTTACCTTTCACTATTTGAGTAACCTTGGTTCTGCCATTTGCGTACTGGCGAGAGTCACTTGCCATCAGGTGCGCGACGCCACATAAATCGTGGTGTCACAAAGCAACCCCATAGCGCTATAACCAACATTCACCAGGAGATGGCGACAGACAACATAGAATCACTCTATTAAAGACGGCTTGTGTGTGCAGTTTTTTATTAAAATCCGTAGATGTTGTAACGTGATTGGGCAGGCAAGCTGTTTATATAGTGGGAAAGCGGGCGTGAAAACAGGGTGTCCCCACTCAGTTCCGCATGGGCCTCGAGGGGGCGTGGCCTTTTGCTCAGCTGAATTTCAAGAGATTTTCGGGAGAAAATTTCTTCCGGGAGGTTTTCGGGAGAGGCGCAGAATTTCGGGAGTCTCCTGGAATATCCGGGAGGGTTGGCAAGTATGCACAATGGCCTCCTTAGAATACTACAAAATCCCAAGATTCACTTCACTTGAGTGTGGACACTGACACCTGTGTTCCAGCAGGTTCCAATGCTTTTTGGTGGTTCTCAGTTGACTCTTGATCATCCTGACCAATTTTCTCTCAGCAGCAGGTGATAGCTTGCGTTTTCTTCCTGATCGTGGCAGTGACAAAACTGTGCCATGCACTTTATACTTACAAACAATTGCCTGCACAGTTGCTCTTGAGACCTTAAGCTGCTTTGAAATGGCTCCAAGTGACTTGCCGGACTTGTTCAAGTCAATGATACATTTTTTTCAGTTCTCTGCTGAGTTCCTTTGACTTTCCCATTGTCGCGTTTGTAACCGGGTCTAATGACTGCATTACAGGAGCCCTATTTAAATAGCCGCACGATTAATTTTAGAAGAAACTTTTTTTTCCCATATACGATCGTGGTCAAAAGTTTACATACACTTGTGAAGGACATTTTTCATTGTCCCATTTACTCTCTGTAAAGCACCAGTTGCATTGGCAACAAAACAGGCCCAGAGCATAATACTACCACCACCAAGCTTGACAGTAGGAATGGTATTCCTGGGATTAAATGCCCTACCTTTTCTCCTTCAAACATATTGCTGGGTATTGTGGCCAAACAGCAACATTTTAGCTACAATTCACCGCAGAACTTTCCTCCAGAAGGTCTTATCTTTGTCCATAGGATCAGCAGGACACTTTAGACGAGCCTTAAGGTGTCGCTTCCGGAGCAAGGACTTCCTTCTTGCATTGTAGCCTCTGTCCATGACTATGGAAAACACGCTTGAGGGGCGGTATAGCTCGGTTGGTAGAGTGGCCGTGCCAGCAACTTGAGGGTTGCAGGTTCGATTCCCACTTGTGCCATCCTAGTTACTGCCGTTGTGTCCTTGGGCAAGACACTTTACCCACCTGCTCCCAGTGCCACCCACACTGGTTTAAATGTAACTTAGATATTGGGTGTCACTATGTAAAAGCGCTTTGAGTCACTTGAGAAAAGCGCTATATAAATATAATTCACTTCACTTCACTTCACTTGAGTGTGGACACTGACACCTGTGTTCCAGCAGGTTCCAATGCTTTTTGGTGGTTCTCAGTTGACTCTTGATCATCCTGACCAATTTTCTCTCAGCAGCAGGTGATAGCTTGCGTTTTCTTCCTGATCGTGGCAGTGACAAAACTGTGCCATGCACTTTATACTTACAAACAATTGTCTGCACAGTTGCTCTTGGGACCTTAAGCTGCTTTGAAATGGCTCCAAGTGACTTGCCGGACTTGTTCAAGTCAATGATACATTTTTTTCAGTTCTCTGCTGAGTTCCTTTGACTTTCCCATTGTCGCGTTTGTAACCGGGTCTAATGACTGCATTACAGGAGCGCTATTTAAATAGGCTCAGAGAAGTCAACAAGTGTCGTCAATCATAATCACTCACATGAAGTTAAGAAGCCATGCAATGAAGCTAATTTGATTTTATTGTAACTTTTCTACATCACCAAAATGTATGCTGTATGTATACTTTTGACGCAACAGATTTGGTCACATTTCCAGTAGACTCATAATTGTCATGTCGTGGACTTTGGTGCGGTTTGTTTTCCCGTGGTGCAAATTGACTGGATCGGACATGGCGTGAAGGTAATAACATCCTTTATTATTAATTCAAAAAAATTAACAAACAAAAGGTGCTCTCAGCAGAGGTTCAAAACCTGGCTCTGAAAACAAAAACTTGCACCATGGCAGAACTGTTGACAACAAAAACAAAAACACTTACTGTGACGTGAAAAGCATGAATCTATGGCAAGAAGTGAGCAATCAATCAGGTATCAAGGGTGTGTAGAGGGTGATGTCGCCGGGCTGACTGCCTGGCAACTACAGGCTTAAAAAGTGACGTGGTGATTGACCGCAGGTGCATGAGTCCAAGTGAATCAGGTGCGTGACATGAGGACAGGTGAAAACTAATGGGTTGTCATGGAAACAAAACAATGGAGTGAAAAAACAGGAACTAATGGAGTCTTGAAGAAACATAACACAACTAAACAAAACATGATCACAAGCACATGACAATAATAAATTCATTAAAGAAACTATGTACAGTCACTTAATTTTTTAAGTCATTTGACTCATTAAATGAATCATCAAAGCAAAAATTTAAAATTCTAATAAATTTATTTGATAAATGCAATCCTCACAGCACTAATATTTACTAATCAGAATTCCATGGTACAGTGTTTTAAAGATAAAGTTAAAGTACCACTGATAGTCACACACACACTAGGTGTGGTGAAATTACTCTCTGCATTTGATTCATCACCTTGTTCCACCCCATGGGAGGTGAGGGGAGCAGTGAGCAGCAGGGGTGGCCGCGTTCGGGAATCATACTATGAGTTTCAGTGGATAACAGTTCTACCCACATTATAGGCCAGATCTACTAAGATCCAAATAACACATGCTAAACAGCATGTGCAAAGTACAAAACTGCAAAGTACATTAGTGGGCGTGTTTTGTTATGTTGTGGAACATGCAGCACACAGATATAATATGGGCGATATAGATGCGCCATCTAGACAAAGGAAATTTTTTTTTAGCACATTGAAGGTGCGCTCTGGTGTGCACCAGTGTTGTGAAACAGGATCACAGCAGACTTTTACGCGTCATTAGTTTTTTGTTTTTCGTTTTGGAGAAACATTATTAATGTATCTCTTAAGAAAATGCATAATGCAATACGTTTTTCAGCCAATTTCATATAAATGGATATTGTATCATATATTAGATATGTCAATAATATATCTCCTCTGCGAAAAAAGTCTCGCAATATGCATTTTCTATGGAGATATATAAATAATATAGCTCCTTTAATAATATAGCTCCTTTATGAAAAAGACGTAAGGAGACACCAAAACGAATCAGTTAAATTTGTTTCAATCAGCCGAATATTTCATTCAGCAGCTATAAAAAATATATATATATTGCTGAATAGTTTGATAAGTCTACTATTTTTTTGTATTTCTGACAATCCACATATATTGAAATGCACACATAGGATGGCAGGTTCTTTGTCCATCCCTTTCTCTTCTCACAGCCAACTGTGCTGTTTTGCACGTCTTTTTTCAGACGTGCTAAATATAGATGCAAATCAGCAGCTGCAGAACAGTTTAAATATTGATAAATCACATTGTGAGTGCCAAACGATTATATTTGCATCTCCTCCTCCTCCTGCTATTGGGGGCATTCTGATAATCAGCATACATTCTGCACACGCATGAACACAGACCCGCTAAATGGATGGCGCTCCCTACTTTGCACATTGAGAGACGCAACCCTCCGCGCACAAGTTTAATAGATCTGCTCGGCGTGCACTCCGCAGCGCCAACAACGTCATCTTTATTTTACTGACGGGATTTTAACTAAGTTAAAAAGTGTGTAGAAGACGTTTTTTTGTTTTTTTTTAAACATTTGTTTGCACGGATTCAAGCAAATTTACAGAGTCTACGATAAACCCACAGCTTTGTCACTTACTCTGCAAATGAGTTCAATTACATTTCAATTATTGCCACGATTGAATTGGTTTTAGAATATCTTTCTCTGTATAAACTGAGCCTTTGTGTGGAATGGGTATTTTGTTTCACATTAATTACTTCCTGGAACCTTTTAATTAAAGGTCTACTGAAATGAGATTTTCTTATTTAAATGGGGATAGCAGGTCCATTCTATGTGTCATACTTGATCATTTCGCGATATTGCCATATTTTTGCTGAAAGGATTTAGTAGAGAACATCCACGATATAGTTCGCAACTTTTGGTCACTAATAGAAAAGCCCTGCCTGTACCGGAAGTATGTGCACGTTACGTCACGAGTTGCAGGGCTCCACACATATTTACATTGTTTATAATGAGAGCCACCAGCAGTAAGAGCAATTCAGACCAAGAAAGCGACAATTTCACCATTAATTTGAGCCAGGACGAAAGATTTGTGAATTAGGATATTGATAGAGAAGGAATAGAAAAGAAAAAAAAAGCAACGCCAATGTGAGCGCTTCAGATGTAATTAGACACATTTACTAGGATAATTCTGGAAGATCCCTTATCTGCTTATTGTTTTAGTGAGATTTTAAAGATTGTAAAAGATTGTAAAGACATACTTCGAGGTCGGATGGCTGCGGTGAACACAAAGGGTCTCAGAGAGAAACCGAGGAGCCAAGCTCACAGCTGCCGCTACTGCAGGATGACGAATAATCCAATGATGTCTCCGGTAAGATATATATCACAATTTCCCCATCCAAAAACATGCTGGTTGACATAGTGAAAACATGTTCGCTTGACCGCTCCGCTTCACAACAAACAAAGAAACATCGGCTGTGTCTCGGTGCTAAAGGCAGCTGCAATACACCGCTTTCCACCAACAGCATTGTTTTTTAGAGTCTCCATTATTAAATGAACAAATTGCAAAAGATTCAGCAACACAGATGTCCAAAATACTGTGTAATAATGCAGATAAAGCAGACGACTTTTAGCCGCGAGTGGTGCAGCTGCTAATATTTCCTGACAGTCAGTGACGTCACGCGTGCGCGTCATCATTCATCAATTTAAAATTACAATTTAGTAAACTAAAAAGGCCGTATTGGCATGTGTTGCAATGTTAATATTTCATCACTGATATATAAACTATCAGACTGCGTGGTGGGTAGTAGTGGGTTTCAGTAGGCCTTTAAAGGCCTACTGAAATGAGATTTTCTTATTTAAATGGGGACAGCAGGTCCATTCTATGTGTCATGCTTGATCATTTCGCGATATTGCCATATTTCGCTGAAAGGATTTAGAGAACATCCACGATAAAGTTCGCAACTGGAGAAAAGCCCTGCCTCTACCGGAAGTCGCAGACGATGACGTCACATTTTGATTGCTCCTCATATATTCACATTGATTTTAATGGGAGCCTCCAGCAAAAACAGTTATTCCGACCGAGAAAACGACAATTTCCCCATTAATTTGAGTGACGATGAAAGATTCGTGTTTGAGGATATTGATAGCGACGGACTAGAAAAAAAACAACAACAAAAAAACGCGATTGTAATCGTGTTGCATTCGGACAGATTCATATGTTTTTAGACACATAATTCTGGGAAATCCCTTATCTTTCTATTGTGTGGCTAGTGTTCTTGTGAGTTTAATAGTACCTGATAGTCGGAAGTGTACGTCCACGCGCAGTGTCTCAGGGGAGTCGACGGCAGCTGTACGGGAGGCAGAAGCTCAGCTGATATCCGATAAGTGGCGACTTTTTAACCACAATTTTCTCACCGAAACCTGCTGGTTGACATGTAGTCGGGATCCATGTCCGCTGTGATCCATAGGAAAGTTTCACCTCCGTGAATTTTAAACAAGGAATCACCGTGTGTTTGTGTGGCTAAAGGCTAAAGCTTCCCAACTCTGTCTTTCTACTTTGACTTCTCCAATATTAATTAAACAAACTGCAAAAGATTCAGCAACACAGATCTCCAAAATACTGTGTAATTATGCCGTTAAAGCAGACGACTTTTAGCTGTGTGTGTGCGTAGCGCTCATACTTCCAAAAAACCTGTGACGTCACGCGTACACGTCATCATTACACAACGTTTCCAAGACGAAACTCCCGGGAAATTTAAAATTGTAATTTAGTAAAGTAAAAAGGCCGTATTGGCATGTGTTGCAATGTTAATATTTCATCATTGATATATAAACTATCAGACAGCGTGGTGGGTAGTAGTGGGTTTCAGTAGGCCTTTAAATCAAGTCTCTTTCCAAATATGTGAAGTTTTACCGAAGCGTCAGTGTGAGGTCTTTGTTTCTTTGCATGATGCAAGAAGATACATTTATGGACGCAATAACCCCATGAGGCCTGATTATATGCTCCTCGAATTCTTTTATACATTTCATGCATATTCCTCTTCCCCCCAGTACATCCATTTAGGTATCTCTTTGTAGCTATGGCAACTGGTTTTGTCTGGTCCATGTATCTTCTCTCTGGAAAAATCGATTTTCCAGGGGCTGCCGAGTTGCCGACCCAGCAGTTATATCTCTTTGTGAAAACATCAGCACATTTGGTCTGCCATTTCAGATGAACGTCCCCCCTCCCCCAAACCCCTTGTGTTGGTGGGGGAAATGATGCGATGACATCGGTATGCGAAAGGCCTTCTGACAGCTGCCACTTCGGATAGGTGGAAGAAGCCGCGATCTTGAGAGTTGGCATGACAGCGTGCGCGGGGAGCTGCGTGTATCATTTGATGCACTCACCTCTGCAGATGACGTTCCTGACACGGATGCCTTCTGCTGGGTCGCTTCGAGTCATCTCGGGGTCAAGTGTAATTTCTCTGAAAGGAAGTGACACTTCATAAAGCAGGGGCCCTCTTTTTACACTTTTATGCTTTGCACATTTATATGGCGTCAGAGGTCAAAGGTCCACCAATAGAAGCACCTTAGACAATGCAGAGCTGATTGCATTTTTTTTGCAAGTTTTTTTCAGGTTATTCTTTAAGGCTCTCCGAGAAATGTGAAGTGAGACAGAAGTGTTTATTTGCATACGCTACACTAAATGCTACAATATGGTGACCACAAACTCAAAGTTCTATTTTTTTTTTGCACAAAGCTCATCGGATAAGCTTCCGTAAATTCAGTGGCGGGCCGAGCGTTTCCCACCTAAGCCTTTAAAGGCCTACTGAAATGAGATTTTTTTTTATTCAAACGGGGATAGCAGGTCCATTCTATGTTTCATACTTGATCATTTCGCGATATTGCCATATTTTTGCTGAAAGGATTTAGTAGAGAACATCCACGATAAAGTTCGCAACTTTTGGTCGCTAAAAAAAAAACATTGCCTTTACCGGAAGTAGCAGACGATGTGCGCGTGACGTCACTGGTTGTAGGGCTCCTCACATCTGTCAGAGTTATTTGTTGATGAACCCCAAGATGCAGAGACGGAGGCAGGCATAGAATATGAAAACATGATTTAATTAAAACTAAACAAGAACAAACAAAAAGCACGCACATGGGCGGAATAAAAAACTAAGGGAGCTAGCACTGGGAGCCAGAAAACAAAAAGGAACTTTAGCATGGAAGCTAATGGATAGGAAACAGAAAAACTGGAAATAACTAATGCTAACAGAAACAGCTTACCGCTACAACGACCAGGACAAAATGTAGCATGACAGGTAGTAGCTGTAACAAAACGACACGACAGGTAGCACGACAAGAGTGCTATGCGGCAACAACAATACAAGTCCGAATGACAATACAACGATCCAGCAACTGACACAAGACAAAGCAGGTACAAATAAGAGCAGGCTGATTGGCAACAGGTGTGGCCAGGTGCCAATCAGCCGCAGCTGAGGAGGAAAACAGCACTCAGGGAACAAGACAGGAAGCTGACAAAATAAGAGCACTAGACAGGAACTAAAGACAGGAGATACTAAACACAGAGGAAACAGACAAATGCAGAGGAAAAAACTAGAAGATAGACAAACTGTCGGAAAGCCTGACAACATCTTCACATTGTTTATAATGTGAGCCTCCAGCAGCAAGAGCTATTCGGACCGAGAAAGCGACAATTTCCACATTAATTTGAGCGAGGATGAAAGATCCGTGGATGAAGAAATTTAAAAGTGACGGACTAGAAAAAAAAAAAAAAGGGGATTGCATTGGGAGCGATTCAGATGTTTTTAAACACATTTACTAGGATAATTCTGGAAATCCCTTATTTTTCTATTGTGTTGCTCGTGTTTTAGTGAGTTAAATAGTACCTGATAGTCGGAGGGGTGTGTTGACTCCAGTCTCTGAGGGAATTAGTCACGGCAGCTGCAGCACGACAGAAGCTCCGCTGATCTCCGGTAAGAGGCGACTTATTTCCACAATTTTCTCACCGAAAACTGCCGGTCGACATGTAGTCGGGATCCATGTTCGCTTAACCGCTCTGTTCCACAGTAAAGCTTCACCTCCTGGAATTTTAAACAAGGAAACACCGCGTGTTTGTGTGGCTGAAGGCTAAAGCTTCCCACCTCCATCTTTCTCCTTTAACTTCTTCATTATTAATTGTACAAATTACAAAAGATTTAGCAACACAGATGTCCAGAATACTGTATAATTGCGCGATGAAAAGAGATGACTTTTAGCCGCAAGTGGTGCTGCGCTAATATGTCCCCTCATCATACACGTCATCATTCCGCGACGTTTTCAACAAGAAACTCAGCGGGAGGAAATTTAAAATTGCAATTTAGTAAACTAAAAAGGCCGTATTGGCATGTGTTGCAATGTTAATATTTCATCATTGATATATAAACTATCAGACTGCGTGGTCGGTAATAGTGGGTTTTAGTAAGCCTTCAATGATCTCCTACTTCAAAGATTACCCCTCAAAATACCATTTTTGTTGTCACCACATGATCATTGCTGAAGAAATACTATACAGCAGACCTGGGCAAATTAAGGCCCGGGGGCCACATGCGGCCTGTTAAGCTTTTCAGTCTGGCTCGCCGGACATTCCCAAATAATTGTTTTAGAAGTTTAAAATGGAAAGTGTAGCTGCCATTATGATGTGCACTCATGTTTTCTAATGACCAGAAGTCTTCAACTATACCGGGGGTCAGCAACCCGCGGGTCTAGAACCGCATTCTGCTCTTTAGCGCCGCCCTAGTGGCTCTCTGGAGCTTTTTCCAAAGTGTGTGAAAAATGGAAAAAGATGAGGGTAAAAAATATAAAATATATATTTTTTGTTTTAATATGGTTTCTGTTGGAGAACAAACATGACGCAAACCTCCCTAATTGTCATAAAGCACACTGTATATAATGAACATGCTTCACTGATTCGAGTATTTGGCGAGCGCCGTTTTGTCCTACTAATTTTGGCGGTCCTTGAACTCACCGTAGTTTGTTTACATGTATAACTTTATCCGACTTTCTAAGACATGATTTATGCCACTTCCTTTTCTGTCTCGTTTTGTCCACCAAACTTTTAACGTTGGGCATGAATTCACAAAGGTGAGTTTTGTTGATGTTATTGACTTGAGTGGAGTGATTATCAGACATATTTGGTCCCTGCAAGCTAATCGATGTTAACATGCTATTGAGGCTAGCTATATGTACATATTGCATCATTATGCCTCATTTTTAGGTATATTTGAGGTCATTTAGTTTCCTTTAAGTCCTCTTAATTCAATTTATATCTCATAACACACTATCTGTATGTAATATGGCTTTTAATTTTTTGCGGCTCCAGACAGATTTTTTTCTGTATTTTTGGTCCAATATGGCTCTTTCAACATTTTGGATTGCCGACCCCTGAACTATACTAAGTCTGTCAATGGTTGGAATCTGTGCTTTTGCATGATATAGTTGTTACTATGGTCATCTAATTAGTTACTATGGTAATGTAATTAGTTACTATAGTAATTGGAATTGCAGGTTAAATCACCAAAAATGTTTCCCGGGCGCGGCGACCGCTGCTGCCCGTTTCTATGATCAAAGGCGATGGGTCAAATGCAGAGAATAATTTCGCCACATTCAGTGTGTGTGTGACTATCAGTGGTACTTTAACTTTATTTACACCCTGCTGAACTCACGCAGTCATGGGGAGAACATGCAAACTCCACACAGAAAGATCCCAAGCCGGAGATTGAACTCATGACTACTCAGGACCTTCGAATTGTGAGGCAGATGCACTAACCCCTTCCCCACCATGCTAGCGACTGGTGCTTCTGTTTTTTTTTTTTTAAAGCATCAGCTTGATCGATAGTTTTGAAGCCCAAATCCCTGCATATTGCGCTTCACGCCCCCCTCTTTATTAACCAGTAGAATTGCCTCTATTTGCCAATTTTCCTCTCCTCACTGTTTCTGCTTGGCGCTCTGCGAGTCTGTGCGTGCTAACACACTCAACATGCTCCTCGGCTCGGCATTGCCACGGCAGTATGCGGATACAAAAAATAAATACTGTTTTTTTTTTTTTCAAAGGCAGTAGTAGAGTGCAGTTTACAATTTACTTGTACCGCAGTACTTTGTTAGTAGCAATATACCGTACAACCTTAGTTTGTACAAACCCTGTTTCCATATGAGTTGGGAAATTGTGTTAGATGTAAATATAAACAAAGTACAATGATTTGCAAATCCCTTTCAACCCACACGCAGTTGAATGCACAACAAAGACAAGATATTTGATGTTCAAACTCATAAACTTTATTTTTTTTTGCAAATGATAATTAACTTGGAATTTCATGGCTGCAACACGTGCCAAAGTAGTTGGGAAAGGGCATGTTCACCACTGTGTTACATCACCCTTTCTTTTAACAACACTCAATAAACGTTTGGGAACTGAGGAAACTAATTGTTGAAGCTTTGAAAGTGGAATTCTTTCCCATTCTTGTTTTATGTAGAGCTTCAGTCGTTTAACAGTCCTGGGTCTCTGCTGTCGTATTTTACGCTTCATAATGCGCCACACATTTTCGATGGGGGACAGGTCTGGACTGCAGGCGGGCCAGGAAAGTATCGCACTCTTTTTTTACGAAGCCACGCTGTTGTAACACGTGGCTTGGCATTGTCTTGCTAAACTAAACAGGGGCGTCCATGATAACGTTGCTTGGATGACAACCTATGTTGCTCTAAAACCTGTATGGACCTTTCAGCATTAATAGTCCCTTCACAGATGTGTAAGTTACCCATGCCTTGGGCATTAATGCACCCCATACCATCACAGATGCTGGCTTTTGAACTTTGCGCCTATAACAATCTGGATGTTTTTTTTCCTGTTTGTTCTGGAGGACACCACATCCACAGTTTCCAAATATAATTTGAAATGTAGACTCGTCAGACCACAGAACAGTTTTCCACTTTGCATCAGTCCATCTTAGATGAGCTCGGGCCCAGCGAAGCCGGCGGCGTTCCTTGGTGTTGTTGATAAATGGGTTTTGCTTTGCTTAGTAGAGATTTAACTTGCACTTACAGATGTAGCGACCAACTATAGTTAGACAGTGGTTTTCTGAAGTGTTCCTGAGCCCGTGTGGTGATATCCTTTACACACTGATGTCGGATTTTGATGCAGTACCGCCTGAGGGGTCAATGGTCCGTAATATCATCACTAACGTGCCGTGCCAGATTCTCTGAACGTTTTGATGATTTTACGAACCGTAGATAGTAAAATCCCTAAATTCCTTGCAATAGCTCGTTGAGAAATGTTGTTCTAAAACTGTTCGACAATTTGCTTACAAAGTGGTGACCCTCGCCCCATGCTTGTTTGTGAATTACTTAGAATTTCATAGAAACTGCTTTTATACCCAATCATGGCACCCACCTTTTCCCAATTAGCCTGCAGACCTGTGGGATGTTCCAAATAAGTGTTTGATGAGCATTCCTCAACTTTATCCGTATTTATTGCCACCGTTCCCAACTTCTTTGTCACGTTTTGCTGGCATCAAATTCTAAAGTTAATGATTATTTGCAAAACAAAAATGTTTTCTAGTTTGAACATCAAATATGTTATCTTTGTAGCATATTCAACTGAATATGGGTTGAAAAGGATTTGCAAATCATTGTATTCCGTTTATATTTACATTCAACCAACTAATATAGAAACGGGGTTTGTAGTCATAAATATAATTAAAACATTTAATGTTTGTGTTCAATTACAGTAAGTGTCTTTATCCTTAACATTCTATTCTCTTAATTGTACACACTATAGCATTTATAAGTCTATTTTTGGGGACATATACTAAAATAATAATATACTGTGAGATTTTGATATCGTTGCATCCCGTATAAAAAAAAAACTGTGCGGAAGGCCCTTTTTTTTGCTCCAACATGTGGGCCAGTACACAACATAGGGTCCAAAAAGGCATGCATGTGTGGATGACTCAACCCCATCAAACACCTTGGAGGTGTACTCGAACAGAAATGATGAGCCAGCAGGTTCTCTCTCCGCTCCAACATCGGTGACTTCTGACCTCATAGATGTTCCTCAGGATGAATGGAGTGAAATTTCCCAGAGACATCCTCCAACATCTTGTACAAAGTCACCCCTGAAGAGAGCAAGCTTGTATAGCTGCAAAGGAGGCACCAACGTCATACTTCCATATGTCCAGAATGTACCCTTGTATAACCTTGACCACTTGAGGTTTCTCGCGACTACCAATGTGTCAAGATCACCTTTTGTTCATGTTGTCTTCTTATTGAATGTGTTTTGGTTCTACTATTTTAATGTGTTAGGTACAAATGTCCGATATTCCAATATTGTCCAACTTTTAATTATCGATTCCAATATCAACCGATATATACAGTCGTGGATTTAACACATTATTATGCCTAATTTTGTTGTGATGCCCCGCTGGATGCATTAAACAATGTAAAAAGGTTTTCCCAAATAAATCAACTCAAGTTATAGAAAAAAATGCCAACATGGCACTGCCATGTTTATTATTAAAGTCACAAAGTGCATTTTTTTTTTTTTTTAAATGCCTCAAAACGGCAGCTTAGAATTTGGGACATGCTCTCTCTGAGAGAGCATGAGGAGGTTGAGGTGGGGGAGGTAGGGGGGGGGCGGGGTAAGGTGGGGGATGTGGGGAGTGTATATTGTAGCGTCCTGGAAGAGTTACTTCTGGGTATTTGTTCTGTTGTGTTTATGTTGTGTTACGGTGCGGATGTTCTCCCGAAATGTGTTTGTCATTCTTGTTCGGTGTGGGTTCACAGTATGTCGCATATTTGTAACAGTGTTTAAGGTGTTCATCCGGCCACCCTCGGTGTGACCTGTATGGCTGTTGACCAAGTGTGAAATGCATTCACTTGTGTGTGTGAAAAGCCGTAGATATTATGTGGTTGGGCCAGCACACAAAGGCAATGTTTTTTGTAAGGTTTATTGGCGCTCTGTACTTCTCTCTACGTCCATGTACCACTCTGCACAGCGGCGTTTTAAAAAGCCATACATTTTACTTTTTGAAATCGATACCAATAATTCCCGATATCACATTTTCAAGCATTTATCGGCCGATAATATCGGCAGTCAGATATTATCGGACATCTCTAGTGTTAAGTTTATATAACATCAGCATGTTTTGACTGTCATCTGCTAGCTGATAAGCAACACATCAAGGTGGTCAGATGATACTTTTGAGGGAGGCTGCAGATGACTGTTGAACCATTTATTTATTTATTTACAGACAGACATAATTTTGTATTACATTATTGTTTATTTTGTTATTATCAGAGTCCGTTCTGCAAAAAGGTAATCCCTACACTGCAAAACGTCAGTGTTCAAAAACAAGAAAGCAAAAAAATACAAAAATTAGGAGTATTTTATGTGAACTAAGCAAAATGATCTGCCAGAACAAGAAAATGTGGCTTGTCAAGACTTTCCAAAACAAGTAAAGCTAACTTCAATGAACCCAAAAATACCTTTAAATAAGTAAATTCTCACTAATAACAACTTTACTCCTATATGAATACATATTTTCTATTGTTTCATTAAAAATAAAACAGCAAAGTCCATTTGGCTGTCATCCGTTTTAATATGATACACAATTGTGTCAAGGTAATGATTTTTTTTCCATGGTTGAAATAAGAAATTATTATTTTAAAAAAGTATTTATATACTTGTGAGTGTTGATGACACAGCTTTGCAACCGTTGATATTGCTCAATATAGGTCATAACATTTCAGCAACGAGCTCTAATACATACTGAGATCATTTAGGACCAAAACCCTTAAAACAAGTAAAACACTCTAAAATAAAAAATGCTTAGTGAGAAAAATTATCTTATCAGACAGAAAATAAGCAAATATCACCCTTATTTGAGATATTTTAGTACGACTTAGATGTCAGTTTTTGGAGTGTAGAAGCGCACAGCTTATGGACAGGGATCCACAGGTGAAATATACATCATCATATACTATGAAAAATACAGTGCAATAAAATTCCTTTCAAAATTTACCCACCAAAAAACCACTCACAATTTTATAGCAACCTACCAACAGCCTGACATTTATAAAACATATATTTTTGAGCCTGAATATACAGAGGTTAAGGTAGTAGTTTTAGAAGCTGTGTGCTAAACAGATCTTTAGTGAAACTATGCATCATGCAGCATTATTGCTAAGTGCTTAACAAGGTATACAAACTATGGATACATTAGAACAACCATTTACTGTACAATGTCTGCTCTAACTGGGATGCCAACTGATGGGATGTTTATATCTTCCCGTTTCGATAAAGAATTAATCATAATCCGCACGAAAAGTTGAAACAAGGTAAAACAAGCTTCTTTTAATATACTTGAAAATGTAACAGATGTCAGAGCTGACATCACTTCCCTTATACGGATTGTTGATTGGTAATAGCGCTGGGAAAACTGATGTAAATACAGATACTAGCACAATAGTTTTGTTGCAGTTTTTCAGCAAATTACTGGATTTGCCTCCCAGAGTTTTTGCGACTCCAGTGTCTCTCCTGTCTGTCAGTGCAAACAGTGCACCTGTCTCTCTGCTGCTGCTCGCCGAGGCACACATAACCCCTCCCCCACCTTGGTCTTTATTGTTCACAACTATTTGTGCATAACGGAAGTCATTTTAGTTGTTTTGTTTACATTTTATCAGTTCTATTTTTGTTAAATTGTTGCTTTTTTATTTAGCAATATTGTACTTTCTGAAACGATTGTGTGTAATAGAACGTGATAAGAGAATTATTATTTGTATTTGTATACAATTACATTTCTTTAGATTGAAGTATATAGTTGCAAACCAGGTTAGGCAGATTAAAAAGTAATGAATTATAGTTACTGGCTATGTTTCCCAAAAAAGAGTGATAAAGTAAAAAATATTGTAAAGTAAAATAAAATACTCACTATCACTAAATATTTTCAAACTAGGGTTGTACGGTATACCGGTATTAGTATAGTATCCCGTTACTAATGAATCATTTTCTGTACGATACCGAATCTGAAACGTACCGGTCTTGCGTCGAAGTCACGTCATGACATCGCTGGTTTACGAGCAGAGGAGCATGTTCAACTGTGCACACACACTTTTTTGATTGATTGATTGATTGATTGAAACTTGTATTAATAGATTGCACAGTTCAGTACATATTCTGTACAATTGACTACTAAATGGTAACAACTTAATAATTTTTTCAACTTGTGTAAGTCGGGCTCCACAGGGTTCTTAAGAGCAGACACAGTGTGTAGACAGAAAAGGGAGAACGGACACATTTTGACTTAAAAACTAACGATAAAAGTGATGTTACAACACTGAAACGCCCTCAGGAAGAGGTGCTTTAAAGGAGAACATTATGACAATTTCAGAAGGGTTAAAACGAATAAAAATCAGTTCCCAGTGGCCTATTTTATTTTTCGAATTTTTTTTCAACATTTTACCCGTCCCGGAATATCCCTAAAAAAAGCTTTAAAGTGCTTGATTTTCGCTATTTGCTTAAGCCACTGTCCATTTCCCTGTGACGTCACGAAGCGATTCCAATACAAACAATGGCGAATAGGACAGCAAGATATAGCGACATTAGCTCGGATTCAGACTTGGATTTCAGCGGCTTAAGCGATTCAACATTGAAACAGATGGTTGGAGTATGGAGGCAGATAGCGAAAACGAAATTGAAGAAGAAACTCAAGCTATTGAGTGACTAGCTATTGACGCTATTCAGTCATGCATGTCTGCGTTAGCATCGCCGGTAAGATGTGCAGGCCAACCGATCAGGACTTTCGCATTGACACTGGATCAACTTAAATCCGTCGATTGGTAAGTGTTTGTCTTGCATTAAATGTGGGTGGAGGGAAACGCTAGATGTAAATATAGTTTCAAATGTACATACAGGTAGCCTAAATAGTATGTTAGCATCGATTAGCTGGCAGTCATGCCGTGACCAAATATGTCTGATTAGCACATAAGTCAGTAACATCAACAACACTCACCTTTGTGATTTCGTTGATTTTATTGTTGGGAATGCATCTGCTTTGAGTGTCGCAGGATATCCAGACATTCTTGTCATCTCTGTGCCATCTCTGTTGTAGCATCGCCGGTAAAAACCAAACGGGTTACTTTTGCATCTCTTGACACTGGAGCAACTTAAATCCGTCGATTGTTAAGTGTTTGTTTGGCATTAAATGTGGATGGAGGGAAAGGCTAGATGTACATATAGCTACAAATGAGGCATAATGCTGCAATATGTACACACAGCTAGCCTAAATAGCATGTTAGCATCGATTAGCATGCCGTGCTAATCGATGCACATTTTACGTAAATCAACTTGAATCCGTCCCTGATCGTGATGTTACACCCTCCGACAACACACCGACGAGGCATGATGTCTCCAAGGTATCGGAAAACAGTCGAAAAAACAGAAAATACCAGAGCTGATTTGACTCGATGCGTCTGATGTGTAGGGAAAAATGGCGTTGAGTACCGATATGACGTCACTTTCTGACGTCGCCGCTCAGAGAGGCATAAACAGAAAGGCGTTTAATTCGCCAAAACTCACCCATTTGGAGTTCGGAAATTGGTTAGAAAAATATATGGTCTTTTTTTGCAACATCAAGGTATATATTGACGCGTACATAGGTCTGGTGATAATGTTCACCTTTAGGACATGGCTAGCTAGCTAGCTAGCGGCTAACGTCCATCCGCCGTTGGCAGTGTTTTAGCTACTTCTAAATCATTAATCCTGGTCTCCATGGCAACAAAAAAAGTAGGTTTCTTACAAGTATCATCCCTGCAAGACGAGGAATAGCTAAACATGCTTCACTACACACCGTGGCTCACGGGGGTCAAAATGTAAACAAACGTCATTGGTGGATCTACACCAAACATCCACTGTAATGATACCAAGTACAAGAGTGTATTTAGTCGATATTACTATGATTACGTCGTTATTTTTCGGCATCACAACACCTTCTTTAGTTTCTAAAAATGTATATTATGTTTATAAACTCAGGAAATAAGACCAGTGTATGATCCTGTAACTACTTGGTATCCAATTGATACGCAAATTTGTGGTATCATCCAAAACTAATGCACAGTATCAAACAACAGAAGAATAAGTGATCATTACATTTGAACAGAAGTGTAGAAAGAACATGTTAAAAGAGAAAGTAAGCAGATATTAACAGTAGATTAATTCATTTTCTACCACTTGTCCTTAATAATGTTGACAAAATAATAGAATGACAAATGACACAATATGTTACTGCATATGTCAGCAGACTAATAGGAGCCTTTGTTTGTTTACTTACCACGAAAAGACAAAAAAGTTGTCTTGTATGTTCACTATTTTATTTAAGGACTTAACTGCAATAAGAAACATGTTTAATGCACCCTAAGATTTTTTGCAATTCTTTTGTGGTCCCCTTTATTTAGAAAAGTACCGAAAAGTATCAATATAATTTTAGTAACGGTACCAAAATATTGGTATTGTTTCAAAAATGATTCAAAGATTTACTAAACTAAAATACAAATAAGGCAACAAGAGAAGGTTGCCACACTTCTCTTTGTTTTAATTTAAATGTGTACAGCAGATATGGGACGGTATAGCTCGGTTGGTAGAGTGGCCGTGTCAGCAACTTGTGGGTTCCAGGTTCGATCCCCACTTCTGCCATCCTAGTCACTGCCGTTGTGTTCTTGGGCAAGACACTTTACTGCTCCCAGTGCCACCCACCTTGGTTTGAATATGTAACTTAGATATTGGGTTTCACAATGTAAAGCGCTTTGAGTCACTAGAGAAAAGCGCTATATAAATATAATTCACTTTATATGGGCATATACATCAACAACTGGGTTTGCCCATGTTGCTGGACAGGACAGGCTTAAAAAAGCATTTTTTTTTTTTGTAAAAAAAAAAAAAAAGTCAAATAACTGATGCAGTTGGGAGATGTTTGATTAGAGTGTGTGCCTTTAAAAGGTGGTTGCCAAGTAACGTGTGACATCAGCCCGAGCGTGCTGAGAGCAGCATTAGCTCAGCTGTGTTTGTTATCTAAGCAGCGGCAGTTTGTTGGAAGCGACGGCAGCTTTGTTGCATGCGTTCACTGGATTATGTTAATGCTTGTTAATAAAGAGATTGAATGTGCTCCGGTGGCTGTATGTCTCCCTGTCCAAAAAACGTGATGTTGTGGCATTAGGTGATTATCACTTCATTGAATTGTTGTTCTTTTTTTTTCCTCCGGAGTAGTCGTGCGTGTGTGTGTATACTTACAAGTTTGCGGTGTGATGTTACCTTTTTTTTGTGATATCAAGTTCATTTGGCGTGCTTTAGTAAGAAGATCTTTTATGCATCTTGTATGTTGTGGACATGCAACCACATAAAAAGTAGTGTGCCATGTTAGTTACATCAAATGTATCGCTAAGGACAGTGGAACTTATGGGAAAGTACTGTATGTTTCCTACAATGAGGCCTATTTATAACCCTTTTCATTTTCTCCGACAGTGTGCCTTATAACCCGGTGCACCTTATGTATGTATTATTTCTAGCCGTGCCTAGTGACCTCGAACCAACTTTATGTATTACACGGTGTAATGATCAGAGTGACCAGTAGATGGCAGTCACACATGAGAGATACGTGTGGACTGCAGGTTGACGCCTGTTCAATAAAGGATGCTAGCAAGTACAGGTTATCGAGCAAAACTTTAAAGTTTCATTGAGAATATAGAACTGCTACTTTTAAAATGACCCAAATTTAGGTGATCTAACTCATCTTCATTTATAATATATTCGGGCTGTCAAAATATTTAATCGCGATTAATCGCATTTTGTTCATAGGTAACTCAAAATTAATTGCGATGAATCGCAGATAGGTATACATTTTCATCATTATTAAGTGTACCCTAGACAGATCATTTTCAGGAGAGCTATAACAAGCCGTAATCTCTGATATTTCTCTCTGAATAAACGCTTCTGATAATCTGCACATTACGCGTTGTACAAGTTAAAGGCCTACTGAAACCCACTACTACCCACCACGCAGTCTGATAGTTTATATATCCATCCATCCATCCATTTTCTACTGCTTATACCCTTTTGGGGTCGCGGGGGGCGCTGGCGCCTATCCCAGCTACAATCGGGCGGAAGGCGGGGTACACCTTGGACAAGTCGCCACCTCATTGCAGGTGGCGACTTTATACATCAATGATGAAATATTAACATTGCAACAGATGCCAATACGGCCTTTTTAGTTTACTAAATTACAATTTTACATTTCCCGGGAGTTTCGTCTTGAAAACGTTGTGTAATGATGACGTGTACGCAAGACGTCACGGATTTTAAGGAAATATGAGCGCTGCACGCACACACAGCTAAAAGTTGTCTGCTTTAACGGCATAATTTCACAGTATTTTGGAGATCTGTCTTGCTGAATCTTTTGCAATTTGTTCAATTAATATTGGAGAAGTCAAAGTAGAAAGACGGAGTTGGGAAGCTTTAGCCTTTAGCCACACAAACACACGGTGATTCCTTGTTTAAAAATTCCTGGAGGTGAAACTTTCCTATGGATCAGAGCGTGGTCAAGCCAACTTGGATCCCTACCAAATGTCAACCAGCAGGTTTCGGTGAGAAAATTGTGGTTAAAAAGTCAGTTCTTACCGGAGAAAAGCTGAGCTTGTGCCGTCCATAGCTGGCGTCGACTCCCCTGAGACACTGCGCGTCAACACACCCATGGAGACACCCTTCCTACTATCAGGTACTATTTAACTCACTAAAACACTAGCAACACAATAGAAAGATAAGGGATTTCCCAGAATTATCCTAGTAAATGTCTCTAACAACATCTGAATCCGTCCCAATGCAATCGCGTTACTTTTATTTTTTTAATAATTTTTTTTCTAGTCCGTCGCTATCAATATCCTCAAACACGAATCTTTCATCCTCACTCAAATTAATGGGGAAATTGTTGTTTTCTCGGTCTGAATAGCACTTTTTGTTGGAGGCTCCCATTAAAAACAATGTGAACATGTGATGAGCCATGTGACGTCATCGTCTGCGACTTCCAGTAGAGGCAGGGCTTTTCTCTTAACACCGAAAGTTGCGAACTTTATCGTGGATGTTCTCTACTAAATCCTTTCAGCAAAAATATGGCAATATCGCAAATTGACCAAGTATGACACATAAAATGGACCTGCTATCCCCGTTTAAATAAGAAAATCTCATTTCAGTGGGCCTTTATGGTCTTCATGAATGTTTTAACATTCTCTATTAATTAACAAAATTTAATATTTCAGCCTGTTAATCATTCTGTAATTGAGCACTCGACCAGAACATTTTATACAACAATAGCAGGGGGTGTATATTGTAGCGCCTCGTAAGAGTTAGTGCTGCAAGGGTTTCTGGATATATGTTCTGTTGTGTTTATGTTGTGTTACGGTAAGGATGTTCTCTCCCAAAATGTGTTTGTCATTCTTGTTCGGTGCGGGTTCACAGTGTGGCGCATATTTGTAACAGTGTTAAAGTTGTTTATACGGCCACCTTCAGTGTGACCTGAATGGCTGTTGACCAAGTATGCGATGCATTCACTTGTGTGTGTGTGAAAAGCCGTAGATATTATGTCATTGGGCCGGCATGCAAATGCAGTACCTTAAAGGGATGCCCCCCAGTATTGTTGTCTGGGTGGAAATCAGGAGAAATTTGGGAGAATGGTTAGCCCGGGAGATTTTCAAGAGGGGGACTGAAATTCGGGAGTCTCCTGGCAAGAATGACTGGTAGACGCTCTATACTTCTCCCGACGTCCGTGTACCACTCCGTACAGCGGCGTTTTAAAAAGTCATAAATTTTACTTCTTGAAACCGATACCGATAATATTACATTTTAAAGCATTTATCGTCCTATAATATCGGACAGCCGATATTATCGGTCATCTCTATTCTCAATCAATCAATCAATCAATTAGATTATTGTCATTAGAAAATGCAACCGCATAAATAACACTGGTTATAAAAACGTTTCTTTCTCTTTTTTTTTCATCAAATAGTTTTCCTGTGTTCTCATTACCAACTGACTCGAAGTTAATTGACAAAATGATTCAATGGTCATGTCATTTCAAGTCCTAAGTATTAGTAATATTAGCCCTGTATTTATTTGGCATCGGAACGATACCAAAATGAACAGTATCGCCAACCTTTTTGGTAATGTTTCCTAAGTCATAGTCCGATTGGAGTTCATGTTGAACATGCCTAGGTAGCAAATTAAGGAACATATGTGACCTTTTTACATCTTAAAGCCATGTTTTGTATTAAAGTGGCTCGGTACACTCGAGTCTTCTTGAGGAAGTAAATACATGAATTCTATGTTGATCTCTCTGAATTATAGAGATCACATAAGAGGCTAAAAGGTGCACCATTAAAAGCACATTTTCTTCCTTTATTTTCCCTTCCCGTGATGAGGGAACTAATACAGTATATTCAATTTGCATTCACTCTCCATACATAATGATGGTCTGGGATGTGATTTCCCTGAAGTAGCTGGAGTACATGCCGCACACTTTCTTCCCTGCTGCGTGGTAATTATTTCTCATGGAAAAGAATGAATAATGAACAAAAAGATGAAGGTTATCTTTGTCTGTTTGGCAGTTGGAGAGGGTCATAATTGGTTTGGCTTCTCTGGTATTCAATAGGGATGTTCTGATCAGGGATTTATGATACCATTGCCGTACCGGTACGATCATCCATAAGTGGGGTTGGCCGATACCGATACTGATCACGTGTTGCTTCCTTATTCCCTTTTATTGCATACGATTGTTTGCGAAAAACCAAGTCAACACTACACAATACCTAAACAAAAGTAAACACTTCCATCTACTACTCATTTAAAGGCCTACTGAAATGAGATTTTCTTATTTAAACGGGGATAGCAGGTCCATTCAATGTGTCATATTTGATCATTTCGCGATATTGCCATATTTTTGCTAGTAGAGAACATCGACGATAAAGTTCGCAACTTTTGGTCGCTAATAAAAATTCCCTGCCTTTACCGGAAGTAGCAGACGATGACGTCACAAGGGTGAGGACTCCTCACGTCCTCACATTGTTTATAATGGGAGCCCCCAGCATCAAGAGCTATTCGGACCGAGAAAGCGACAATGTCCCCATTAATTTGAGCGAGGATGAAAGATTCGTTGATGAGGATATTGATAGTGAACGACTAGAAAAATAAATGAATAAAGTTAAAAAAAAAAAGGCGATTGCATTGGGAGCGATTCAGATGTTTTTAGAGACATTTACTAGGATATTTCTGGGAAATCCCTTATCTTTCTATTGTGTTGCTAGTGTTTTAGTGAGTTAAATAGTACCTGATAGTCGGAGGGGTGTGTTGACGCCAGTCTCTGAGGGAATTAGTCACGGCAGCTGCAGCACAACAGAAGCTCCGCTGATCTCCGGTAAGAGGCGACTTATTTCCACAATTTTCTCACCAAAAACTGCCGGTCGACATGTAGTCGGGATCCATGTTCGCTTGACCGCTCTGTTCCACAGTAAAACTTCACCTCCAGGAAGTTTAAACAAAGAAACACTTTGTGTTTGTGTGGCTAAAGGCTAAAGCTTCCCACCTCCATCTTTCTACTTTGACTTCTCCATTATTAATTGAACAAATTGCAAAAGATTCAGCAACACAGATGTGCAAAATACTGTGTAATTGCGCGATAAAAAGATACGACTTTTAGCCGTAAGTAGTGCTGGCTAATATGTCCCCTCCAACCAATAACGTCACAAACACGCATCATCATTCCGCGACGTTTTCAACAGGAAACTCCGCGGGAAATTTAAAATTGTAATTTAGTCAACTAAGTCGGCTGTATTGGCATGTGTTGCAATGTTAATATTTCATCATTGATATATAAACTATCAGACTGCGTGGTGGGTAGTAGTGGGTTTCAGTAGGCCTTTAAATATACTCTATGTCCTGTATGAAAGTGAAATTGTTTGGTATTAAACTTGTCCTAAAGGTACTTTGTTATACACTAAGATATTTAAATAATATAGTATAGCACCAGTAATAGCTAGCTGTCAACAAGCACACTAATCGCTAGCTGTAGCTGCTGTTGCTAATCACTAGCTGGCAACTAGAAAGCCAGTAGCTAGCTGGCAATTGCCGCACGAATAGTAGGCTGTTACTCGCGCCGCTAATTGCTAGCTGGCAACTAGAGTGCTAATTGCTGGCTAGCAACAACAACGCAAATAGTTTGCTGTGAACTGCCACACTAATCGGTAGCTGCAGCTTGTGCCGTTAATCCCTGGTTGGCAACTAGATCGCTGATTGCTAGCTGTAAACTGTCATGCAAATAGCTAGCTGTCAACTAGCGCGCAAATAGCTAGCTGTTAACTGGTGTGCTAATCGCTAGCGGGCAACTGGTTTTTAATTGCTAGTTGTAGCTAGCTAGTTTAATCACTAACTGGAAATTAGAGTGCTGAATGCTAGTTGGCTACTAGAACGCAAATAGTTAGCTATCATCCGGCATTCTAATTGCTAGCTGGCAACTGACACACTATTTGCTAGCTGTAAACTGTCATGCAAATAGCTAACTGTCAACTAGCGCGCTAATAGTTAGCTGTTAACAAGTGTGGATAATCGCTAGCGGGCAACTGGTTTTTAATTGCTAGTTGTAGCTAGCTGGTCTAATCACTAGCTGGCAATTAGAGCGCTAAATGCTAGTTGGCTACTAGAACGCAAATAGCTAGCTATCATCTGGCATGCTAATTGCTAGCTAACAACTGACACACTAATTGTTAACTGTAGCTGGCGGTGTTAATCACTAGCTGGCAACTAGATTGCTGATTTCTAGCTGTAAACTGTCATGAAAATAGCTAGCTTTCAACTAGCACGCAAATAGCTAGCTGTTAACTGGTGTGCTAATCGCTAGCGGGCAACTGGTTTTATAATTGCTAGTTGTAGCTAGCTAGTCTAATCACTAACTGACAATTAGAGGGCTAAATGCTAGTTGGCTACTAGAACGCAAATA
Source organism: Nerophis ophidion (assembly GCF_033978795.1). Taxonomy (NCBI): domain Eukaryota; kingdom Metazoa; phylum Chordata; class Actinopteri; order Syngnathiformes; family Syngnathidae; genus Nerophis; species Nerophis ophidion. The sequence goes on along the minus strand of NC_084617.1, from coordinate 55,488,154 downwards.
GCTAGCTATCATCTGGCATGCTAATTGCTAGCTGGCAACTGACACACTATTTGCTAGCTGTAAACTGTCATGCAAATAGCTAACTGTCAACTAGCGCGCAAATAGTTAGCTGTTAACAGGTGTGGATAATCGCTAGCGGGCAACTGGTTTTTAATTGCTAGTTGTAGCTAGCTGGTCTAATCACTAACTGGCAATTAGAGCGCTAAATGCTAGTTGGCTACTAGAACGCAAATAGCTAGCTATCATCTGGCATGCTAATTGCTAGCTAACAACTGACACACTAATTGTTAACTGTAGCTGGCGGCGTTAATCACTAGCTGGCAACTAGATTGCTGATTTCTAGCTGTAAACTGTCATGCAAATAGCTAGCTGTCAACTAGCGCGCAAATAGTTAGCTGTTAACTGGTGGTGTTAATCACTAGCGGACAACTGTTTTTTAACTGCTAGTTGTAGCTAACTGGTCTAATCACTAACTGGCAATTAGAGTGCTAAATGCTAGTTCGCCACTAGAAGGCAAATAGCTAGCTATCATCCGGCATGCTAATTGCTAGCTAGCAACTGACACACTAATTGCTAGCTGTAGCTGGCGGCGTTAATCACTAGCTGGCAACTGGATCGCGCTGTCAACTTGCTATATAAAAAATCTATCATAAGATTTTTTTGTTAAAATTAAGCCAATAATGAGGTTTTGTTTTTGATCCCCTTTATTTTGAAAAGTACCGAATTACCAGTACCAAAGTCATCATCATCATCGGCGGTCACTCGAACGAGTATGACGATCCTCCTGGTAGGGGTGTATCCCTTTATGGAGGATGTGACTTAGTTTAGCGTGGGGAGACTGGTGCAAAGACGGTCTCCACATGTTCCTTGACAGAACCGGGTTAGGGTCTAGTGACATGGAATCCAAGACGACTGGAGACCCTTTTCTGCTGCAGCCTCCTCCCTTCATCGCAGCCGTTGTGATAGTTCTTAAAATCTTCCGTCTTCCGCTTGCTCCGCCGTTGTGGTCTTCACCGTATCCCTGGATAGGGGGCAGTCAGCTACTAGGCCTTTGCCGAGGGCCACCTGGGGTAAGAGTAGTAAAGGGGTTAACCTCCTAGTGCCCCAAGACCCCATAGAGGAGCCTCCACTGCCAGATGCACTTTAATGTCATGCCCAGGACACTGGTACCAAAATCTTGGTATCGGGACAACCATATCCCTGAATATAAAATATTGTCTCTTTATACTAAACGTGCTTCTTGTCCCTGCAGAGTGGCCCGAGTTTGTGAAGAACTACGCCCCCTGGTGGGCGTCCCACACCTTGGACTGGCTCAATTACGGGAAGAAGGTCCACGTGGTGCACTTCGAGGTCCTGAAGAGAGACCTGTTCGCCCAGCTGAAGCGCATGGTCCAGTTTTTGGGCCTGAGGGTTTCCGAGGAGCGTCTGCTCTGCGTGGAGGGCCAGAAGGACGGCAACTTCAAGAGGTCGGGGCTCCGGAAACTGGAGTACGACCCGTACACACCTGAGATGCGGGCCGACATCAACGAACTGATTAGAGCGGTGGACGCCGCTTTGAGGAAGAGGAACATGTCCGGCGTCCCTGGTGAATATATGCCCAGATGATATTTGTGATCCTCAGCCATAGTGGCTTATTATTAATTGGGAAGAAATAATAACGCATTTAGTTTACAGTAAGGAAAGGATTCATATGGCCTCATTCATCCGTTTGCAATGCAGTCTGCTGAAAATGACGGAAAGCGCCGCGCTGTGTGCCACAAAACACATTTAAGAGTATTCAACTCTCTACTGCCGTCTGGCGGCTAAAGAGGATAGTGCACCCCTCCGCAATTTGTCACGCTTCACGTGTCAGGTAAACCGCAACGAATGTGGCCGTTATGAATCACCCTTCCTGCTGTGTGAGACGGCCCTTTTCATCCTCTTCCGTGCACAATTAGGCATGTGCACACGCCTTAACACGAAGAGGTGCATTTCCTACGCTTTTTCGAGGGCTCGCTTATTTTCCCCGAAGGCGGGGAAGTGAGACGTAAACGTCGTCCGTCGCACATTTGTTCTCACGCCAGGAAATAGGTGCAATATGCAGGCGAGAGCGACCTGAAAGCGATGATACTGTGTGGGTTTTTTTTTTTAAAGTCCTCCTCGGCAGGAGGATTTCCCTTTTTTTTTTTTTTTCATGATAAAGTTCTCAGTTCCTTTTTGAGGAAGATGCCGGCGAGTCGAAAGGGAGACGTAATTTGTCCTGACAGCGTTTATTTATCTCACACACGTGACCAGTCTCGGGAATATGTTCTCCTGTCACCGGATTCAGCGGCGGAAACCCAAAAAGCACGTGACAGTGCAACACTTTGGCCCAAAGATTTCTCAAGAGTCCTTCTTTGTGTGCTTTAGTTCTTTTATAACACTAGACTTATTTTGTTTGTGTTTTATGGTTTTGCTGTGATAAGGGCAATGAAATAGTTAAGCAAGCTGCAAAAACTCTACTTTTCACATCCGTGCTCCAAACACGCACGGGCAGCACCTCAGTCAAGGACTGAACACAGTGATACCTCCTTTTTCATGAGTCATCACACAAAACCCCAAATGGACGTTATTAACGTTTTTTTGGCGATGAGCAGAGAAGGAAACATGTATTCTTTCTTTGCTAAGACTTTGAATTCAATAGTGTTTCTCACTTTCTTTATCAAAGTGCTGGTACTCGCAACTTTCTTTGGCCCCAGAGTGACTTATTTTGCAGTCTTTCCATGGAGGTTAATTTGTCTTTTTTAAGAAAGTGTTTTTTTTTTGGACACTGAATTTATCTAACTGAAATTTTTGCTTTTGAATCTTGTGAGCTGAATTTTTTTGACATCCAATTTGATCGAATAAAAGTTTGCGAGCCAAATATTTGTTTAAAAGTTCAGTGTATGAAATTTCAGCGTCTGAAAACTCTGTTTTTAAAAATTCACTGTTTTAGAATTCAGTGTATAAAAATGTAGTTTATAAAAATTCAATGTTTTAAAACTCATTGTTTTAAAATTCAGTGTATAAAAATTCATCGTCTAAAAAACTGTTTGAAAATTCATTGTTTTAGAGTTCAGTGTACAAAATTAAGTTTATAAAAATTCTGTGTTTTATAACTCATTGTTTTGAAATTATGTGTATAAAAATTAATTGACTGAAAATTCAGTTGATAAAATTTTGGTTCATGAAACTTCATTGTTTTCAAACTCACTGTTTTAGAAATTCAGTATATAAAAAATCAGTGTTTATATATTCAGTTTATAGTGATTCAGTGAATAAAAATTCTGTTCACGAAATTCCGTCTACAAAAAATGATGTATACAAAAAATCAGTGTTTTAAAACTCAGAGTTTATATATTTAGTATATAGAAATTCAGTTTGTAAAAATGAATTGTGTATGTATGTATATATATATATATATATATATATTTTTTTTTTTTTTTTTTTTTTTTTCCCCCAGTTTATACAAATTTAGTGCTGGAAATTCCGTTTATAGAAATTCAGTATATAATAAATCAGTGTTTTAAAATTCAGTGTGTATATATTCAATTTACTGAAATTCAGTGTGTAAAAATTAAGTGCTGAAAATTTTAGTGTCTAAAAATTTAGTGTATATATATATTCAGTTTATAGAAATTCAGTGTATAAATAGTCAGTTTATAAAAAGTTGGTGTTTTAAAACTCAGTACTAAAAAATTCAGTGCAGAAAATGTCGCTGCTTGAAAATGCAACACCCACTTTTGGTAAATTAAGACAGAAGCAATCGATCTTGTCTCAGAACCAACCAATGAGGTGTCAATTCAGTTCACAAAATTCCATTGCAAAAAATTCAGTGTCAGAAAATAATCTTTCGTGTTGAAGACACAAATGAACATCCATATTATACTCAATAAGAAAAACACTTAACTAGGGCACAGAATGATACGCGGGCAAAGGAACCAGTTTGTTAGATGCACTGATGACCCGTCATTAGGGCTGCAACAATTACATTGATTACAGTCAACTCTGGTAATTGGTTCCGGACATGACCATGAAATAGGAATCATTACTTATTAATCCAATATTATCAAAGCTACAGCATTAAAAAACTGCTTATGATGTCTAAATACATTTTATCACATTATGAGAACCCTTTAGACATGAAATAACACCCTTTAATCACATTTACACTCTTGAATCCAGTATAGTAATGCTGTCTGAGGCTGAGCCAATCAGGAGCCATAATACTGAACAGCGCTCTCTGACTAGCTTGTTCTCATCTAGAGGCCTATATTATTCTATCATTGATAGTTGAGTTCATTTTTATGTTTAAAAATGCTTCATTTAGGGCGAAAATGTTGGAGAAAATGCTTAAAGGAACAGAAGAAAGTCAGCAATGTGGTGAAGCCGCAATATTTGACGGTAATTCGATATGAAAAAAGCTTTGATTTACATCCCAGTGCTTGGATTAATCGTTTAGTGAGTAACTAATACAACAATTTGTCAAAAGTATTAACAAGTTTTTAATAAATTATATGAAGACTTTATTTTATATTTTTATAAATGCACACACTAAAAAATATATATATTTTTTCTTTACTAATGATGATGTGCATTTCTTCTAAGAAAAAAAAGCGGTAAAATTGTTGTTTATTTCAACTATTTCCCCTATTTTCCCTATAATTATTATTATGATATTCGATTCATCCACGGGTCGGCAACCCAACATGTTGAAAGAGCCATTTTGGACCAAGAATACAAAAAACAAATCTGTATGGAGCCCCCAAAAGTTAAAAGCCTTATGTGAGTCTTCTAATGAAGGCAACACATTAAGTAAGTGTCTCAGAGGGTGAGATAACTCCTGGAAATGACTGGCTTAGAAAGGTATAGATGTGTGTGTCCAAGTTAAAGGAAATGACAGGCTGTCATCTTCCAATGGATTTTTTACAACCTTTGCAAGCTGTGTAACGTTTGCTGTGGTCTGGAATAACATGGTAATGTTTGCTGTGGTCTGGAACAAAATGGTACACAATCAGAAATGCAGCCAATACAAATAATGTTAAAGTTAAAAGTTAAGGTATCAATGATTGTCACACACACACTAGGTGTGGTGAAATTTTTCTCTGCATTTGACCCATCACCCTTGATCACCCCCTGGGAGGTGAGGGGAGCAGTGGGCAGCAGCGGCGCAGCGCCCGGGAATCATTTTTGGTGATTTAACGCCCAATTCCAACCCTTGATGCTGAGTGCCAAGCAGGGAGGTAATGGATCCCGTTTTTATAGTCTTTGGTATGACTCGGCCAGGATTTGAACTCACAACCTACCGATCTCAGGGCGGACACTCTAACCACTAGGCCACTGAGCAGGCGTCAGTAATGTATATAGCTGCAGACGAAGCATAATGACGCAATATGTACACACAGCTAGCCTAAAAAGCATGTTAGCATTGATTATTAGCACTCTACGCAAGTCAATAACATCAGCAAAGTTCACTTTTGTGCATTCACGCACAGCATAAAAAGTTTGGTGGACAAAATGAGACAAAGAAGGAGTGGCATGAAACACGTCTTTCTGTGGCAGAGTAGTAGAAAGTTGTACATGTAAACCAGGGGTCTGGAACCTTTTTGGCTGAGAGAGCCATACAAGCCAAATATTTTAAAAAGTATTTCCGTGAGAGCCATATAATATTTTTTAAGACTGAACACAACTAAATGTGCGCATTTTAAGTAAAACCAACATTTTTAGAGTATAATAAGTCTCTTATTCTTTTTAATAACACTGTTATTCTGAAGCGAACCAACAATACATAAAATACTTCTTACCATTAATGTGACTTCTTAAATAGGTGCGGTAGAAACCAGATGGATGGATTAAAATGCATTAGAATGTTTTATATTTTGAACGTTATTTTTGACACTATGACTACCAGCGGAATTATTCATTACTTATTGTATTAAGCAATGTCAGCTAAGATTTATCTGAGAGCCGGATGCAGTCATCAAAAGAGCCACATCTGGCTCTAGAGCCATAGGTTCCCTACCCCTGATGTAAACCAACTACGGTGAGTTCAAGGACCGCCAAAATTAGTAGGACAAAACAGTGCTGGCCAAATAGATGGATAGATGGATAGTACTTTATTGATTCCTTCAGGAGAGTTCCTTCAGGAAAATTAAAATTCCAGCAGCAGTGTACAGAGTTGAGATCAATTTAAAAAAAAAAAAAAAAAAAGTAAAAAGTAAATAATGGGGGTTTAAAAGGAAACAAAATAGAGAAATATTACAAAAAGAATAAAAACAATGTCAAACTAAATACTGTCATCAGTGAAGCATAAACATATTAAACAGTGGGCTTTCTAACAATTAGGAAGGTGTGTCCTCCTATAAAAAAACAATATTAAAACAACAAATATATATTTTTCCCCCCATCTTTTTCCATTTTTAAAAAAGCTCCAGAGAGCCACTAGGGTGGCGCTAAAGAACCGCATGTGGCTCGCTGACCCCCGGATTAATCAATTAATTCATGAAATAATCGAAAGCTGCAGCCCTGCACGCAAAACTGTGATTTTATGGAACTTTTTTGTTGGACGCCGAATTCTCCAAAAACAAGAAGGTATGAAAACCGAGGTAACACTGTTAAAAAAAACTAAAAAAAACTGATAGAGCCAAGAGACAATGACAGACTTTCATTTTTAGGAGACTTTTTGCCGTATAGCTCTATTTTTCTAATGTGTGTTCACACATCCAGATATTTGTACGAGAAGAAAGGAATAATAGACACTTGTTTCTATTTTTGACAGAGGCTTTAGACTTTATTGGCTCTTGCCGTGGTCGACACTTGAGCACGAGTGTCACATTTGAATGTACGGCCATGGAGAGAATGTACTGTGATGATGCAGCCCAATAAATTAGTACATTGGCAAACGTCTTTATGGTCTTCATTTTTTTTTTTTTTTTTTTTTTCTACGACCCGGCACATGTCATTGATGAAAGCAGGAGGATATTCAAAAAAAAAAAAGGGAACGTCGCCGAATTCCCAGGACAGCCAGCCGCGTGATGTCGCGGAGGGTCGTGTTGTTTTGGCAGACAGCTCCGGCGTCTGGGGTGTGTTTACGGCAACATGCCATTAAAGTAGAGGTCGCGCTCCTTTTCTTCTTCTTCCCTTTCTTCCTCCTCTGAGTTTTCACACGCATCACAAGTACCTGCAGTGTTTCACTCAAGTCTGGTTTTCATACTGCATCAAACTCTCGCCTGTTTTGAAGTGCAGCCGACAAGAGCGGAACGAAGTTTGGGGAACAAACGGATTGTTCAAATCCGAGGACGGCGGGGGGGAAAACAAAGAAAAAGACAATTTTTAAACAAACTTAAAGGCCTACTGAAATGAGATTTTCTTATTTAAACGAGAATAGCAGGTCCATTCTATGTGTCATACTTGATCATTTCGCGATATTGCCATATTTTTGCTGAAAGGGTTTAGTAGAGAACACCGACGATAAAGTTCGCAACTTTGAGAAAAGCCCTGCCTTTACCGTAAGTATGTTCGCGTGACGTCACGAGTTGCAGAGCTCCACCCATATTCACATTGCTTTTAATGTGAGCCACCAGCAGTGAGAGCAATTTGGACCTAGAAAGCGACAATGTCCCCATTAATTTGAGCGAGGATGAAAGATTCGTGAAGTAGCATATTGATAGTGAAGGACTAGAGAGAAAAAAAAAAAAAAAGTGACGGCTCCGGGCGGCGGCAGTGTGAGCGTTTCAGATGTAATTAGACACATTTACTAGGATAATTCTGGAAGATCCCTTATCTGCTTATTGTTTTAATAGTGTTTTAGTGAGATTGTAAAGACATACCTCGAGGTCGGATGGCTACGGTGAACACGCAGTGTCTCAGAGAGAAGCCGAGGAGCCAAGCTCACAGCTGCCTTTTAAACAGCTGCTGCAGGACGACGAATAATCCACTGATGTCTGGTAAGATATATATATCACAATTTCGCCATCCAAAAACATGCTGGTTGATGTAAAGAAATCATGTTCGCTTGACCGCTCTGTTTTAAAGCTTCACAACAAACAAAGAAACACCGGCTGTGTCTCGGTGCTAAAGGCAGCTGCAATACACCGCTTTCCACCAACAGCATTATTCTTTATAGTCTCCATTTTTAAATGAACAAATTGCAAAAGATTCAGCAACACAGATGTCCAAAATACTTTGTAATTATGCCATGGAAAGAGACGACTTTTAGCCGTGAGAGGTAAGGCTGCTATTATTTCCTGACAGTCCGTGACGTCACGCGTACACGTCATCATTCCGCGATGTTTTCAACAATTAACTCGCGGGAAATTTAAAATTGCAATTTAGTAAACTAAAAAGGCCGTATTGGCATGTGTTGCAATGTTAATATTTCATCATTGATATATAAACTATCAGACTGCGTGGTGGGTAGTAGTGGGTTTCAGTAGGCCTTTAACAGCTTTTTGAATATTAAAAAGATTTATGGTACGTCGATTTTTGTGAGGAATCGTTCCAAAAGATCACACTGAATGGATTATTTCCATAAGAAATTGTGTAAACACCCAAAAGTATTAAAACAAAACACATTTTACAGTTAATAATTCTTAGTTTTATCTGCACAAAACGATATGAAATACAGTTTTTTGAGATAACAGCTGTCTTTAGTTGTTATGCTTTCAGTTGCAAGCAGAAATTTGCGGCAAAACATCTGGTCTTACTTGTGAGCATCAGCTAATAGCATAAGTCTCAAATTCAAGGCCCGGGGGCCAGATGTGGCCCGCCACTTCATTTTATTTGGCCCTCAAAAGCTTGGAAATTGTCATAACTTGGACTTTGGTGCAGTTTTTTGCGTGGATCGTTTTCCCGAGATGCAACAGAACTAGACCGGACATGGCGTGAAGGTAAATACAGTGGGGCAAAAAAGTATTTAGTCAGCCACCGATTGTGTAAGTTCTCCCACTTAAAAGGATGACAGAGGTCTGTAATTTTCATCATAGGTACACTTCAACTGTGAGAGACAGAATGTGAAAAAAAATACAGGAATTCACATTGTAGGAATTTTAAAGAATTTATTTGTAAATTATGGTGGAAAATAAGTATTTGGTCAACCATTCAAAGCTCTCACTGATGGAAGGAGGTTTTGGCTCAAAATCTCACGATACATGGCTCCATTCATTCTTTCCTTTACACGGATCAATCGTCCTGTCCTCTTAGCAGAAAAACAGCCCCAAAGCATGATGTTTCCACCCCATGCTTCACAGCAGTTATGGTGTTCTTGGGATGCAACTCAGTATTCTTCTTCCTCCAAACACGACGAGTTGAGTTTATACCAAAAAGTTCTATTTTGGTTTCTGACCACATGACATTCTCCCAATCCTCTGCTGTATCATCCATGTATCCATTTTGGTATGAACTCAACTTGTCGTGTTTGGAGGAAGAAGAATACTGAGTTGCATCCCAAGAACACCATACCTACTGTGAAGCATGGGGGTGGAAACATCATGCTTTGGGGCTGTTTTTCTGCTAAGGGGACAGGACGACTGATCCGTGTTAAGGAAAGAATGAATGGGGCCATGTATCGTGAGATTTTGAGCCAAAACCTCCTTCCATCAGTGAAAGCTTTGAATGGTTGACCAAATACTTATTTTCCACCATAATTTACAAATAAATTCTTTAAAATTCCTACAATGTGAATTCCTTGATTTTTTTTTTTTTCACATTCTGTCTTTTACAGTTGAAGTGTACCTATGATGAAAATTACAGACCTCTGTCATCATTTTAAGTGGGAGAACTTGCACAATCGGTGGCTGACTAAATACCTTTTTGCCCCACTGTACATGGTTTAATATTTACTATAAAGGTGCAAACAAAGGGCGCGCACAAGGCGGAGACACAAACTTGGCTAAGGAAACAATTAACTGGGAAACTCACTAAACTGTGGCTTGAATGAACAAAACTTACACTTAACGTCAACTATGACCATGAAACAACAAAAAAAACCCTACTGTGGTGTGAAACGAGCAGCATGAACTATAAAATGGCATGGAACAGTAAACATGGCATAAAGCTTAGTGCAGAGTAATCATAAACGGAGTGATGACGCCAGAACGACCAACGGAAAATTACAGGCTTAAATAGTCTCTTCATGATTGAAAACAGGTGCGTGAGTCCAAATGAGTCAGGTGAAACCAATGAGTTGTCATGGAAACAAAACACGGGAGTGAAAAAAACAGGAACCAATGGAGTCTTGAAGTAACATTACACAACTAAACAAAACATGATCACAAAACATGACAGAAATAATATGTAACAATAAAGTACTGTACATGTTCTTACAAAATGGGTCAAGCGGTAAAAAATGGATGGATGGATATATTCTTTCTTTCTATTTTGGGAGAAAAAAAATGTATGTACTCCATGTAATCGCAAATGATGTTAATTTAAATATTGTCTAATTATGCAAAAATATACTATCAAACATTCAAACCATTTTTTGAATAGAAATAAATACTGATAATAATGATTTCAACAAGTTATCAATCAAATTGTGCAATGTGAAAGTAGCAATACATTTCATGGTAAAATTGTCAAAATTACTGTGGTTTTTACAGTATTTTTTTCTCTAAATGAAAAAAAAGGTACTTGTTTTACTGTAATAAACTGTGGTGCCATTTTGGCTTTTACAGTAATACAGTGAAAATCTACAGTTGTTGATTTGCGGTAAAAATAACAAACAAACTGGCAGCCAGGTGCCAAAATGTAACTGTAAAAATTGTTTAAATTTAAAGTTAAAAAATAAATGTAAATTTTACAGTAAAATTCTGGCAACTGGTTTTCTATTTACAGTGATGAACACTAAATTTTGAAGTGAAATTATTGCAACTTACCTTATTTTTTTACACTTTAGTTTAAAAAAAAAAAATCTACTTATAAAAAAGTATTTACTGTTACAGACGGCCCTCTGGGGCCAAACATAACTGCGATGTGGCCCCTCAGTGAAAACGACTTTGACACCTCTGACTTATAGCGAGCCAACTTTGTTATCCAACCATGGTAAGGAACAAAGTGAGTGTGAAGGACGGTGCTGAGAAGAAAAAAGTGGCTGATACTCATTGAATTAAAGAAATAAATCATTAAAAACATGTGTTTTGCCAACTTGGTGAAGCAAATGGAGCGTATCACGGCTAGTCTGCACCGTACTGACGCAGGATGAGTCTAACGTCAACTGAGTATATCTGGACTGTGAACGTTTATCCATGAAAATATGGACAAGCTGCTGATGTTGTGTTTGACGTAGAAGCAGCTGGTTGCAGATACCGTAGAAGTCCACCCTCCAAGGTAAATGCTTTATGTTATTACATTACTTCATAAAACTACTGTAGTTGTTAGTTGTACATTATGTTGTATTGTTTTATAAAAAAAATTGTATCCAAAAGTTAGTTTTTTTTTTTTTCTTTTAAATAGGCTTGTTACATGTTAAAATGTTTGCCTGGGCCAAACACACATATATAAATATATACATATATATATTTGTATATTTATATTTTATTTGTATATGTACATTTTGTATTTTTTTTACTTGTCTTGTCCAGCCCCCCAGGCACGAAAGCAACCTTTATACTTGGCTTTTTTTTTTACGCTCCTCACCTTCTTTATCGAAGTGTTGGCACATGCAACGAATCAGTTTTGGCCAAAAGTTGGCTTATTTTGAAGCCATGCTCAATAAAAATCCAAATGAAACAGCACATACAAACTAATGTCCTATTCAGCTAACACTCAGAATTATGCTGTGCACTTGAACGCCTCATCCTGTGAAAAGGCAGAACAAATGATCCTGCTCCAAAAAAGACTGACACAAGTGTTCATCGTTCTGTGTGCCTTCTATGAACAAATAAACCACAGCCACACTCACACAGTAAAATCACTAAAGGTAACCTAAACACTTACATCTGCGTTTTGGATATGCTTTGGTTGAAAGTTTGTGTAAATGAGGGGTCGGGAACCTTTTTGGCTGAGAGAGCCAGAAAGCCAAATATTTTAAAATGTATTTCTGTGAGAGCCATATTATATATTTTTTTAACACTGAAAACAACTAAACGCATGCATTTTTAAGTAAGACCAACATTTATAGAGTATATTAGGTCTCTTATTTTTTGGAATAGCAATAATATTCTGAAGCTAACTGGGGAAGGGGCGTGGCCTGCGGACCTGCAGCGAAGCAAGGTGTGCCAGGACCGGCCTCGAACTCAGCGACAGGTGCGTAGATGGCCCATCTGGGCCTTGTTATTTAATCACCTGTCGCTCTTTTATAAGCAGCAGCCAGGAGGAGAGACAGGGTTGGAACTGGAGCCAGAGTGCGAGCGAGAACGAAAGAGAAAAAGACAATTGCTGGAAAGCAACTGAGAGACTTATTGAAAAATGAAAACAAATTATAACCCTGAAACAGGCTCTCATGTGGGTGCTTGGTGGTCTGAAGAACCTGCAGGAGGGCAAGCCCCACACTAACCAATAATAAACAAATAACGTCTTACCATTAACGCAACTTCTTGAACAGGTGCGGTAGAAAACGGATGGATGGATTCCAAATGCATGAGAATGTTTTATATTTTGAATGTTATTTTTAACACCATGATTACAAGTGGAATTATTCATTACTAATCGTGTTAAGCAATGTCAGCTCAGATTTATTCAAGAGCCAGATGTAGTCACCAAAAGAGCCACATCTGGCTCGCGAGCCATAGGTTCCCTACCCCTGGTGTAAATGTTCACCATAGGTGAGGATAGGGACGGAGATCGACCTGTAAATTGGGAGCTTTGCCTTCCGGCTCAGCTACTTCTTCCTCACGATCCACTCAAGTACTTGAACTCCTCCACTTGGGGCAGGTTCTCAGCCCCAAACCGGAGAGGGCACTCCACCCTTTCGCAGGTGAGAACCGTGAACTCGGACTTGCAAGTGCTGATTTACATGGTAAATGGTAAATGGATTATACTTGTATAGTGCTTGTCTACCTTTTTTTAAGGAACTCAAAGCGCTTTGACACTATTTCACCCATTCACACACACATTCCCACACTGATGGCGGGAGCTGCCATGCAAGGCGCTAACCAGGGCCCATCAGGAGCAAGGGTGAAGTGTCTTGCTCAAGGACACAACGGGCGTAACTGGGATGGTAGAAGGTGGGGATTGAACCAGGAACCCTCAGGTTGATGGCACGGACACTCTCCCAACTGTGCCATGCTGTCCCCCAGCGACATCCCGGTCACTTCACGCTCAGCTGCAAACCGATCCAGTGAGAGCTGAAGATCCTGGTCAGATGAAGCCATCAGGACCACATGATCTGCAAAAAACAGAGACCTAATCCTGCAGCCACCAAACAGGATCCCCTCAACACCCTGATTTATCCTAGAAATTCTATCCATAAAGGTTATGAACAGAATCGGTGACAAAGGACAGCCCTGACAGAGTCCAACGTTCACTGGAAATTGGTCCGACTTACCACCCGCAAAGCGGACCAAGCTCTGTCACTGATCATACAGGAAGCGGACCGCCACAATTAGGCGGTCCGATACCGCATACTCTTTGAGCACTCTCCACAGGACTTCCCGGGGGACACGGTCCAATGCCTTCTCCAAGACCACAAAGCAAATGTAGACTGGTTGGGCAAACTCCCATGCTCCCACAAGGACCATGCCGAGAGTGTCAGTCAAAAAACACTAAATTCAACATAGCTCCTATTTAAAGGGGAACATTGTCACAATTTCAGAAGGGTGAAAACCAATACAAATCAGTTCCCAGTAGCTTATTTTATTTTTTGAATTTTTTTTCAAAATTTTACCCATCCCGGAATATCCCTAAAAAAAGCTTTAAAGTGCCTGATTTTCGCTATCTGTGAAGCCACCGTCCATTTTCAGCGGCTTAAGCAATTCAACAGATTACGCATGTATTGAAACGGATGGTTGGAGTATGGAGTCAGATAGCGAAAACTAAATTGAAGAAGAAACTGAAGCTATTGAGCGAATAGCTATTGACGCCATTCGGCCATGTCTGCCTTAGCATTGCCGGTAAAATGTGCACACCAAACGATCGGAAGTTTCGCATCTTGTGACACTGGATCAACTTAAATCCGTCGATTAGTAAGTGTTTGTTTGGCAAAAAATGTGGGTGGAGGGAAACACTGGATGCAAATATAGCTACAAATGTACATAAAGCTAGCCTAAATAGCATGTTAGCATCGATTAGCTGGCAGTCATGCCGCGACCAAATATGTCTGATTAGCACATAAGTCAATAACATCAACAAAACTAACCTTTGTGATTTCGTTGACTTTATCGTTGGAAATGCATCTGCAGGTTATCCATACATCTCTGTGCCATGTCTGCCTTAGCATCGCCGGTAAAATGTGCAGACACTCCGGCACATTCAATGGGGGTCTGGCGGCAGATTTCTTTGACTTTATCGTTGGAAATGCATCTGCTTTGAGTGTCGCAGGACATCCACACAATCTTGCCATCTCTGTAATACCATAGCTTTCGTCGGTAAAGTCTGCGGAACAAACGACTGACCATTTCGTCGGTTTTCCCCACATCCTCGTGTTTTGAACAAATTTCGTCCAATTTCTTGCCACTTTCGCATCTTTGGGCCAGTGGTGCAACTTGAATCCCTGTTAGTGTTGTTACACCCTCCGACTACACACTGACGAGGCATGATGTCTCCAAGGTTCCAGAAAATAGTTGAAAAAATGGAAAATAACAGAGCTGAGACCCGGTGTTTGCAATGTGTTTCAGAAAATGGCCTTCTGACGTCATCGCTCCGAGAGCGATTAATAGAAAGGCGTTTAATTTGCCAAAATTCACCCATTTAGAGTTCAGGAAATCGGTTAAAAAAATATATGGTATTTTTTCTGCAACATCAAGGTATATATTGACGCTTACATAGGTCTGGTGATAATGTTCCCCTTTAAATGATTCCATGGCTGGACTATGTTGACTTAAAGGTGAGTAAAGCCTGTTTATGAATAATTTCTCTCCGCTAATACCCGACCGAACCTCATGTTGCCTTAAATGACATCAAACAGAGTAGCACAAATATGATGAAATACTGCATGCTGTTTAAAGCACATTTATTTTCAGTCAACACAATGAACTTGGCACCTGCATCGCTTCTGAAAGAAAACAAGACCACATTTCTGATGAATATTTTAAAAGGTGGATCTCACATCGGTGCAGATTGAAAAAACAGCTCACAATTGTCTGTTACACCTGTACATTCGGCTATGGGTAAGGAAGGGTAGACATGAGGAGGGGTCCTTTCAGGGTCGTTCAAATAAGCTTCACACGCGAGCACCAAAAGTCATGGTCAATTCCGGTGCTTGGTCTGGGAGTTCTTCCAGAGAAGGAAAGGAGCCTTGCTGGGGACTGCGAGTATGAGATGGCAGCTCCGCTCAGCAACCACTCTCCCTACTTCTGCTGGATTTACGTCGCTGGCTGAAGACGAAGGAGCTCGTCGTTCATTTGGTGATCGAGGCTCAGAGAAGCTAATGTTTAGCTGGAAGTCATCTGAGGACAAGGTTTGGTCCTGCTGCTCGTTGGACTTGACGAGCTGTGAGGTTCCATCTGTGGTCTCAGAATACTTCTGAGAAGCATCTTCAGACTCAATGTTCGTGGATTTAATATTTTCACTGATGTGTGCCAGAATCCAAGTCCGACACCACTCAGGTCAGCTATGGTCTTAAAGGGGAACATTATCACCAGACCTATGTAAGCGTCAATATATACCTTAATGTTGCAGAAAAAAGACCATATGTTTTTTTAACCGATTTCCGAACTCTAAAAGGGTGAATTTGGCAATTTAAACGCCTTTCAATTGTTCTCCTGTCGAAGCAACGACTTTTCCCCCGTGACGTCACTTCGTGAAGCGACCCGCCATTTTCTCAAACACATTACACACACCAAGTCAAATCAGCTCTGTTATTTTCCGTTTTTTCGACTGTTTTCCGGTACCTTCGGTACAACAGTGTGTTGTCGGAGGGTGTAACAAAACGAACAGAGACGGATTCAAGTTTCAACAGTGTTCAAAAGATGCGAAAGTCCCTCGTTTGTTCTGCAAACTGTACCGACGACAGCTATGCTACGACAGAGATGGCAAGAATGTGTGGATATCCTGCGAAACTCAAAGCAGATGCATTTTCAACGATAAAGTCAACAAAATCACACAGGTGAGTTTTATCGATGTTATTGACTTATGTGGAGAGTGCTAATCAGACATTTAGTCACGGCATGACTGCAAGCTAATCGATGCTAACATGCTATTTAGGCTAGCTGTATGTACATATTGCATCATTATTCCTCATTTGTAGCTATATTTGCATCCAGCCTTTCCCTCCACCCACATTTAATGCCAAACAAACACATGCCAATCGTTGGTTAGAAGGCAATCGCCGAATTCGTCCTCGCTTCCTCTCGTGCCGCTGTCAGTCGTGATATGGCTCAAAGCTTCTGTTTCTTCTTTAATTTCGTTTTCGGTACTTGCCTCCACACTGTTGAATCGCTTGCGCCGCGTAAATCCGAGTCTGAATCCGAGCTACTATGCTATACCTTTCTGTACTATCCGCCATGTTTGTTTCTGGTGGCTTCACGCTGTGAAGTCACGGGATAATGGATGGGTGGATATAGCGATGGTGTAAATCAGGCACTTTGAAGCCATTTTTCGGGATATTGCGTGATGAGTAAAATTTTGAGAAAAACTTAGAAAAATAAAATAAGCCACCTGGAACTGATTTTTATTGGTTTTAACCCTTCAGAAATTGTGATAATGTTCCCCTTTAAGTTTAGTTTGGTAAGTTTATAGTAAATTTTACTTTGGTACGCATGACTTATTGATCTGACGATGTAAAGACTACTGCATTGTATATCTGCAAGGGAAAATGTCTTTTAAATACTCAATGATCAGGTTTTGGTGAAACTCGGACGGGTGTTTGTCAAAAGAAGGGTTGTCCTAATTGAGACATACTTTTTAAGAAAGACAAGACCTGTTCATTTATTTCTGGTACCTGAGGTAAGCCACTAACAATTTGAGGGTTTTACACACTAGACCATGGCATAGGAATTGATTAACGTGGACCACGACTTAAACAAGTTGAAAAACTTATTCGGGTGTTACCATTTAGTGGTCAATTGTACGGAATATGTACTGTACTGTGCAATCTGCTAATAAAAGTTTCAATCAATCAATCAAAGCTTCGGGGCCCGAGCACCCACGGACAATGTCAAGCACCCACATGTGATTGATGGCAAATTCTTTCCCACGACCAAACAAAAACTGCGCATGTTCGGAAAAGTAGTGTCAGATTTGCCGCCTGTCCGAGCACCCACTGGCAGAAATGTAGATCGGCGCTTATGGACAATGGCAAAAGATCAATGTTGGACAGAAGTTCAATATAATGACATTCAAACAGCTCCTGGCTGGTTTCCCAATTCTGTAGCCTTCCATCATTAGATGCAGTATTAAGGTAGGTTTAAGTTAAAATACCAATGATTGTCACACACACACTAGGTGTGGTGAAATGTGTCCTATGCATTTAACCCATTCCCTTGTTCACCCCCTGGGAGGTGAGGGCAGCATTTTTTAGTTAAATCACTAAAAAATGGAAATTTTTTAGTGATTTAACCCCCAATTCCAACCCTTGATGCTGAGTGCCAAGCATTGAGGTAATGGGTCCCATTTATATAGCCTTTAGTATGACTCGGCTGGGGTTTGAACCAGGGGCGTCGTCAGACATATTTCACTGGGGCACGTGCCCCACTGTTGATCTGCAGTGCCCCAGTAAAAATTTCACCAATAAAAAAAAAACGCTTCAGAGTTTTAAGTCTACATAACATAGACAACAGCGCACATACTACTTAGTATGGTAATTGATTGCTACTGTATTCACTCCACCAATGAGCACATGGCTAATTAATATGGTAATTTAGAGAGAGAGAGAGAGACAGGATGTGAATCACTGCTGAGGTAGGTAACGTTAGCCAACAACAATTTGTTAATTACATTATTTTGATTTTGATTTGACTCAAACTGTAACTCCTAGATGGATTTAAGAAAGTTATTCGCCTGCAGCAGAGAAGAAGCAAGGAATGAGAGATGTAAGTGAAGTCCTAGCTAGCTAGGCAACATCATTGTCTTAAGTTGATGCTAAGTTAGCTAACGTTCTTCCTTGTATCAAGACAAACATATTCATTTGCTGTACGAGCAGTCGGGGGAATTTCCAATGAACATGAAACATAATGTTGGTTATTGTCTGCTGGTTCTGCATCAATGATGATTTGGAGTAAGCATGTGTGAGTTGAGTGCTTCTCAAATGGTTTATCTTCAGGAAGAAAAACATTTTTCCATATCATCAAGTCGTGAGCCAAATTTTTAAATCAGGTTTATTTCACAGAAAAATAGCACAGTCGACTTGTCTTGTTAATCGGTGTGACTTTGACTAAAATAATCTTGTTTTGTCACCAGAAAAATGGCTACAGCTAAAGCATCTGGTTTTGTTTCCAGAAAAAATAGTAACATTTCTGTATTTTGTTTTCAGAAAGATGGCTAATAATATCGGGTTTTACTGCCCCATTTTGATTTAAAAAAAATATATTTCCATGTCTGTCCTGAGGCCTCCCACAACTTGTTAGTCGGTTTGCCTTTTGCTAAAATCCTCACTAATAGTCACTAGAAAAATGGCTAAAAATATCTGGTTTTGTTGCCACAATTTGATTTTTTTCTCCCTAAACTTCTTTTTTTTTTCATGCACACACTGACTGTGACTCACTGAAAATGACACACAATCCACTTTTATGTCACGACCCAGCAGTTGGGAACCACTGGTCAACTGTATAACAGTTACTGTAATATTTCCATGTCTGTCCAGAGTGATTGACCACTTTGCAAAAATGAAAACGAGACGTTACAGTTTACTTCTCAGAAAATGATTCCCTGAACAGACACACAACAGTTGTTCATTTATTCTACTACTGTGGCTTTATTGTTTTGTGTATATTTTATAGTTTTATGTATCTGAAATAGGATTAGCCACATTGCCATAAATGGAAATTAAATAATATAAAAGAACCCAGAGATGTAGGGGTGCTTTATTTTTTGTTTTACTTTTGTAGATGTTAAATTTGCAGATGATTACTGCAATAAATATTTCAAAAAGATTCATTGCTCTTCCTTTTTGCTTTTACCAGTAGCAGTTTAGAAGTCTGGAGTAAAAAAGTGCACAAGTAGGTCAAATGCATTAGTTAATTTCAGGTGGTTAATCAAAGATCCATACAACATAATCTGATATGATTTCATAGTTTAAAGCACTATTTATGTATTTTTTATGATAAATAACTGCTAAAAAAATGTTTTTGCTTGTGCGCTTTGCACGCTCACATTAAGTATTTGTGCCGCAGGTGTGCCCCAGTACAGTATTAGGTCTAATGATGCCCCTGGTTTGAACCCACAACCTACCGATCTCAGGGTGGACACTAACCACTAGGCCGCTGAGAGCACAGGTAAGTATGGTCAACAGTTTTTGATGGATTTTATCATATTTTAATTATGCAAAGCCAACTTTTCTCACCGCCTGGTACCTGTTGTTGTGTAATTGGGAACCCAGTGGTCCAAAGTTGTGGTCCATAAGCTCCTTCTATTTCTCAATCCTCTTATCGTGGGGCTGGCAGACATGCATGCCAGATAGTTTTAACTTCTATCTGTCAGTGGCGCTAAAGACTAAAAACTAAAAACCACAATGTGGCTGACGGGGTAAAGACATCCGGAAGAGACGGTCTGTAAATCTAAATCGAGTCAAAATGTCGCCCAAAGAACCACCACTACATGTTGTGTAGAGCACAAGGAAGTGTTTGAAATGTGGAAATTCAATTATAATATGACCTTTTTGAGTTGCGAGCATCATATACAATATATTTATTGACTTTTGGAACATTTAAAAAAATAGTTAAGGCTAAAATGTAATAAGAAGGCTTAAATGTTGCCCCTAAAAATTAATTACAAAATAAAGATTTGTCTTTAAATATATTTACAATATGTATATATATATATATTAGGGGTGGGCAAATCAATTAATTACGAGTTAACTCATCAATCTATTAACGCCGACAATTATTTTATCGCACATTTGCGTATGTTGTTTACATGCTTTTATTTCGTTAACGCCTTTTCTTAACAAGATGGCGTCGCCTGGTTGGGCTTCTTCATCGAGGGGCTTTGGTAAAGATGGAACATTTGGCAAAAATACCGGACAATTCTGCAAATTTCATGGCTGGCTTACAGCGTAGTCACGGGATCACTTACGACAGCCAGACAATTCTGGATGTGGATAGATCGGGCCGTTTTGGATTGGATGACGCATGCTTGCTAGACCGGCTAGCTAGCATGGGAATACTTTGCCGGCTACATCCAGCGGCTTGTGAAGCAGCGGAATATATGTGTTGTCTGTCTATTTATGAATAATGCAGACAAGGAGTGTTGGCTGAGTTCTTAACGTTTATTTTCAGAGCGTGCATATCACAGAATACAAGATGCTGTCATGGCGACACAACCTATACCGGGCTACCGCGCATGCTCGTCACTCCTGTTGCATGCTGGGTAGGGTAGTTCTTTTTTTCCCTGGCTCATAACATCACAATATAGTACCATGTATATGCGTTCAGTTTATCAAAGCACCAAGCAAACAATCGGAAAATTTCCATCATATCAATTCCTAGATATGGTCATAATTATTTTAAGTGCACTACGCAGAATAAACACAACATTATTAATATTGCTACTACGGATAATTTGATCAAAAATTCCCTAAAACATCCCACTACCTATAATATAGGTTTTTTAAACATAAGATCCCTGATAAAAAAAATGTTTCTGCTTTTACCTCAGAAATTGCCTGTTCAGATGTTATGATTGTGGCTCAGAGATTTGTATGTAGATTATATTTATTTTCCATAAACAGGATAACTTAAATACCATTGCAGTGGCAATAAGCTTAAATGTTTGTATTTACATTTTTTGAGTTGATTTTCATAAAATATGCAATTTAACTGCTACTGTTTAACAAGGACTGATTTAAATTGTGTTTGCACAACAAATGTTTTGGCGCTTTTGTTCATGTGGGAGAATATTCCAATAAAGGTGCACTACACACTACTTTTGAATTCATTATTGGGCTTTGCGTATACAATGCAGTTAATTGCGATTAATCGGAGAAATAGTGCGATTAACTTCGATTAAAATTTTTAATCGTTGCCCAGCCCTAATATATATACATATATACATACATACATATATATATATATATATATATATATATATATAGTGGTACTTTGAAATAATTACACATACAAAGAGTACCTGTTTGCATTCAGTATGCACCCCTCAGGGAAAAGGTCAATGAGCGGGTCTACCCAGGTAGATATTATTATAAAAACCAGATGGATTGTAAAGCGCATAAAAGTAGTCAAATAGTCATATTGTGATTTTCTTTGTACATTTAAATCATTTCTTTGTGGTCTACATAACATGTAATGGTGGTTCTTTGGTCAAAATGTTGCATAAATTTACAGACCATCTTCAGGATGCGCCGTTTTCTGCTGAGTTAATTTAGCTGCCCCCACTTTGACAGCGTCTTTTCCTGCTCATCCATGTTTTAGTTTTTAGCGCTTCATAGCGAGTCCACTGACAGATATAAGTTAGTATGCTATATTTTATTATAAATGGCAACAGTGGAGGATTAATGCCCCACAACAAAAGGAGAGAGAAAAAGAAGGAGCTTATTGACTACAGCGCGGACTACAATGGCGGATGCGTGCAACTCTCCGGGACTTTTGCAGAGCCCAACTACACAAAAGCAGGTACCAATAGGTAAGATAAGTTGATTTTTGCATAATAGGTCGAAACAGAACGCCAAATAATATGTCTCCTTCGTAATAGGTGCCATGGTGGTGTCCCTATATACACACTATTATAAAACCCTTATATTGAAGCACAGTACGCCTGACTACAGTAGCCGTACTGCTCCGAAAATCCATCAAGCGGTGTGGCTTCGTAGCTTACCAAAGTAATACTAAAACATTTTGACAGATTTTAAGCGCTGTGTGTAATGTTTTTTATTCTTAATGAAACATCAAATTGTTTGTTATTGAACAGGCGTCAGTCTACCTGCAGTCCACAGGAATCTCCTACGTGTGACTGCCATCTACTGGTCACATCTTTCATTACATCATGTTTCAAACAGAATTGCTTCAAAGTCAGTCAGCACAACCAGAATCAATACATATATAAAGAGCACTGTTGATTTTTGAGAAAATGAAAGGATTTTCAGTGCACCTGATAGTCTGAAAAGTACGGTATATGGAATAATGGGCATTATTCACCAATGCCAATGTTTACTCACATAATAGCGTGTGCTAAAAATATCTAGCAAAGAACGGACAATGCAAATTTTGGGAAGAATTCCTTTATAACTCCTGTGGCCATATTTAATGCCGCTAAATTTTAAAATATTGCTAAGAACCCGTCAGGTAAATACACCTAAGGAAGAGCATGCACACCAGACGTAATTACTGGTAATGTCCCAAGCAAATGGACAACGGATTATGAGCGCAGTCTGTATTTGCGGCAAGTTCTACAATAACTCGAGAGGTCTGAACATCCACCAGGCTAAGATGACGTGCCTTGGGGGGCATCAAGGGAAACGACGTTCAGGAACTGCAGCCGATACAACAGTTTTTGTTGGGCCGGCTGCAGAACCTGGTCAGATGGAGAAGGAACCAGGTTCGCAGTCTCCCCACTGTACCCAGAACCTCCAAATCCCCCCCACCAAGCAGGAAATGGGAACATCGTCAGGTGAAGTGGCCTGTCACCAACAACAAGAAGTGGACCAAGCTGGATGAGAATGTAGACAAAACCCTGGAACTCATTTCGAAAGGTGATGTTGACCAGAAACTCTGCTCCCTGACAATTAGCATAGGAGCTGAACGTTTTGGAGTGTAAATGAAGCAAGGAACAAGAGTCCCAGCTTAGTCGGCGGGAAGTCGAGTTTAAGCCAGCAGAGGCAGGAAGAAGAGAGACCTGCTCTGTCGGAACTCACTAACAATGTAAAAAGAAGCTCATCACACTGAAGAGGGCTGAATGGCACCGAAGGAAGGAAAAGGAAAGTGCTTAAAAGCGATGCGCCTTCATTGGCAACCCCTTCACCTTCTCTAAGAGGCAACTGGGATACAAGTGAAGTGGCCACCTCAGTAGAAGAGATCGACCATCATCAGACAACAGCTTGGCACTTTTGCAAGGCACTGGTGACACTTTCAGAACCAGTATCCCAATTCAAGAGTGATGAGCCCACCTTACGTAGAGGTAAAGGAAGCTGTCAAAACTGCAAGATCTTGTTCGGCTCCCGGCCCCAGTGTTGTACGTTGCAAGGTCTTTAAACAGTGTTCACGGCTTCTCAAACATCTGTGGAAGATTTTGAAGGTGGTATGGCAGAGGAGGAAATTTGCTAGCCAGTGGAGACACACCTAAGGCATTCGGATTCCAAAGAAAGAGAACTTTAGTAACATCAAGCAGTTCCAAATAATCTTGCTGCTCAGCGTTGAGGGCAAGATTTTCTTTAAAGTTGTGTCCGAAAGGCTAACCAGGTTTCTATTGAAGAACGCTTACATAGACACCTCTGTTAAAGGGGAATATTATCACAATTTCAGAAGGGTTAAAACCAATAAAAATAAGTTCCAGTGGCTTATTTCATTTTTCGAAGTTTATTTTCAAATTTTACCCATCATGGAATATCCCGAAAAAAGGCTTTAAAGTGCCTGATTTTTGCTATCTGTAAATCCAGCCATCCATTTTCCTGTGACGTCAGTGCGTGACGCCAATACATACAAACACGGCAGATAGAACTGAAAGCTATAGCGACATTAGCTCGGATTCAGACTCGGATTTCAGCGGTTTAAGCGAATTAACAGATTACGCATGTATTGAAACGGATGGTTGAAGTGTGGAGGCAGACAGCGAAAACAAATTTGAAGAATAAACTGAAGCTATTGAGCCATATCACGACGGACAAAGGCAACACGGACGAATTCGGCAATTGCCTTCTAACCAACGATTGCATCTTTTGACCACTGGAGCAACTTAAATCCGTCGATTGGTAAGTGTTTGTTTGGCATTAAATGTCGGTGGAGGGAAAGGCTGGATGCAAATATAGCTAGAAATGTACATACAGCTAGCCTAAATAGCATGTTAGCATTGAATAGCTGGCAGTCATGCCGTGACCAAATATGTCTGATTAGCCCATAAGTCAATAACATCAACAAAACTCACCTTTGTGATTTCGTTGACTTTATCGTTGGAAATGCATCTGCTTTGAGTGTCGCAAAATATCCACACATCTCTGTCGTAGCATCGCTGTCGTCAGTAAAGTGTGCACAACAAACGAGGGACCTTCGCATCTTTTGACACTGGTGCAACTTGAACCCGTCGATTGGTATGTGTTTGTTTGGCATTAAATGTGGGTGGAGGGAAAGGCTGGATGAAAATATAGCTACAAATGAGGCATATTGATGCAATATGTACATACAGCTAGCCTAAATAGCATGTTAGCGTCGAATAGCATGCCGTGCTAATCGATGAAAACTCCACGTAAGTCAACTTGAATCCGTCCCTGATCGTGTTGTTACACCCTCCGAAGTACGGGAAAAAGCGGAAAATAACAGCTGATTGCACTTGGGGTGTGTAATGTGTTTGGGAAAATGGTGGCTTGCTTCCCGTTGTAATGTCACGAGTGAAAGGTCATCGCTCCGACAGCGAACAATTGAAAGGCGATTAAATCACCGAATTCACCCTTTTAGAGTTCGGAAATCTGATATAAAAACATATGCAACATCAAGGTATATATTGACGCTTACATAGGTTTGGTGATAATGTTACCCTTTAAAGAAAGGAGTTCCTGGGTGCCTGGATCATACCAGAGTGGTGACACATTGATTCGGTAGGCAAGGGAAAGCAAAGTTGGCTTGTCAACTCTTTGGCTTGACCTAACCAACGCCTATGGTTAGATCCCATACAAACTTGTACAAACAGCACTGACATGACACCATGTTACTTTGAAGATCTGCAACCTCATCATGGACTATCATAAGGATTTCAGTGCAAGACTCTCCTCCAGCCAAGTAACATCTGCCTGGAGTGGAACCTACATTACAATACAATACAATCTCTATGTCACTCTTCTCTTTGGCCATGAACATGATTGTCATATAAGCAGAGGCCGAGGTCAGGTGGCTCCTTCAGGGGCATGAACAGCTTGTCACATGGGCAAGAATGAGCTTCAAGCCAGCTAAGTCCAGGTGTCTAGTCCTGAAAAAAGGTACAAACCCCGTTTCTAAATAAGTTTGGAAATTGTGTTAGATGTAAATATAAACAGAATACAATGATTTGCAAATCCTTTTCAACCCATATTTAATTGAATGCACTACAAAGACAATATATTTCATGTTCAAACTCATAAACTTTTTTTTTTTTTGCAAATAATAATTAACTTTGAATTTCATGGCTGCAACACGTGCCAAAGTAGTTGGGAAAGGGCATGTTCACCACTGTGTTACATCACCTTTTCTTTTAACAACACTCAATAAACGTTTGGGAACTGAGGAAACTAATTGTTGAAGCTTTGAAAGTGGAATTCTTTGCCATTCTTGTTTTATGTAGAGCGTCAGTCGTTCAACAGTCCAGGGTCTCTGCTATCGTATTTTACGCTTCATAATGTGCCACACATTTTTGATGGGAGACAGGTCTTGACTGTAGGCGGGCCAGGAAAGTACCCGCACTCTTTTTTTTACAAAGCCACACTGTTGTAACACTTGTCTTGCAGAAATAAGCAGGCGCGTCCATTATATCATTGTTTGGATGACAACATATGTTGCTCCAAAACCTGTATGGACCTTTTAGCATTAATAGTGCCTTCACAGATGTGTAAGTTACCCATGCCTTGGGCATTAATACACCCCCATACCATCACAGATGCTGGCTTTTGAACTTTGCGCCTATAACAATCCAAATGGTTATTTTCTTCTTTGTTCTGGAGGACACCACCTCCTCTGTTTCCAAATATAATTTGAAATGTGGACTCGTCAGACCACAGAACACCTTTCCACTTTGCATCAGTCCATCTTAGGTGAGATCGGCCCCAGCCAAGCCGGCGGCGTTTCAGGTTATTGTTGATAAATGGGTTTGGCTTTGCATAGAAGAGTTTTAACTTGCACTTACAGATGTATTGACCAACTGGAGTTACTGACAGTGGTTTTATGAAGTGTGCCTGAGCCCATGTGGTGATATCCTTTACACACGGATGTCGGTTTTTGATGCAGTACCGCCTGAGGGATCAAAGGTCCGTAATATCATCGCTTATGTGCAGTGATTTCTCCAGATTCTCTGAACTTTTTGATCATTTTACGGACCGTAGATGCTAAAATCCTTAAAGTCTTTGCAATAGGGAGTTGAGAAATGTTGTTCTAAAACTGTTTGACAATTTGCTTACAAAGTGGTGACCCTCACCCCATCTTTGTTTGTGAATTACTTAGCATTTGGTGGAAGCTGCTTTTATACCCAATCATGGCACCCACCTGTTCCCAATTAGCCTGCACACCTGTGGGACGTTCCATATAAGTGTGTGATGAGCATTCCTCAACTTTATCAGTATTTCTTGCCACCTTTCCCAACTTCTTGGTCATGTATTGCTGGCATCAAATTCTAAAGTTAATGATTATTTGCAACAACAAAAAATGTTTATGAGTTTGAACATCAAATATGTTGTCTTTGTAGCATATTCAACTGACTATGGGTTGAAAATGATTTGCAAATCATTGTATTCCGTTCATATTTACATCTAACACAATTCCCCCACTCATATGGAAACAGGGTTTGTAAATTGGCCGACTACTTTAGCTTTAAAATTGGGACCAAGATTCCAACGGTAGCCAACACACCTGTCAAGAGCCTGGGCAAAACCTTTGACAGATCCCTGAAGAAAGCAGCGGGTTTGCAGCAGACTAAGAGCGACCTGTCTTCCTGGCTCACATCGAAAAATCTGGTCTGGTCCAGAATACTCTGGCCCTGTTTATCTACGAGGTACCAATGACAATGGTAGAGGTACTAGAGAGGACCATTAGCCAGTTCTGGCTGGGACTGCCTCGGTCCTTAAAGGGGAACATTATCACCAGACCTATGTAAGCGTCAATATATACCTTGATGGTGCAGAAAAAAGACCATATATTTTTTTAAACGATTTCCGAACACTAAATGGGTGAATTTTGGCGAATTAAACGCCTTTCTGTTTATCGCTCTGGAGGCGATGACGTCAGAATGGGACGTCGCCGAGGTAATATAGCCGCCATTTTCATTTATAAACACATGGTAAACATTGGGTCTCAGCTCTGTTATTTTCCGTTTTATCGACTATTTTTTAGAACCTTGGAGACATCGTGCCTCGTCGGTGTGTTGTCGGAGGGTGTAACAACACTAACAGGGAGGGATTCGAGTTGCACCACTGGCCCGAAGATGCGAAAGTGTCTGCCGCCAGACCCCCATTGAATGTGCCGGAGTGTCTCCACATTTTACCGGCGATGACAGACATGGCACAGAGATGTATGGATAACCTGCAGATGCATTTGCAATGATAAAGTCAACGAAATCACAAAGGTGAGTTTTGTTGATGTTGACTTACTATTTGGTCGCGGCGTGACTGCCAGCTAATCGATGCTAACATGCTACGCTAATCAACGCTAACATACTATTTACTGGCGGTGCTAAAGCAGACATGGCACAGAGATGTATGGATAACCTGCAGATGCATTTGCAACTATATTACGTTTCCTTCCACCCACATTTAATGCGGAAAAAAAACACTTACCAATCGACGGATTTAAGTTGCTCCAGTGTCACAAGATGCGAAAGTCCTGATCGTTTGGTCCGCACATTTTACCGGCGATGCTAACGCAGCTATTCGGCCATGCTATGGCTATGAATAGCGTCAATAGCTATTCGCTCAATAGCTTCAGTTTCTTCTTCTTTAATACTCCAACCATCCGTTTCAATACATGCGTAATCTGTTGAATCGCTTAAGCCGCTGAAATCCGAGTCTGAATCTGAGCTAATGTCGCTATATCCTGCTGTGCTATTCGCCATTGTTTGTTTACATTGGCAGCACTGTATGACGTCACAGGGAAATGGATAGTCGCATCGCGAATAGCAAAAATCAAGCACTTTAAAGCTTTTTTTAGGGATATTCGGAGACCGGTAAAATTTTGAAAAAAACTTCAAAAAATACAACATGCCACTGGAAACTGATTTTTTATTGTTTTTAACCCTTTTGAAATTGTGATAATGTTCCCCTTTAAGGAAAACTGCCCTATACTGTATGTCCAATCCGCCAATCTGCACATCCCTCTCTGAGGCTTCTTGAAATAATTTAAAATCACCTGGGCCAGAGAGGAGATAATGCAGATGTCAAGGTGGCTTCGGCAAGGCGGAGGCACAACACTTTGGTGGGTACTGTGGGAATCGGGAGGGCAGGCCCTGGTAGCTTTGCTGAAGTCACGCAACAACCAGGCCCGCGGCGAGGAGAAGCGTCAACTGATGCAAGAAAAATCTCTTAAGAGGTGGAGGAAGAACGTCGTAGCAAGATGGTCAGCATGTCCAATCAAGGGACATGGACAAGGTGGGAGCATGCAGAACCTCGCAAACTCACCTGATCAGAACTTTGGAATGTTTAACGTCTCTACACAAAACCGGGCCAAATTGCACACCTGGGGTCTAGCAGATACTCCGGTTGCAATCTGCACCAGATGTGTTCCAGGGTTCCTTGGAACACATCCTAAGCTGTTGTCTAAAGCAGTGTTTTTCAGCCTTTTTTGAGCCAAGGCACATTTTTTGAGTTAAAGAAATCCGGCGGCACACCACCAGCAGAAATCATTAAAAAACAAAACTCAGTTGATAGTAAAAAGTCGTTGTCGCAATCGTTGGATGTGACTTTAAACCATAACTAAGTATGGATCACTATAGCTCTTGTCTCAAAGTAGGTGTACTGTCACCACCTGTCACATCACACCCTGATTTATTTGGAGTTTTTTGGTGCTTTACCTGTGTGTCGTGTTTTAGTTCTTGTCTTGCGCTCCTATTTTGGTGGCTTTTTCTCTTTTTTTTGGTATTTTCCTTTAGCAGTTTCATGTCTTCCTTTGAGTGATATTTCCTGCATCTACTTTGTTTTAGCAATAAAAAATATGTCCGTTGTTTTTATCCTTCTTTGTGGGGACATTGTTGATTGTCATGTCATGTTCGGATGTAGTTTGTGGATGACGTCTTTGCTCAACAGTAAGTTTTTGCTGTCGTCCAGCAATCTGTTTTTGTTTACTTTGTAGCCAGTTCAGTTTTAGTTTTGTTCTGCATAGCCTTCCCCAAGCTTCGATGGCTTTTCTTAGGGGCACTCACCTTTTGTTTATAATTGGTTTAAGCCTTAGACACCTTTTTACCTGAATCCTGCCTTCCGCTGTTCCTGACATCTACAAAACAATTAGCTACCAGCTGCCACCAACTGATATAGAAGCTCTAGACAGCACCAACACTCAACAACAACACATATTTTTTAGAGTATAATTACTGGTTTGCAAAAAATATTTTTAACCCAAATAGGTGAAATTAGATAATTTCCCACGGCACAGTGGTTGAAAAACACTGGTCTAAAGACTGTAGAGGAGAGGCGGTATCGCTCGGGCCACGACTAAGTTTTAAAATCTTCAGCAGATTATATCTGCACAGCAATACACAACAGCAAGTTCGAGATTACCCCAAAGAAGTCAATTATTTTCTTCAAAGCAGTGCAGTAGGCAAACCACCAGCCCAAATCATCAGGGGGTGCTCCTCTCCACCGCTCCTGACTAGCAGCCCCAAGTTGCCCTGGGAAGGCGACTCAAGTTCCCGGCCAACATTGTTTCCACTTCATTCCACCGAGAAATGGTGTTAACAGCGGTGTCAACCAAACAAGTGGTGCTACTGGAGCTGACTGTCCCAGGATTTGTGAAGCCGATAAGCGCGGGAAGGTAAAATAGTCCGAGCTCACCACAGAGTGGCTGGAAATCCTGCTGCGAGGTGACTACCTACAGCAAGTGTTCAAACTTATTGGTGAGGATTTCTCATGATCAAAAACCGGAAACACCCTGTTACCCCGGTTTTATCACTGATGACATGACCACGTATCACCGTAAGGCAGGGGTCACCAACGCAGTGCCCGCGGGCACCAGGTAGCCCATAAGGACCAGATGAGCAGCCCGCCGGCCTGTTCTAAAAATAGCTCAAATAGCAGCACTTACCAGTGAGCTGCCTCTATTTTTTTATTTTTTTATTTATTTACTAGCAAGCTGGTCTCGCTTTGCTCGACATTTTTAATTCTAAGAGAGACAAAACTCAAATAGAATTTGAAAATCCAAGAAAATGTTTTAAAGACTTGGTCTTCACTTGTTTAAACAAATTCATTTATTTTTTTACTTTGCTTCTTATAACTTTCAGAAAGACAATTTTTGAGGAAAAATACAACCTTAAAAATTTTTTTTAGGATTTTCACACACATATACCTTTTTAACTTTTAGATTCCTTCCTCTTCTTTCCTGATAATTGAAATCAATGTTCAAGTATATTTTTTTTATTATTGTAAAAAATAAAATACATTTTGATTTAATTCTTCATTTTAACTTCTGTTTTTTTCGACGAAGAATGTTTGTGAAATATTTCTTCAAACTTATCATGATTAAAATTCAAAAAAACTATTCTGGCAAATCTAGAAAATCTGTAGAATCAATTTTAAATCTTATTTCAAAGTCTTTTGAATTTCTTTTTTAAATTTTTGTTCTGGAAAATCCTGAAGAAATAATGATTTGTCTTTGTTAGAAATATAGCTTGGTCCAATTTGTTATATATTCTAACAAAGTGCAGATTGGATTTCAACCTGTTTAAAATATGTCATTGAAATTCTAAAATTAATCTTAATCAGGGAAAATTACTAATGATGTTCCATAAATTATTTTTTTACTTTTTTAAAAACGTTTGGAATTAGCTTGTTTTTCTCTTCATTTTTTTTCGATTGAATTTTGAATTTTGAAGAGTCGAAATTGAAGATAAACTATATTTCAAAATTTAATTTTCATTTTTTCGTGTTTTATCGTCTTTTAAACCGTTCAATTAGGTGTTTTTTTCATCATTTATTCTCTACAAAAAAACTTCCGTAAAAGGAAAAAAAAATGTACCACGGAATGACAGAAAGAAATACCCATTTTTTTATATGTATATAGAACTATTTATTAAAGGTAAATTGAGCAAATTGGCTATTTCTGGCAATTTATTTAAGTGTGTATCAAACTGGTAGCCCTTCGCATTAATCAGTACCCAAGAAGTAGCTCTTGGTTTCAAAAAGGTTGGTGACCCCTGCTGTAAGGTGTAATTGAGTTCTAAAATGAACATTCTATTGCATGATTTCATCTTCAAAGGCAATAAAAACGTTAATGATGCACAGAATACTTCAAATATAAGGACTGCTGACAATAAAATGACTGTTATTCACTTGATTTATTTACTTTTTTAATTAGTTTTGTCATTCACATATTCAGTAATACTATTCATAGGAACAAAGGAACACAACATTATTCAACATTCATGGAGAATATAAATGAACCCCAAGTTATCCGAAAGCTGCTTTTAGCCAGATTTTGTGGGGCAATCTAAATTAAACTAGAGGTATGTAAAACAAGCACATAAAAACATTCCAACAGGGTGATAAAAGTCTTTACAACACAGTTAGCTAAATAACTTACATATAGAACGTGCGTTAATGGAGATATTGTTGCTTCTCTACGAGCATTACGCTTACAATAAATGGATGGAGACTTTCCTAATTGTGTTGCGTTCCATTGGCTTTTAAGAAAACCACAATGAATAATAACATTTTT
Source organism: Nerophis ophidion (assembly GCF_033978795.1). Classification (NCBI taxonomy): domain Eukaryota; kingdom Metazoa; phylum Chordata; class Actinopteri; order Syngnathiformes; family Syngnathidae; genus Nerophis; species Nerophis ophidion. The sequence continues at coordinate 55,456,145 of NC_084617.1, read as the reverse complement.
AATGAACTGTAAACACAAGTGCGTCCTCCTTTTCCTTAAATATGGCCCCTCTCAGCTTGACGGATAGTGAGGTTTTCTCTGCGCCTATGTTCCAGGTAATTCCAATGTAAAGCCATTTGCATTTAAATGAGACTCACTCAGTTTTAGATGTCCCAGACAAAGAGGTTCCGTGTAGGTGGATAGGTCCAGTCACAAGTGGATTTGTGTACTTGTTTGCATCTGCAAGGAAAGCAGACGTTCCAGCACTTTATAAAGCCACTTTGTGTTGTTTTGAGATTCAACAACTGGGGTATTTAGAAAGTGTGAAAGACACTATTTAATACTGAAATCATCATTAAAAGAAAATAACTGAATAACAATATACTGATTTAATTGGTTCTTGAACAGGGTTCGTAAATGGAAAATATTTTCCCATAAGAAACAATGTGAATATTAATAATGGGTTCAAGCCTTCAATATGAATATGATCAGCTGGACTCTTGACGCAATTGACACAGTCTTTTCGACAAGAAAAAGAGGTTCGGGGGAGCCTGGCTGCCCTGATGGAACCATCGCTGCGGGCTACGTGAGGGACTCCTGGAACACATGGAGGATCATGTGCCTCTCAGCCCTTTCCATCGAGGATGTCAAAGACATCTACCTATTTAGAGCTGTGATCGCGGGGCACTTGCTGATTGGGCTGGGCATTGCTCTGGTGTATCGACAAATTTGGAAGACGATGGCAGCCACTCAAGGGGCCCAACGGCTGTTCAACGCAATGGAAGGATTGACTCGGGCTGTGGGAACACAGACTGGGGCGATTTCTGAGTTGAATCGCAAAATGGATCTCATCTTGGAAAAGTTTGCAGAGAAGGAATAATTAATTGGAATGAAGAAATCCGGCATGGACAAACAGAGGAGATAAGTCACAATGTTTGTCAATTCGAAGAAAAACAACTTCTTAATCTAAGATTTGGACTCCCTTGAATGGCCTTGGCATGGGAACGGGCCGTTCTGAAGAAAATCTCCCGAGGCCTCCTCAAAGATAGACGCTTTTGACCTTCCTTTTTGTCAACAACACCTGTAGCTGAACTTTATCGGCCTCAGGCATACAGAAACATTCATCATCTCTCCGAAAGTTATTTGGGTTTATATGCACACACATGACCCCCACCCTTGAAATCAACGCCTTCACCACTGCTTAATTCTTCTGGGGCTGTGGATGGCTGAGCAGCGCTATACAGCGGCAGCGAGTCTCCTCAAATCCACCCCCTCCCTCTGTTGCAATCGGTGTGATATCCGTGCCATGTCTAAATGTGTGCCATGCTATGTGAGTTTTTTTTCCTTGGACTTAGTCTGGACCCCTCCTGAGGGTCTAGCCTTAGACTGATATTTTTTTTACCTCCCCTCCTCTCACCCAATGTTACCCTTTTCTCACCTTTTTAAGGAGCGCCGTAAAAATGGCTGATTCGTTGGCGGTCCCGTCTTGTCTCCCTATATCGTATGTCTGCTCTTAGTGGGACTGTGCCGAAAATGTAATTTTCAGTTCTTATGTGTGTTGTGCATGTTAAGAATTGAGAATAAAGAATCTGAATCTGAAGCCTTGACAAAAGTCCATTTTGGTGTGTACACGTTGAACACAACATAAAGTGTTCTACAGTACAGGGCATAAACAAACATAACAAAGGGGTGATGGATCAACTTTCAATATAATAATGAAGCCAAAACAATAACAACGAGCTGAACTGTCCTTGTAATCAGCCACCCTGCCGACACGCACACACACTCTCACTAGTCAAGTGGTGCACTCATTTCACAAAACTCCTGAACTTTAACAGTCAGGTCACTAAGATCAAGAAATAAATACAAATAAAATCCACTTAACTTTGTCTTCCTGCCGCTGAAGCGGTGTCGACAACGCTGTGGGTACGACCACTCATCGCTTGTCCTGTCATGACCTGTGCCCAGATCATGTCTTGTCGTGCTTTTGCACTGGAAAAATTAATTATCTCACCAAGAATGTAGTTCAAATTTCTATTCAAAATATCAAAACAAACTCAATGTATAACTTGCTGGAATAAAAAGACAATAAAACATACATCCATAAAGCTGGATGCATATGCAGAAGTGCAATATATTTATCTGTATAATAATCTATTTATTTATATCATTATTGCTTTTTTTCATCCTGCACTACCAAGAGCTAATGCAACAAAATTTCGTTCTTATTTGTACTGTAAAGTTCAAATTTGAACGACAATAAAAAAGGAAGTCTAAGTCTTAAGAAAGTTCTTAATCACATAATAGTATTTTTTCAATAAGACATAGAAACTTGTTTTTCGGCATTAGATCTTCTGAGGAAAAAAATATTACCTTTTGTTATTAGACACAAAATTCACAATACTAGTAAGTATAGCTAATAATACATTTTAACTGCTATTTTCAAAATCACTTTTAAGTTTTTAAAGCTTAAATATAATGTTTTATTTCAAGACATCTTACCAAGACAAATTTGACTTGTTCCATTTGCAGATTACTTTGCTCATTACAAAAATAAGTTGTTGTTTTTTTTTTACTCTTTTTAAGAAGAGCATTTTTTCCCAGGGTGTTGTTGTTGTGCTTTTAGATTTGTTTACAATTCTTGTGCTAAGTATACATACCAGACTCTTGGTTATTAATCAGTGTCTCTACCCGCTGCCGCCACTAGTCACCATACTTGCCAACCTTCCCGATTTTCATTGGGAGAGTTCCGGATTTCAGTGCCCCTCCCGAAAATCTCCCGGGCCACCATTCTCACTAATTTCTCCTGATTTCCACCCGGACAACAATATTGCTACATCATCCTTCACTGGGCGCCGTTTCCGGACGGACAATATTAATGGTTACACCTCGAAGTAAAGCGCTACAATCAGAACAGAAGAAGAGACATGGCGACGACAAGTAAGAAGAAGTACGCTTGCAAGTTACAAAATTATTGGAAAAAAATTATTTCAGTTCATCCAGGACAGCTCGAAGGGGAAGGAGTATGCTGCCTGCAAATTTTGGAGATCAGACTTCTCCATTGAACGCGGTGGATGAACGTATTTAGTCACTCATGAACGGTCAGAGAAGCACAAGGGTGCAGCACCGGTCAGAGCCCAGTAATATGGGCCACCTTGCTAAATGGAGACCCGAGGGTGTAACTTATGCCGAGACAAAGATGCACTAACAAAAAGTCAGTTTTCAAAAACAAGAAAAATAAATACAAAAATGAGGGATATATTATTTAAACTAAGCAAAATTATCTGCCAATAGAACAAGACAAATTGGCTTGTCAAGACTTTACAAAACACGTAAAATTAGCTAACCTCAATGAACCCCAAAATACCGTAAAATAAGTATATTTTCACTAAAAACAAGTGCACTTTTCTTGGTAGATAAACAAAAAAGAGGCTTTGTTGCTCAATATGTTGAAAAATATTCTTAAATTAAGTAATTGCTTGTGCCATTATCTTGACATAATGACATGCATACATCATGATTTTTTTTTCATGCTTGAAGTAGGAAATTATTACTTTAAAAAAGTAGTTTTATACTTGTGAGTGTTGATGACAGCTTTGCAACAAATGATATTCATGTTTTACTCCATATAAATGGTAAAAACAGTAAATGGGTTATACTTGTATAACACTTTTCCACCTTTTTAAGGAACTCAAAGCGCTTTGAGTTCTATTTTCACATTCACCCATTACTCCGGGAAGTAGTCTTAGCCCGTCCATGCTATCGCTAACACGGCTATGCTCTTCGATGGCCACAATCATAAACACTCAACACAATAATTATAATCGAATTCAAAACTTACAAAAGAAAGCTCGTGTTTTTTCAAGCGGTGGGAAATGTCCTTCTTCCCCCAGCAAACGGTGAGCAGACAAGAAGAAGGTGGAGGAGGAGGAAGAGGGGTTTTTTGTCCAAGTCTCACAAGTCCCTGTCGTCACTTCTCGCCCTTTCTCGCGTTTCTCTCGGGCCGAACGATCCCCCGCCCCGCAAATAACGAGACGAATAAAAAAAATAAATCTTGGGGTTCGTCAACAACGAACCCCAAGATGCAGAGAAGGAGGCAGGCATTTGGTAAGTAAAAATTATTTAATTAAATACTAAGACAAAACCAAAACCAAAAGGGTACAAACAAAAAGCGCGCACATGGGCGGAATAACAAACTAAGGGTCTTTAGCATAGAAGCTAGCAAGAAACAAAAAAGGACCTAGCGTGGAAGCTAGCGGGTAGCAAACAGGAAAAACTGGAAATGGCTAATGTTAACAAAAACAGCTTACCGCTACGACGACTAGGACAAAATGTAGCACGACATGAAGTAGCTGTAACAAAACGACACGACAATACAAATGACAATACAATGATCCAGCAACTGACACAAGAGAAAGGAGGTACAAATAGGAGCCGGCTGATTGGCAACTGGTGTGGCCAGATGCCAATCAGCCGCAGCTGAAGGGGAACACAGCACTCAGGGAACAAGACAGGAAGCTGACAAAATAAGAGCACTAGACAGGAACTAAAAGACAGGAAATACTAAACACAGGAAACAGACAAATGCAGAGGAAAAAACTAAAATATAGACAAACTGTCAGGGGCAAGCCTGACAGTGTTGGCTTCCTACCTTTCCTTGCACGTCATGGGAACGCGGCTCTGAAGAACAATGCGACTCAAACGTGACATGTCACCTTTTTTTTAATGTCACTCATATTGAGCTAGCAAAATTAGAAGCATCTCAAAGTAGCGATTAGCACAGGAGCTAATGACACACCGACTAAATGAGCGCCCACCCACAGTGGAATGTGCCACCTGTAGGGGCGTAACGGTACGTGTATTTGTATTCAACCCTTTCGGTACGGGGAATTCGGTTCGGCAAGCGGGAGTATCGAACGAGTTTGTAATAAAAAGTCTTTACAATCTGCTCTGCTTTCTGCCTCTGTCTCTGCCTCATTGTCCCGCCCACACAACCATCTGATTGGTTACATACAAAGCCAATCCGCTGTGCGTATTCAGAGCGATGTAACAGCCAATCAGCAGGGCGTATTCAGAGCAATGTAGTCAATGTTTCAGCGTCGAGCGGATATCCGTTTAGCAGGGGAGCAGCGGACAGCGGACTCTCCCCAAATCATAAAAAATACTTCCCAGTCACAACTATTACAAACATCACTATGAGCCCGTTGACCTTCTAGAAACTTAAACTGCAGCTCAGCTCGCTAGCAGTTCTGGCTTGAGGTGAAGGCTAATTAGCTTTTAGCGTAACGTTAACTCATTTTGCGGTGTGTGTGTGCGCATAGGTGCGTGCGTGTGTGTGTGTGTGTGTGTGTGTGTGTGTGCGTGCGTGTGTGTGTGTGTGTGTGTGTGTGTGTGTGTGTGTGCGTGCGAGTGTGTGTGTGTGTGTGTGTGTGTGTTAGGGGCAGCAAAGCATTTCATTGAACTCCATTGTGTGACTATTGTACTATTTTTTCAGCTATAGTTGCATGAATCATTAGTAATGTAGCAGCCTAGTTTTGAATGGCAGGGTCCCTGCAATCACATGTTGATACAAATATAACATTTACATAATAAAAGACAACTACAGGCTTCCCAAATGCTGTGATAAATTAAGCATGATGAGTTGACTTGAAACTGTTTAATGTTGCACTTTTTATATGTAGAAGAAAAGTTTTGTCATTTTATTTAATCTGAGCAACAATTTGAGGCAGTTTAATGTTGATTAACGTGGGCAGAATTATTATAGTGTTCCCAATGTTAAAAGGATAAAGCCGTTGTTTACAAATTTGGTAAATAAATAACCAAAAAATGTATATTTTGTTGTTTTCTTACTCTACCAAAAATTAACCTAACCGTGACCTCTAAACCGAGGTACGTACCAAACCAACATTTTTGTGTACCGTTACACCTCAGCCGCCTGCCACAAAGTGGTGGTACTGCAAGGCACACAATGGATGGATAAAAATGTCGGTACACTGAGACGAGGTTCGTGCAGCGAAGCGTATTTTTTAATTCAGTCCGTGGTTCGTAATTGGAAAAGTTCTTATAATGAGAATTTTGTAAATATATATTGTATCTGTAAAGCATCTGTGCGGGATCAGAGCATATATTTGTAACTAATTATATATGTTTAAACCTAAATATCATGGATTTTATACATGGCGCTATCTTGCATGAATTGATTAACTTATTTGAGTGTTACCATTTAGTGGTCAATTGTACGGAATATGTACTGTACTGTGCAATCTACTAATAAAAGTTTCAATCAATCAATTAATCAATCAAAATGCAAGTATGTTACCTTTCCCTACGTTAACAAGCTAACATTTGCATGCTAAAGTTGTATGTTAGCTAATTGTATTAATTTTAAACCTAAGCATCATCGATTTTGATATTTGGCACCATCTTGCTAGTATGCCAATTTGTTTTATGTTGGCATGCTAACATCGGCATGTTAACATTTTATGCTAGCAATTTAGCTAATTGTATTCATTTAAATAAATAAAAAAATCACAGAGTTTGGTACTTGGCGCCTTCTTGCAAGTATACTAACCCTGGACAAGTCACCACACCTGCAATGTGGTGACTTGTCCAGGGTGTATGCCACCTTCCGCCCGAATGCAGCTGAGATAGGCCCGAGCGACCCCCCGCTACCCCAAAAGAGAAAAGCGGTAGGAAATGGATGAATGGATGGACATAAAAATCACAGTTTGATACTTGGCACCTTCTTGCAAGTATATTTATGTTTTATATGTTAGCATGCTAACATTGGCATGTTAACATTTTATGCTAGCAATATAGCAAATAGTATTCATTTTAACTTCAACCTAAAAATCCCAGAGTTTGATCCTTGGCGCCTTCTTGCAAGTATACTAATGTTTTCTATGTTAGCATGCTAACATTAGCACATTAACATTTTATGCTAGCAAAATAGCAAATAGTATTCATTTTAACTTTAATCTAAAAATCACAGAGTTTGATACTGGGCGCCTTCTTGCAAGTATACTAATGTTTTCTATGTTAGCATGCTAACATTAGCACATTAACAGTTAATGCTAGCAAAATAGCAAATAGTATTCATTTTAACTTTAATCTAAAAACCACAGAGTTTGATACTGGGCACCTTCTTGCAAGTATACTAATGTTTTCTATGTTAGCATGCTAACATTGGCATGTTAACATTTTATGCTAGCAATACAGCAAATAGTATTCATTTTAATCTAAAAATCACAGAGTTCTATACTTAGCACCTTCCTGCAAGTATACTAATGTTTTTTATGTAAGCATGCTAACATTAGCATGTTTACATTTTATGCTAGCAATAAAGTAAATAGTATTCATTTTAATCAAAAAATCACAGTTTGATACTTGGCGCCTTCTTGCAAGTATGCTAATTTTTTTCTAGGTTAGCCTGCTAAGATTGGCATGATTACATTTTCCATCCATCCATTTCCTACCGCTTATTCCCTTTTGGGGTCGCGGGGGGCGCTGGCGCCTATCTCAGCTACAATCTGGCGGAAGGCGGGGTACACCCTGGACAAGTCGCCACCTCATCGCAGGGCCAACACAGATAGACAGACAGACAACATTTACACTCACATTCACACACTAGGGCCAATTTAGTGTTGCCAATCAACCTATCCCCAGGTGCATGTCTTGCTAACATTTTATGTTAGCAATTTATCTATTTTTATTCATTTAAATATGTTTAAAAAATCACAGAGTTTGATACTTAGCGCCATTTTGCAAGTATGCCTTTTTTTTTCTATGTTAGCCTGCTAACATTTTAATACTGGCAATTTGCTAAATGTATTCATTTAAATCCAAACATCATGTACTTCTTTATTTGGTGACGTCATGTAGGGCTGGGCGATATTGCCTTTTTTTAATATCGCAATATTTTTAGGGCATTTCGTGATATATGATATATATTACGATATTTTACCTTGGCCTTGAATGAACACTTGATGCATATAATCACAGCAGTATGATGATTCTATGTGTATACATTAAAAAATTGTTGTTCATACTGCATTCATTTTTGCTACTTTTAAACTTTCATGCAGAGAGGGAAATCACAACTCAGTCAATTGATCAAAAGTGTATTTATTAAAGTTATTAAGCAATGGCACAAAAATTCAAGTCATTTCCAAAACATAAAGTGCAAGATTGTCAGAGACGTTTTAAGTGTCAAATAAAAACGAGCTGCATAATAGAAAATCAAATAGTATTCGTCCTTCACTATGTGGTAGGTTACTAAGGTTATGAAATTCTCTTCATTTTCTAGCGAGTGACTTTACAAATGATGCTACATATTAGCAGTAATGCTACTTTTTATAGCAACGCTTTTTCCCCCTACACTTGACAAATTACGGTTGTCTGTTCGACATATTCCCACTTGAAGCTGAACCACCGCCAGACGATGGAAACCCTGCTGTTTTTATTGGGAATTAAAGGCCTACTGAAACCCACTACTACCCACCACGCAGTCTGATAGTTTATATATCAATGATGAAATATTAACATTGCAACACATGCCAATACGGCCGGTTTAGTTTACTAAATTCTAATTTTAAAATTTGCGCGGAAGTATCATGCTAAAACGTCGCGGTATGATGACACGTGCGCGTAACGTCACGCATTGTAGAGGAGATTTTGGTCCAGCACCGTTCACAGCTATAAGTTGTCTCTTTTCATCCCATATTTCCACAGTATTATGGACATCTGTGCTGCTGAATCTTTTGCAATTTGTTCAATTAATAATGAAGATGTCAAAGAAGAAAGAAGTAGGTGGGAACCGGTGTATTGCGGCCGCCTTTAGCAACACAACCACAGCCGGTGTTTCCTTGTTTACATTCCCGAAAGATGACGGTGAAGCTTTACTATGGAACAGAGCGGTCAAGCAAACATGGTTCCCTACCACATGTCAACCGGCAAGTTTCGGTGAGAAAATGGTGGTAATAAGTCGCCTCTTACCGTAGACATGAGCGGAGAGTTGCGTTGTTCCTCCTGCACCTGTCAAGGAGAATGCTGCGGACTCTCTAAGCCACCTACCATACGGCCGCCCCCCGTCCATCAGTTGCTGCCACAATGGAGGAAGCATCGGCTGCCTTCGCCTCGTCGAGAAACGTGGCTTCCCTTTGGGACACTGGCGGTCACCACACCTGTGGCCACACCCCTCCGACTTTCAGATTGTACAGGTACGACCATATAATCTCACTAAAACACGAGTAACACAATAAGCAGAGAAGGGATTTTCTAGAATTATCCTCGTAAATTTATGTAAATTACATCTGAATCGCTCTGCCGTCTAGTGTTTTTTTTTTTTTTTTTTTGTAATCCTTCACTCTCACTTTCCTCATCCACAAATCTTTCATCCTCACTCAAATTAATCGCTCTCGCTGCTGGTGGCTATGATTGTATACAATATGAGAGTGTGAGGAGCTCCACAACCCGTGACATCACGCACACATCGTCTGCTACTTCCAATACAGGCAAGGCTTTTTTATTAGCGACCAAAAGTTGCGAACTTTATCGTCGATGTTCTCTACTAAATCCTTTCAGCAAAAATATAGCAACATCGCGAAATGATCAAGTATGACACATAGAATGGACCTGCTATCCCCGTTTAAATAAGAAAATCTCATTTCAGTAGGCCTTTAAGTCTTCCTTGATTTGTTACCAGATCCGCACCTTCTTTCTCCCGTACGGCTACGTTAGCAGCTAACATAGCCCAGTATGCTACCTCTCTGCTCTGCGAGGGCGGACACGTATGTGACATATGACATGACAGTATGTGATGAATTTAAGAATGTGCGCCTGCTTGTCTGTGGGGAGAGACAGGAAAGAGTGAGAAGAGCCTGAAGTGTACGCCCGCAGCTAAAAACAACTGCGTGAGAACGTATACTCGAATATTACGATATAGTAATTTTCTATATCGCACAGAGACAAACCCAAGATATATCGTATTCATCAATATATCGCCCAGCCCTAACGTAATGTAAGTATGCTAATTGCTTTTTTTGTTTGGAAACATATTATTATGCTCATCTCTGAATGATAACAGTTCATTTTATATTTGTTTTAAAACAACCGGCCAAAAGGCACCAAGTTGGTCTTCTACTGCAGCTGTTCTCAACCTTTTTTCAATGACAATAAAGACCTATCCTATGTACCCCATGTGAAGTTTTTTTTAATTCAAGTACCCCCTAATCAGAGCAAAGCATTTTTGGTTGAAACAAAGAGATAAAGTGTCAAATTGAGTTTGTGACGAACCCCAAGATACAGAGAAGACAGCAGACATTAAGCAGGAAAACATGTTCAAAAATAAGAAAAGGAAAACACAAACCAAAAACCAGGAAGAAGGAACAGGATCCAGGGAATTTCTTACAGCAAACAACGAAACGACACGACGCAACAATAATCCAGCACTGATTGGAGGACAAAGCAGGTAAAAATAGTAATCGGGCTGATTGACACCAGGTTTGGCCAGGTGCCAATCAGCCGCAGCTGAGGGGAAACAGCGCTCAAGGAGATAGACAGGAAACAGACAAAATAAGAGCGCTGACAGGAAACAAAGACAGGGAAAACTAAAACATAACCTAATTGCTTACAGCAAACAAAAAAACTACACGACACGACGCAACAATAATCCAGCACTGATTGGAGGACAAAGCAGGTAAAAATAGGCTCCGGCTGATTGACACCAGGTGTGGCCAGGTGCCAATCAGCCGCAGCTGAGGGGAAACAGCGCTCAAGGAGATAGACAGGAAACAGACAAAATAAGAGCGCTGACAGGAAACAAAGACAGGAAAAACTAAAACATAACCAAACTGTCAGGGACGAACCTGACATAAGGAAGTAAAATAGAGCACTGTGTCATCATTCTGATTTATTCAATTGTATAAGAGTGCAAAATATTGCTCATTTGAAGTGATTTTTCTTGAACTATTTGGAAAAAAATATATAAAAATAACTAAAAACTTGTTGAAAAATAAACATGTGATTCAATTATAAATAAAGATTTCTACACATAGAAGTAGTCATCAACTTAAAGTGCCCTCTTTGGGGATTGTAATAGAGATCCATCTGGATTCATCAACTTAATTCTAAACATTTCGTCAGAAAAAAAGAAATCTTTATGGAACATGTCCACAAAAAATCTAGCTGTCAACATTGAATATTGCTTTGTTGTATTTCTTTTCACAGTTTATGACCTAACATTCTTTTTTTTGTTGACATATTATTCAATAAATATATTCATAAAGGATTTTTGAATTGTTGCTATTTTTAGAATATTTAAAAAAAATCTCACGTACCCATTGGCATACCTTCAAGTACTCCCAGGGGTATGCGTACCCCCATTTGAGAACCACTGTTCTACTGTATCAACCCCGAGGCCCATTTAAATTTCCCTGGGAATTTTCTAGTTATTTTAATACGACATAGGCCCGTCTCTGAGAATTGATTGACAGGCGGGGCAACAGCGTACATATGGACGCCCTGTGGGTCACTATCAGATGTCAGCGTGGTGATGTGTGACCTCTTTTTATATTATAATGTCAGCATTTGTCTGACAGTGTTCCCACCTGACTTGGCAACAAGTGACATTCTCCAGCTGCTCACTAATACATTGCTCCAGTAGCAGAAAGGTTAAAATGATATACAATACACATATAGTGAAAAGAGGGAGAGAGAGAGGGGCTTCAGATGAGTACCAGCTTGACCCAGAAAGTCCAACAAAGGAAGATAAAGCGGGGAAGAGATAAAAGGTGACACACAGGTGAGTTAAAAAAAAGAAGAAGAGGGAGACAGGTGGACAGATGGTCGCCTAGTGCAGATCGAAGGTGACTCGGGGGGGAAATGAGATTCATTTTTAAAAGAAACCGGAACAGAATAATAAAGTTTGTTCTGAAATGATGTTCCCATCCTGGATGGTTGGTTAGTAGAACCTCTTCGTCTGTCTTGCAGCTGCATGCTTGCAATCCTTCAATACTGTAAAAGGTTACTGCTATTACTCCTGCAAAGAAAACCTCTTCAAGACTCAAAACAAGTCGACCTGTTGAACTTTTCCGACTGCCAATTTATCTTCCCCTCACACCTCAACTCATCTTTAAATTCTATTATTTTCATCACCACGTCGCCCGGTCCATGATGACTTTAAAAAAAGATACAGTATTGCTAACATTATTGGCAAAAACTAAATATAAATATGACAAAAATAGACATTTGATTCTGTATTTCCTTATCTGTGTCTGTAATGGGCATTTGGTTCAACACTTTAAAGGGGAACATTATCACAATTTCTGAAGGGTTAAAACCAATAAAAATCAGTTCCCAGTGGCTTATTTTATTTTTCGAAGTTTTTCTCAAAATTTTACCCATCACGCAATATCCTGAAAAACGGCTTCAAAGTGCCTGATTTTAACCGTCGTCATATCCACCCGTCCATTATCCTGTGACGCCATAGCGCAGGGGTCGGGAACCTTTTTGGCTGAGAGAGCCATACAAGCCAAATATTTTTAAAAGTATATCCGTGAGAGCCATATTTTTTTTTTAACACTGAATACAACTATATGCATGCAATTTTAAGAAATACCGACATTTTTAGAGTATAATAAGTCTCTTATTCTTTTTAATAACATTGTTATTCTGAGGCTAACCAACAATAAATAAAACACTTCTTACCATTAAAGCGACTTCTTGAACCGGTGCGGTAGAAACCGGATGGATGGATGAAAATGCATGAGCATGTTTTATATTTGGAACGTTATTTTTAACACTGTGATTACCAGCGGAATTATTCATTACTTATCGTGTTAAGCAATATCAGCTAAGATTTATCGGAGAGCCAAGTGCAGTCATCAAAAGAGCCACATCTGGCTCTAGAGCCATAGGTTCCCTACCCCTGCCATAGCGTGACCACACAGAAACAAACATGGCGGATAGCACAGAAAGGTATAGCGCTATTAGCTCGGATTCAGACTCGGATTTCAGCACCGTAAGCGATTCCACAGATCACGCATGTATTGAAACGGATGGTTAGAGTGTGGAGGCAGGTAGCGAAAACAAAATTGAAGAAGAAACTGGAGCTATTGAGTCATATCACGACAGACAGAGGCACGGGAGGAAGGGAGGACGAATTCAGCGATCGCCTTTTAACCAACGATTCGTATGTGTTTGTTTGGCATTAAATGTGGGTGGAGGGAAAGGCTGGATGCAAATATAGCTACAAATGAGGCATAATGATGCAATATGTACATACAGCTAGCCTAAATAGCATTTTAGCATCGATTAGCTTGCAGTCATGCCGTGACCAAATATGTCTGATTAGCACACTTCACATAAGTCAATAACATCAACAAAACTCACCTTTGTGCATTCATGCACAACGTTATAAGTTTGGTGGACAACATGAGACAGAAAAAGAAGTGGCATAAATCATATCCAGGGGGTTTACCTCGCTTGTCTGTGGGAAGAGACTGCCCGTCCCGAAATTCCTCGCACTCCGGCAGATTCAGTGGTGGTCAATATTCCAATATTGCAGATTTTGTTGACTTTATCGTTGGAAATGCATCTGCTTTGAGTGTCGCAGGATATCCACACATTCTTGCAATTCTCTGTCGTAGCATAGCTGTCGTCGGTAATGGTTTCTCTAAATTGTGAGTTCAGATAATTTATTTATTTATTTTTTCACACTTAATATGTTTTTTGCTGTTTTAATTTTGACAGTGCCACATAAGATATGTTTAAATTGCTGATTCGAGTATAATGATTTTTAAAATAACCCGTTTGGTACAGTGTTGATCAGCCCAGTAGTGTTTGTATGTGTTTCTGTATAGTATTTCACCAGAAATGGTCATGTGGTGACATAAATTATGGTATTTTGAGAGATAATCATTGAAGTCGGACATCACTGAAGGCCTAGGTGGGAAATGCACGGCCCGCCAATGATATATGGTATAAAACATTTGCATGACTGCCTCAATACGCTGGCTGTTAAACAAAAATAGAGCAACAATTTGACTAACAACACACCAAAACACAGACAAAAATAATGAGGGACACCCACATGTTAAAATGTGCAGGACTTTGTCGTATAAACCTTTCCTATACGTCTTCAATACACAGGCCAGTGATCCTTTTGTAAACGAACCACCACTCTGCTTTGATGTGAAGTGAATTATATTTCTATCGCGTTTTTCTCTAGTGATTTAAAGCACTTTACATGAAGCTACATTTAAACCAGTGTGGGTGGCACTGGGAGCAGGTGGTTAACATGTTTTGCCCAAGGACACCACAGCTGTGACTAATGGCAGAAGCGGGGGTCGAACCTGGAAGCCTCAAGCTCTACCAACCGAGACACGCCGCCCCACAATAATATCTTACAAACCCTGTTTCCATATGAGTTGGGGAATTGTGTTAGATGTAAATATAAATGGAATACAATGATTTGCAAATCATTTTCAACCCATATTCAGTTGAATATGCTACAAAATCAACATATTTGATGTTCAAACTGATAAACATTTTTTTTTGGTGCAAATAATCAGTAACTTTAGAATTTGATGCCGGCAACACGTGGCAAAGAAGTTGGGAAAGGTGGAAATGAATACTGATAAAGTTGAGAAATACTCATCAAAGACTTATTTGGAACATCCCACAGGTGTGCAGGCTAATTGGGAACAGGTGGGTACCATGATTGGGTATAAAAGCCTCTTCACAAACAAGGATGGGGCGAGGGTCACCAATTTGTAAGCAAATTGTGGAACAGTTTCAGAACAACATTTCTCAACAAACTATTGCAAGGAATTTAGGGATTTTACCATCTACGGTCCATAAAATCATCAAAATGTTCAGAGAATCTGGAGAAATCACTGCACATAAGCGATGATATTACGGACTTTTGATCCCTCAGGCGGTACTGCATCAAAAACCGACATCAGTGTGTAAACGATATCACCACATGGGCTCAGGAACACTTCATAAAACCCCTGTCAGTAACTACAGTTGGTCGCTACATCTGTAAGTGCAAGTTAAAACTCTGCTATGCAAAGCCAAACCCATTTATCAACAATATCCTGAAACGCCGCCGGCTTGGCTGGGCCCGAGCTCACCTAAGTTGGACTGATGCAAAGTGGAAAAGAGTTCTGTGGTCTGACGAATCCACATTTCAAATTATATTTGGAAACTGTGGACGTGGTGTCCTCCGAAACAAAGAGGAAAATAACCGTAAAGTTCAAAAGCCGGCATCTGTGATGGTATGGGGGTGTATTAGTGCCCAAGGCATGGGTAACTTACACATCTGTGAAGGCACCATTAATGCTGAAAGGTCCATACAGGTTTTGGCGCAACATATGTTGTCATCCAAGCAACGTTATCATGGATGCCCCTGCTCATTTCAGCAAGACAATGCCAAGCCACGTGTTACAACAGAGTGGTTTCGTAGTAAAAGAGCGCGAGTACTTTCCTGGCCCGCCTGCAGTCCAGACCTGTGTCCCATCAAAAATGTCTGGCGCATTATGAAGCGCAAAATACGGCAGCGGAGACCCCGGACTGTTGAACGACTGAAGCTCTACATAAAAAAAGAATGGGAAAGAATTCCACTTTCAAAGCTTCAACAATTAGTTTCCTCAGTTCCCAAAATGTTTATTGAGTGTTTTTAAAAGAACAGGTGATGTTACACAGTGATGAACATGCCCTTTCCCAACTACTTTGGCACGCATTGCCTGCCAAGAAATTCTAAATTAAATATTATTTGCAAAGAAAAAATAAAGTTTATGAGTTTGAACATCAAATATCTTGTCTTTGTAGTGCATTCAACTGAATATAGGTTTAAAAGGATTTGCAAATAATTGTATTCCGTTTATATTTACATCTAACACAATTTCCCAACTCATATGGAAACAGGGTTAGTAGTTTTGTCTTCCTGAGCTGCTGTGATGCAGTAAGTTGCATCACTGTAATGACTTATACCTCACTTAAAAAAAAGGGCAGAACCTCTTGTTTAAAAAACTGGTCAGTGATTTGTTGGTGTGGCTTCGCTGTTAAAGGGTTTTAAAACAATTATTTGGAAAAGTTGCCAAATTCATATACAATAGTCTAATCACTGGTAGTCCAGGCTTCTCATTAAGATGATAACAATAACAAAAAATAGGTATGATCCAAGGAGCTTTTTTATACTCTCTATACTCTCGGCAGGGTTCTTGAGGGTGCATGGGAGTTTGCCCAACCAGTGTACATGTGCTTTGTGGACTTGGAGAAGGCATTCGACCGTGTCCCTCGGGAAGTCCTGTGGGGAGTGCTCAGAGAGTATGGGGTATGGGACTGTCTTATTGTGGCGGTCCGCTCCCTGTACAATCAGTGCCAGAGCTTGGT
Organism: Nerophis ophidion; assembly: GCF_033978795.1. Lineage (NCBI taxonomy): Eukaryota > Metazoa > Chordata > Actinopteri > Syngnathiformes > Syngnathidae > Nerophis > Nerophis ophidion. The sequence goes on along the minus strand of NC_084617.1, from coordinate 55,439,771 downwards.
CCGCATTGCCGGCAGTAAGTCGGACACGTTTCCAGTGAGGGTTGGACTCCGCCAAGGCTGTCCTTTGTCACCGATTCTGTTCATAACTTTTATGGACAGCATTTCTAGGCGCAGTCAAGGCGTTGAGGGGTTCCGGTTTGGTAACCGCAGGATTAGGTCTCTGCTTTTTGCAGATGATGTGGTCCTGATGGCTTCATCTGACCAGGGTCTTCAGCTCTCGCTGGATCGGTTCGCAGCCGAGTGTGAAGCGACCCGAATGAGAATCAGCACCTCCAAGTCCGAGTCCATGGTTCTCGCCCGGAAAAGGGTGGAATGCCATCTCCGGGTTGGGGAGGAGACCCTGCCCCAAGTGGAGGAGTTCAAGTACCTTGGAGTCTTGTTCACGAGTGAGGGAAGAGTGGATCGTGAGATCGACAGGCGGATCGGTGCGGCGTCTTCAGTAATGCGGACGTTGTACCGATCCGTTGTGGTGAAGAAGGAGCTGAGCCGGAAGGCAAAGCTCTCAATTTACCGGTCGATCTACGTTCCCATCCTCACCTATGGTCATGAGCTTTGGGTCATGACCGAAAGGATAAGATCACGGGTACAAGCGGCCGAAATGAGTTTCCTCCGCCGTGTGGCGGGGCTCTCCCTTAGAGATAGGGTGAGAAGCTCTGCCATCCGGGAGGAACTCAAAGTAAAGCCGCTGCTCCTTCACATCGAGAGGAGCCAGATGAGGTGGCTCGGGCATCTGGTCAGGATGCCACCCGAACGCCTCCCTAGGGAGGTGTTTAGGGCACGTCCAACCGGTAGGAGGCCACGGGGAAGACCAAGGACACGTTGGGAAGACTATGTCTCCCGGCTGGCCTGGGAACGCCTCGGGATCCCCCGGGAAGAGCTAGACGAAGTGGCTGGGGAGAGGGAAGTCTGGGTTTCCCTGCTTAGGCTGTTGCCCCCGCGACCCGACCTCGGATAAGCGGAAGATGATGGATGGATGAAGGTATGATCCATCCATCCATTTTGTACCACTTGTCCCATTTGGGGTCACTTTCATTAAAATGTTACCAAATACATCGTGGACCCGTTAATTGTTTTAGATGAAAAATTTACAATATAGTCTTTCTTACTTTCTACTATATTTTTATGTGAAGTACATGCTCTATCCTCCATGAAAACATACTCGGTTTGATCACTTCTGTTTTGTCTGAAAGTCCAGTTTAAATAAGTATTTGATATTACATATGTAATCCTACATATTGGCAGCCACGTTTATTATTATTCATCTGAGCATTACAGCAACGTTCTTGCATCTGAAAAAATACGAAAAAACTAAACACAAACACTGGCTCGTTTCCTGATAAAAAAAACGGTAGCAAACATTCATCTGCGAGGTCACGATGGCCCCCACTTCTCACAGTGTGGCGAGTCTGAGCACAACCAGAGGCACTCTAATAAGCTCAGAGGCCTTGTGGTTAGAGACTGGGAGGTTGTGAATTCAAACCCCGGCCGAGTCATACCAAAGACTACAAAAAATGGTACCCTTTGCCTCCTTGCATGGCACTCAGCATCAAGGGTTGGGATTGGAGGTTAAAGGCGAACATTATCACAATTTCAAAAGGGTTAAAAACAATAAAAATCAGTTCCCAGTGGCTTGTTGTATTTTTTGAAGATTTTTTCAAAATTTTACCGGTCCCGGAATATCCCTAAATAAAGCTTTAAAGTGCCTTATTTTCGCTATCTTCGAAACCACTATCCATTTCCCTGTGACGTCATACAGTGCTGCCAATGTAAACAAACAATGGGAATACCGCAGCAAGATATAGTGACATTAGCCCGGATTCAGACTCGGATTTCAGCGGCTTAAGCGATTCAACAGATTACGCATGTATTGAAACAGATGGTTGGAGTATGAAAGTATTGAAGAAGAAACTGAAGCTATTAAGCGAATCTATTGACGCTATTCATAGCCATAGCATGGCCGAATAGCTGCGTTAGCATCGACGGTAAAATGTGCGGACAAAACGATGAGGAGTTTCGCATTTTGTGATAAAGGAGCAACTTAAATCCGCCGATTGGTAGGTGTTTTTTTCGCATTAAATGTTGGTGGAAGGAAACGTAATATAGTTGCAAATGCATCTGCAGGTTATCCATACATCTCTGTGCCATGTCTGCTTCAGCACCGCCGGTAAATAACATGTTAGCATTGATTAGCTGGCAGTCACGCCACGATCAAATATGTCTGATTAGCACATAAGTCAACATCAACAAAACTCACCTTTGGGATTTCGTTGACTTTATCGTTGCAAATGCATCTGCAGGTTATCCATACATCTCTGTGTCATGTCTGTCATCGCCGGTAAATAGCATGTTAGCATCGATTAGCTGTTAGTCACGCCGCAACCAAATATGTCTGATTAGCACATAAGTCAACATCAACAAAACTCACCTTTGTGATTTCGTTGACTTTATCCTTGCAAATGCATCTGCAGGTTATCCATACATCTCTTTGCCATGTCTGTCATCGCCGGTAAATAGCATGTTAGCATCGATTAGCATAGCATGTTAGCATCAATTAGCGTAGCATGTTAGCATCGATTAGCTGGCAGTCACGCCGTAACCAAATATGTCTGATTAGCACATAAGTCAACATCAACAAAACTCACCTTTCTGATTTCATTGACTTTATCATTGCAAATGCATCTGCAGGTTATCCATACATCTCTGTGCCATGTCTGTCATCGCCGGTAAATAGCATGTTAGCATCGATTAGCGTAGCATGTTAGCATCGATTAGCTGGCAGTCACGCCGCAACCAAATATGTCTGATTAGCACATAAGTCAACAACAAAACTCACCTTTGTGATTTTGTTGACTTTATCGTTGCAAATGCATCTGCAGGTTATCCATACATCTCTGTGCCATGTCTGCTTCAGCACCGCTGGTAAATAGCATGTTAGCATCGATTAGCTGTTAGTCACGCCGCAACCAAATATGTCTGATTAGCACATAAGTCAACATCAACAAAACTCACCTTTGTGATTTCGTTGACTTTATCATTGCAAATGCATCTGCAGGTTATCCATACATCTCTGTGCCATGTCTGCCATTGCCGGTAAATAGCATGTTAGCATCGATTAGCATAGCATGTTAGCATCGATTAGCGTAGCATGTTAGCATCGATTAGCTGGCACTCACGCCGTAACCAAATAGGTCTGATTAGCACATAAGTCAACAACAAAACTCACCTTTGTGATTTCGTTGACTTTATCATTGCAAATGCATCTGCAGGTTATCCATACATCTCTGTGTCATGTCTGTCATCGCCTGTAAAATGTGAAGACACTACAGCACATTCAATGGGGGTCTGGCGGCAGACACTTTCGCATCTTCGGTGCAACTTGAATCCCTCCCTCTTAGTGTTGTAACATCCTCCGACAACACACCGACGAGGCATGATGTCTCCAAGGTTCCAAAAAATAGTCGAAAAAACGGAAAATAACAGAGCTGAGACCCGTGTGTGTAATGTGTACAAAATGAAAATGGTGCCTGTATTACCTCGGTGACGTCACGTTCTGACGTCATCGCCACCAGAGCAATAAACAGACAGGCGTTTAATTCGCCAAAATTCACCCATTTAGAGTCCGGAAATCGGTTGAGAAAATATATGGTCTTTTTTCTGCACCATCAAGGTATATACTGACGCTTACATAGGTCTGGTGATAATGTTCCCCTTTAAATCGCCAAATGATTCCCGAGCGCGCCGCACGCTGCTGCTCACTGCTCCCCTCACCTCCCAGGGGGTGGAACATGGGGATGGGTCAAATGCAGAAGACACATTTCACCACACCAAGTATTTGTGTGACAATAATTGCAACTTCAACTCTAACTTAATAAAATGCCGACTGCTCTGTTCATAGTCCGATGACCAAGAATAACAATGTCACACTTATGTTAAAAACATTATTTTTGGCGACGAGCAGACCCAGAAGCATGAGACCCAGAAGCCTCATGTTAGATTTTTGTGCAGATGCAGTCATTTTTACTCAAGTAATGTTAAAAACTAACATAGTTTAATGGACAAATATTGATATGTATTTTAATATTGTTTTTTCTTCTTTTAATTATGACAAGTTAGGCTCTGCCACACCTGCCTACCCCAAGCACACATCCCTGACTAACGGGCTGTGGTTTTCCTTACCCTAAATTCAGCTGGGATAGGCTCTAACTCACCTGTCAGCCTGATCAGGAAAGCGGTAAAGAATGAATGAATACATCTCTGGAGCAATCTCCTTCTGGAGATTAGACTGTCCACCACTGTAATGACTTTTAAAGTGCGTAATATTTCTATTCTTCAGCTTTTAGCCCAGCATGAGAGTTGGCTTTTATTTATTTCCTAGATGTATTCTTTTATTTTTACTGAGTTGCGTCAGCATGTTGGCAGCACATTCAGGAGATCATGCGCTTGACTCTCCATTGAAATATTCCTGTGTACTAGAGATGCGCGGATAGGCAATTATATCATCCGCAACCGCATCACTAAAGTCATCATCCACCCGCCACCCACCCGAACCAACATTTCATCAAACCCACACCCGCCCGCCACCCGCCCGTTGTTATATATCTAATATAGATGATGCAAGGCATTAGTGAGGTTAGAAAGTGTAACTCCCTCCAAATTGCACAGACACAATAGCTTTCTTGAACTGATTTATTTGAAGGCTTCCTTTCCCTTCAAATCCACCGTGAAAACTGTAACAAATAAAGCACGTTGCAAACGTAAAAATAATAACATGCACAGCATGTGGATCAAACATTTTACCAAGTAAAATACCAACAAATGACAAATACCTTGTTGGCCATACCCGGAAGTAGCTTGCTTACATCCGTCGACAGACCAAACGAGACACTTCAAAATAAAAGTATGCCCACATACTGTTTTAGAGAGTGCTGCTCGTTTTTCGTATGTGGGTAACACCATTTAACTATTTATGAATGGTTGATTTCTATAGGCTAGTAAGGTAAAGTGTTGTACCTGAAAAGTTTGGGCTACCTTGCTTCTGCAGCCTTCATCAGAGGTGTCACGTGATGTTAGCGTGACGTTGTCTGTGACGTGATATATGGATTGTACCATCAAGAGTTGTCAGGTACAACACTTTACCTACTAGCCTGTATAAATCAACCATTTGTAAATACACGTCAGTAGGCTAAATGAACCTCTTCAACATAACATTTAACTATGTATAATGTAGCGGCTGGCTACAGGGTGTTAGCCAATGACTTTGGCTGGGGGGCGGGACTTCCGAGAGAGATAGGGAAGTGACGTTTTCGACAGGAAGTGAGTGTTCGAGTTGTCCCTGGAAAAGCGTTAGAGACATGAGAGCTGTTGTGTGGTTGTATTACATCTTGTGCAATAAAGACAAGACAAACGAAGAAGTTTTATGGGCCTACATTCTTGGGATTATAACAACATATATTTCCGAATTGGTTCAACCGCCACCCGCCCGAATCTATTCAAAATCTATTTTTTCGTCATGTCACCCGCCCGACCCGCGGTTTACCCGCGGACTCCACGGTTGTGACCGCAAACCGCGCATCTGTACTGTGTACAGTTTGCATGTTCTCTCTGTGCACGCGTGTGTCTACTCTGGGAACTTCCTCCCGCCTTTCAAAAATATTAGGATATTTTTCAAAAACGGACAAGCGGCACAAAATGGATGGGATAGATTAATTGTAATTTGACCCTAAGTGTGAGTTTGCTTATTAGTGTTCTACGATTGTCTGGCGAGCCGTCCAGGGTGCATGGGTTGGTGTGCCAGCAACCTGGGGGTTCCTGGTTCGATCCCTAGCTTCTACCAACCTAGTCACGTCCGTTGTGTCCTTGAGCAAGACACTTCACCCTTTTTCCTGATGGGATCCTGGTTAGCGCCTTGCATATTAGCTCCCGCCATCGGTGTGTGAATGTGTGTGAATAGGTGAATGTGGAAATAGTGTCAAAGTGCTTTGAGTACCTTGAAGGTAGAAAAGTGCTTTGATTGATTGATTGATACTTTTATTAGTAGATTGCACAGTTCAGTACATATTCCGTACAATTGACCACTAAATGGTAACACCCAAATAAGTTTTCAACTTGTTTACCACGTTAATCAATTCAATTCATGCTATACAGGTATAACCCATTTACCCTGACTCTCGTCAGCAGTTCTCCAAGTCAGTTGGGATAGTTCACCAGTGACCCTGTTGAGGACAATTGGTATAGAAAAAAGGTTGACTGAATTAGTTTTGTTCTTACTTGTTTTAATTTTATTAGTAATTTAACCACCATGCTATTGTGGAAGGTCTCCGACCCAGATCCTCCGTTGCTTGGCAGGAAATACCACACCCTGGAGCAGTGGTTCCAATCTTTTAATTCAGCTTCTCCCATAAAGAGAATGGACAAAGTTCTCTTAAGCGTTTCAGCTTATGCATGTAGTTTTATCCGTCTGTTCCCTCGTCTGGCCCTCACTCTCGTTTGCCAGCCCAGTCATGATCTGCAACGCTGCTGATAAAGGGAACAGCTGATTAGATAACTCGTTCCAGCTGAGGTATCCACTCACCTGTCTGCTGCTTCATGGCCGGTCCCTGCACATGCCCCGCCCGCAGGGAACGCGTAGACCACGCCCCTCTCCACAGCTAAATAATGTGCTGAATAAATAAAGTAGATTAAATTGTATTAGATTGGAATGACACAATGAATGCAAGCACCTGTCTGTTTTGTTGACAACTTTATAGTTTTTTGTTATAAAATGATGAGACTGAACAAAAGAAAAAAACTAAGTATTGGACTTAAACTGAAAAGAATGATTTTATCACGGTGTCATTTTCTGTGGGTTCGTGACGGAGTCACTTCACACCACATAAGCTCCACTTGTCAGGAGACTGAAAGAGATGATTGTAGCCTCCATTCCGGCTCAGTGATGTAACCATGCAATGCAGACCCTCTCTATTACAACATCAAAAGAACCATGTTCTCGCACTCTTTTCATATAATTCTAGCAAAATTATTCCTGCTTTGGGAAATAGGTAACTACAAAACTAATTTCCTGGGTCAGCAGTGCAATGTGGAGTCATTAATCTTTTGTTGTGCCCTTTTGACACCCACAGTGGAAGTGTTCTTTTGACCCCAAAACATGCTGCATCACAACTTAAAGTGTTAGTAGCTGAAGCAAGGATGTGGCAACAAATTCTGGGCCCCCATTCCTTCCTAAACTTAATGTCACCGGACGGCAAAAACCAAGCAATTGCATGGATGTGGTTTAGACCCACTTTTTAAAACACAATTAAAAAAAATTCAAGCAATCGTATTATTGAATTTTCATAGCTATTTTGATTTTTTTGTAACATTTCTGACTATTTTTAAAAATGCAGATTTTGTGATTGAACTACATTGTATCTTACCTTGATTTGAGAAAGAAAAACACAGAAGATGTGTTTGCTGTACTTACATTTTTAATGCCAAAAATGGAAGCAAAAAAGGTCAAAAATCAAAAACATGCATGAATGATCGTGCACAGCTTTCATTTGTTAAAATGACAATAGCACAAGTCCATTCAACAAGCTGCTTGCCGACTGGCTAGAACAGCCGGACGTGTTGTATTTCAACTGCAGTGTGATGGATGAACATTATTGTTTAAAGGGATCTATTTGTCATATAATAATCTCCTGTCCAAAAGCAATTATAGCGTGTAGGGCAGTGGACTGAATGAAGATGTTCATTTCCCGTTGTCATTAAGAGAGGCCTTCATGTGAAAACTAAGTGCACCCTGTCTCAAAAATACATCCACACATTTATCCATCATATTGAAGCACTAACCAGTAAATAAACACTGCCACACAAATACAATTACAGATTCGTGTTCAGGCGAGTGAAGGTTCAGTTTAGAGTTAAAAAAGGGGGCAAAAACAGTAATCATTTCTGTATCTTTTCCCTTGAGCAAAGACTTGCCATTATCCGGAAATGATCTGAAATTGCCTGGTAATGTGTTTATCTTCGTGGTTCAACCGTCTTCTGGTTCACAAATGAAAGCAACTAATGAGCAAATATTTGCACACACAAACAAACAAACAAACAAACACACACACACACACACACACACACAGACATATACATCTATATATATATATATATTAATATATATATATATATATATATATATACTGGATATATACATGTATAGCTATATATGTGTATAATATACATATACACACACACATATATATATATATATATATATATATATATATATATATATATATATACATACATTAATATATGTATATATATACACATATACACGCACACATATATACATATTTATATACACACACACATATATATATATGTGTGTATGTATATATATAAACTTTGACAGTCCTTATATATATATATATATATATACAGTATATATATACTGTATTTCCTTGAATTGCCGCCGGGGCGCTAATTAATTTAAAACCTCTTCTCACTCCTGTGCTTACCAAAGGCATGCGGTAAAAGTAAGCATGCGCTAATTATTTTAAAACCTCTTGTCACTCCGGCACTTACCAAAGGTATACAGTAAAAAAGTTAAATGTAAGCTTGGACCTTAAATCCTACTGAATAGCTCTTAATCTTCTTCCCTTTATGCGATTTCAAATTACCGGTATTGAAATCGGCCTTCTCCATTTTGAAAATGATGACAGGGGAAGTGTCACTTGTGACGTCACGAGTTGGACCAGGCGGTAATACTAAGCATGCGCTAATTATTTTGGGAAGTGAGTTAATTCAAGGCAGGCGCATATACTATATGCCCTGTGGCAATTCAAGGAAATACGATATATATATATATAACCGAGAAACTTAAATAGAATAATTGTGTATAATATTTTGACAATTAATTTGCATTTGTGTCAAAATGTTGGGGGATATTTTCAAGTTTATTTAGACTGTTTACTTAATTAATGTAATCATGGTTAATCCCAATTCAAAAGTGATAACAATTTGCTAACACTATTATATACACATTATACTGAAACTTTTGGCTTATATATTTTTAAAAGGACCACAGGTGGTATTTTTTTTCATCAGAGAGGATAAACATTGTTAAATGTTTTGTTTACATGTATACAATAATACAAAATATACTATGTCACCCCCCCAAAAAAGACATGTATATACATCTATGTCATCTTTGTGCTGTAACTAGTAATAAGTCAACACAATTTTTTACACACACTTTCACACTGAGCATGGACGTGACATATTCTTTTTTTTTTGTTTTGAGGAACGATGAATTTTTTATTGGCTCACGCAACTGTGCGGAACATGGGCTCAGACGCTCATGAATGCCATCGCCGCCAGTGTGAATTGTGTTGGATGTGAAATATGCGAGTAATTTGCATTTTCATTATTTATTTGTCACACGCCTGAAGTGTGGAGGCCTTTGCTGAGGTCATCCCCCAATGAAATACAGCGTGAAGTGAACGAGCTTGCGCACATATTTACGCTGAAATTGCCTGCAGCTTCCTTTCTATAGAGTGTTGCTGTTTCAGTTTTGGACAACACAAACGAGGTGAGATACAGCGGGGGCGGCTGCGTGCTCTTTCAAGTAAGGGAAGCTCATTTTTATTCTCTCTAGACACGGGAACTGTCTCCAATAAAAGATAAAATATATAAAGATGCTAGATTTTTCTAAGAAAACGCCACTTCGAGGATTGTAAAATTCTCCAGATGAACTTGGAACAACAGAATGAAAGTTATTTATATTTCAGGACCGCTGGTTCAGTCATTTTTCTGACAATCAAAAGGGGAGTCAGCCGCAGACAGATCATCCAATCATAATACTGAAGCCCAGCAGCCAGACCAGCCTCGACCAAGCCCACAGTCCTTACACTTCCAGAGACGCTCGGTGTCTGATGGGCGGGACAATGCCGAGCATTTATCCAATGGCTGTCTAATTTGGCTGCAGCGGAACAATCCACTCTATGGTCCCCCATTGAAGTCAATGGACGTTAAAGGCCTATTGAAATGAGATTTTCTTATTCAAACGGGGATAGCAGGTCCATTCTATGTGTCATACTTGATCATTTCGCGATATTACCATATTTTTGCTGAAAGGATTTAGTAGAGAACATCCACGATAAAGTTTGCAACTGTCGGTGTTAAGAGAAAAGCCCTCCTTCTACCGGAAGTCGCAGACGATGACATCGCAAGTGTGGGGGCTCCTCACATATTCACATTGATTTTAATGGGAGCCTCCAACAAAAAGTGCTATTCGGACCGAGAAAACAACAATTTCTCCATTAATTTGAGCGAGGATGAAAGATTCGTGTTTGAGGATATTGATAGCGACGGACTAGAAAAAAAAAAAACGAGTTAAAAAAACAAAACACGATTGCATTGGGACGGATTCCGATGTTTTTAAACACATTTAATAGGATAATTCTGGGAAATCCCTTATCTTTCTATTGTGTTGCTAGTGTTTTAGTGAGTTTAATATTACCTGATAGTCGGAGGGATTTGTCCACGGGTGTGTTGACACCAATATCTCAGGGGAGTCGATGGCAGCTGTACGGACGGCACAAGCTCAGCTGTAATCCGGTAAGTGGTGACTTTTTAACCACAATTTTCTCACCGAAACCTGCTGGTTGACATTCGGTTGGGATCCATGTCTGCTTGACCGCGCTCTGATCCATAGTAAAGTTTCAGCTCTGGGAATTTTAAACAAGGAATCACCGTGTGTTTGAGTGGCTAAAGGCTAAAGCTTCCCAACTCCATCTTTCTACTTTGACTTCTCCAATATTAATTGAACAAATTGCAAAAGATTCAGCAACACAGATCTCCAAAATTCTGTGTAATTATGCCGTTAAAGCAGATGACTTTTAGCTGTGTGTGTGCGTAGCGCTCATACTTCCTAAAAACGCGTGACGTCTTGCGTACACGTCATCATTACACGACGTTTCGAAGACGAAACTCCCGGGAAATTTTAAATTGTAATTTAGTAAACTTAAAAGGCCGTATTGGCATGTGTTGCAATGTTAATATTTCATCATTGATATATAAACTATCAGACTGTGTGGTGGGTAGTAGTGGGGTTCAGTAGGCCTTTAAGCTTTAACACTGTTTAATGCACTGTGACGCTACCACATTGAATGAGAAGAATGTCGGAAAGTAGCCAATTCTCAACAAAAATTGAACAGCATATTTAATGAAATGTAAACACAAAAGTACGTACTGACCACTGAGCTAAGCTTCCCTTGCAGTCTTAGAGGAATTGCCACTGTCGAGAGAGGTTTTTTTTTTAGATGTGTGTGGATGCCCTGCCATTGTCTGCGGAGCTGGACCTGGACAAATACCGGCTAGTGGTACGCCCTTCGTCTCCCATGGCGTTCTCCATCTTTGACAACAAGGAGCTCTTAAACCTCTGCTGGAAGTCATTACCCATGAACACATAGAGCACCGGGTTGAGGAAACTGTTGGCCGCCGCCAGGCATGTACCCACTTGTAGTCCAGCAGTTAAGAGGCCATGGTTGTAGTTGTGGTGGTTGAGCTCGAGAAGAATAAAGACGTGGTAGGGCAGCCAACAGATGAAGAAAGTAGCGATGAGCGCGGTCATGACTTTGAAGGGTTTGGAGGATTTGGTCATTCTGTTGTTGCGAAGCTTGGCGATGATGACCAAGTAGCAGATACTGATGACAACAAAAGGCACCACAAAGCCTGCCAGGAAGCGGCTAGTTACAATTATTTTGTGACTGTGTGGATTTAGTGTGTAGTTGTTGTAGCAGATGCTCCTGCCCATCTGATTCTGAACTTCCCGGAAGACAGCGGAGGGAAGACTCAGCGCAATGGCGAGAACCCAGGCCAGGATCACCACAACTGATGCCTTTCGTACCGTGCGGTGATTCTGAGCCCAGACGGGAAATATGACAGACACGCAGCGGTCGGCGCTGATGATGACTAGGAGGAAGATGCTGCTGAACATGTTAAGGAACAACACGGACGAGGCAAACTTGCATAGGAAGAGTCCAAAGATCCACTTCTCCATGGCCATTTGAGTGATGATGAAGGGCAGGAAGGTGCAGAAGACAAAGTCGGAGATGGCCAGGCTCAGGTACCACGTGGTGTTGACCGTCTTCTTCATCTTGAAGCCGGAGATCCAAATGACCACGGCGTTCCCGCAGAAGCCCAATACGAAAATGACGGCGGTGACCACTAGCAGAGACACGCAAAGGGCGTCGCTGGTACAGGTGGATTTGTGGTGATAAACCAGCTCTTCGTGTGGGTTGAAGCTTTCCTCATAGGTGTAGTTGCTGTAATCTTCGTAAAAAATCCCATCCATTTTCTCTCAACTGTAGAGTTCTGTTGGGATAGGAGACAAAACAATGAGCAAATGGTGTAGCGGTTAATCCAGTTTGACAGATAAAGTCAATACAAACCTTCCAGTGATGTTGACTTGATGCTGCCCAGAGACAAGAGTCAGCACAACGCTCCGATTCCTTCACTTTTTAGACTGATGAGCAATCAGCTGACCGGATGGTTTCCCAACATTGCACCATTGCCGGAACACTTTCAGTACTGCTGTTTGAGGCTAGGTAGAATGATAAAAAAAGAACTGTCGGAATGCAGAAGTCCATTCAGAGACCAAACCACGTGTCAACAAAAAGAAAAACAGCGTTAAACTGCTGTGTTCTCCCTCTGCCTTGTGAACATGAAAGGCATGAAATATTCACATGCGCCGATGTCAGAGTTTTGGGAGATGGCTCTGATGTTTAGGGAATTGGATGCTTTTCTGTTGTCTGCCAGAGGCCTGTTGTCAGCCACATGTGTTTGTTCGAAGCCGACAGAAGAGGACTGCACATGGGAGTGCAGTGTTCATAAAGCCATAATTCATCGACTGCACTGGAAATAGACTCCATTTTTGCATGTTCATCTGGATATTAGTTAACGCATTTTATATTAACAATTGCCAGCCCTTGGCTTTAATAAGCAAGCTGTTTCACTTGTGTGCGTGTGTGTGTGTGTGTGTGTGTGTGTGCGTGTGTGTGTGTGTGCGTTTGTGTTACTCCTATTGACATCTGTGTTCCTTGAGGCGACATGAAAACCATGGGAGCAAGGGAATGAACGATAATTGTCTTCATCATCACATTGTCATTATGTTGATTGGCAGAACATGATGAATATGGAAGGCATTACTACTGAGCCTGTGAACAGTAGGTTACTACTATCTGAAGACGAGGTGTCCAGGCTGGTCCACCAACATTTAAGAGGACGAAAAAAGCTCTTTATTACAACCCTCCCTCTCTTCACGATTCAGGGGTGTTTATTAAAGGGGGAAATTGTTAATGGTTTGTCAAGCGTTTTACTCACCTCCTCCTTTCTCTCTTTATGTCTTGTCTCAGAATTTTTGGCTTGTTGCTTCAATACCATAACACTAGTCACGTTTGCAGCATTCATTTATTTTACGTGATGCTATTACTGCACTTCTTAATGTTTATTTATTTACTGGAGCACGTTTATTTTGTGTTTTTGTATTTTGGAAATTAAAATTTTTCCCCACATCCATCTATCCTTTTTTTGTAATCCTCATTAAGGGCACGGGTGAGCTGGAGCCTATTCCAGCAGACTTACAGCGAGAGATGGGGGACACCCATTTTTTTAAATTGAAAACACTTCCTTTTGGTCTACATAACATGTAATGGTGGTTCTTTGGTCAAAATGTTGCATAGATTATGTTTTACAGGTCATCTTCAAGTCGCTTTCTGGCAGTCGCTTCCGGATGCGCTGTTTTGTGGGTGGTCTTATTTACGTGGCTCACCTTAGACAGCGTCTTCTCCCCGTCATCTTTGTTGTAGCGGTGTAACGCGCAAGGGCGGGAGTGGAAGAAGTGTCAAAAGATGGTGCGAACTGTTTTAATGACATGCAGACTTTACTTAAATCAATGACGGAGCAGCAATTCCTCATCCGGAAACAACAGCACCGCTGATGTGTCCTGTGAAAAACCGTCCGACCAGAAGTTTTTAAAAACTAAAGTTCCTTGGGTGAATGATGTAAACTCACTACACCGGTATGCTTAAGCGCTTTAATGGCGAGTTTACTAACAGATATAAGTAAGAACTTTACACAACTTTATATTAGAAATGGTAACAGCGGAGGATGAATGTCTCATAACAAGGAGATAGAGAAAAATAAGAAGCTTATCGACTACGGTGTCGACACGGACTACAAAGGCAGATTCGCGCAATTTTTCAGGATTTATGCAGATCCCAAATATAAATCAGCAGGTACCAGAAGGAAAGAAAAGTTGGTTTTGCATGATATTGCAAAACAAAACGCCAAATAATGTGTCTTACCTAATACACACAGCATAATAATACTCTTTTTATGTTAAAGCACATCAAGCGGTGCGGCTTCATAGCTTACCTGTCAGTCTTGCCCCTGACAGTTTATCTATGTTTTAGTTTTTTCTTCTGCATTTGTCTGTTTCCTGTGTTTAGTATTTCCTGTCTTTTAGTTCCTGTCAAGTGCTCTTAATTTGTCAGCTTCATGTCTTGTTCCCTGAGTGCTGTGTTCCTCCTCAGTGTGTTTAGTATTTCCTGTCCTTAGTTCCTGTCTAGTGCTCTTATTTTGTCAGCTTCCTGTCCTGTTCCCTGAGAGCTGTGTTCCCCTTCAGCTGCGGCTGATTGGCATCTGGCCACACCTGTTGCCAATCAGCCGGCTCCTATTTGTACCTCTTTTGTCTTGTGTCAGTTGCTGGATCTTTGTATTGTCATTTGTAATGTTGTTGCCTCACGTCACGCTTGTGTCTTTGCTACCTGTCGAGTCTGGCATAATTTCAGCTATTACCTGTCATGCTACATCTTGTCCTGGTCGCCGTAGTGGTAAGCTGTTTTTGTTTGCCATTAGCTATTTCGAGTTTTTCTGTTTGTTATCCTCTAGCTTCCATGCTAAAGTTCCTTTTTGTTTCTTGTTAGCTTCTATGCTAAAGGCCTTTTGTTTATTATCCGCCCACGTGCGTGCTTTTGGTTTGAACCCTTTGTTTGATTTTGTCTTAGTATCTTTATTAAATCATGTTTGCTCACTCCATGCCTGCCTACATCTCTGCATCTTGGGGTTCATCAACAAATAACTCTGACATTACCAAAGTCATGCTAAAAGATGTTGATCGATTTTTTTGTTCTATATTTTCAATAAAACATATATAATGTTGGTGTTGTTTACCTGAGTCATATTGCCATCATAGTGCAGTCTACACGTATCTCTTACGTTTGATTTCCATCTACTGGTCACCATGTCCTAAATAAAATTGCTTCGAGGTCGGTAAGCAAAACCAAAATTAACCATATATTAGGCGCACCGGGTTATAAGGCGCACTGTTGAGTTTTGAGGGGAAAAAAAGGATTTTAAGTGCGCCTTATAGTCCGGAAAATATGTTAATAACAACCTACTGTGGTAAGTCTGTTTTCTAACGCCTTGTGATTTTATTTTTCTAAAACATAATTTCTAATTAACAGCAAATCAGTTTTTCTTAGTATTGTAGATTTATTTGAACATATGTTGAAGTGTAAATTTTTTTTTTTTCAATACAATGCTTGGATAAAATATATTTGGACTGCACATACGTCTAACATGTGAAATAAAAGTAAAAGTTAATTCAAAATGATATGTTCCAGCTTCAGTCGCCATTGTTTACTACTACTACTACTACTACACACGGGAAGCTAATAGTCAACAGACGTTAATAATATTATTATCCATCCATCCATCCATTTTCTACCGCGTATTCCCTTTCGGGGAGGCGGGGGGCGCTGGCGCCTATCTCAGCCACATTATTATTATAAATAATGGTGGGTTCAATATATACTGTGCTTTTTCGAGACACTCAAGCTCTTCACAGCTACACTTGTAGCCACTGTGCCCTGGGGTAAACTGATGGAACTGTGGCTGCCAATTTGCACCTAGGGCCCCTCTAAACATACCGTACATTCACACCAGTGTGAGCGGCACTGGGAGAAAAGTGGGTGAATTGTCTTCCCCAAGGACACAACTGCCATGACTAGGATGGCAGAAGCTGGAATCAAACCTGGAACCGCTCTACCATCTGAGCCACGACGTCCCCGTCCTAGCGTTGTGGTTGCTCACTCGGGAAAAAAACGCCCTCTAGCGTTTACGAACAAATATGCAAGTCATGCGTTAACCTTTGTAGATGAGCTATAAAATAATCGTGATTACAATATCAATCAAAATAATTGTAATTATTATTTTTCCCATAATCGTCCAGCGGTAGGTGCTGGCCCCACTTAAATGTCAATACTGAACTGATATTATTACTTTTGATTTTAATCATATTCAATAATGATTTTGTATCTACTTACAGTTTATAACCTTGTCAAATAATATAAAACCTTGTGTAATTCAAAAATATAATTTTTTATTTAACACATAAACCTTAGGCTTAGGTCAGGCTGATTACAAAAAAAATACTGACCGAATAGACTGCAAAGAAGGGACTCATATATATATACCATATATATATATATATACGGTATATATATATATATATATACGGTGTATATATATATATATATATATATATATATATATATATATATATAAATGACAAAAAATTATGTAGTTCTAAAGTACAAAAACTATATTTATATTTATACATGTTTCTTAATTAAACTGTTAACAAAATTAAAGTGCAGATGAAAATACAGCTTCACCACTTTAGTCATAATTTTTGCACTTAAGAACCTCTTTATGACTTTAGTTCCAGACTTCTTCTGTTTGTTTGAAATTGTCCTTACTGCCACAAGTGGTGCAAAAGTGTATTACAACTGGGTAATACTGCGGCTCATATGCACGACAGTTGAGAAACACATTTTTTTTGCAGCCCATGAGGTTGCGCTTGCTGCCCAACAAAGTGGCTCGGCCCTATGGCTAAAAAACACTGCACTTGAGCAGTGATTCTCAAACTGTGGTACGTGTACCAGTAGTGGTACGCAAGCTCCATCTAGAAAAATTACTTGATTAAAGTTCAGTGTTTTATTTTACTATAATCAAAGCGGTAGGAAATGGATGGATGGAAACACAGTGTTACTGTTTAAATTTTGTGTAATGTTACAGTGGCCAAATATATTAAGTATACTTGTAAAATAAAACCTTTGCCTTGTTTTTTATGAATAGGCCTAATAAGTTTACTTACGCCTACTCTGCTATTGCATTTTAATGTTGGACATAATGATGGTGCTTGGAGAGCCAAGTGTTTTCTGAGCTGGTACCTGGTGAAAAAAGTTTGAGAACAATTGTACTAAATGACATGGCTGGCATAAGGAGCATCCTGATTGGCAACCAGGCATAGGTGTGACCTGATTGCGGGTGAGGTAGCCAGCTCAGACTTGAGAAGTGCCGGTGGAAAATAGGAAGTGGAAAAGAAAATAAGAGCGCTGAACAGGAATGTTTTCAGAAACTAAGAAAACAATAAACAAAAGTCCAAGACAGTCATGAAGGATCATGACACTGAGGACTCTGGTTCTCAAGAGGATTACGCAAGTATCGTGCTTGTTGTCATCACAAAGTTAGCAATTTTGACAAGCCCCCTTAGAGAGAAGCATTTTTTTTCTTGCAAATTTGACCTCCAAGTCCAAGTTGTGCTTCAACAGGACTGGATTCATTGGAGATTGGCTGCATTAATAACCGCTATCTCTGTCCTTCACTTTTATGTAAACCTCTGTCTGCCTGCTCAGTATGTTGCGCAGGTACTGCCTCTTGTGAAAACTGCTCAGCGTGGTTCTGAACACTACACGGCCTCTTAGTGGCCAACTAAATCCTCCTGAGGGTGGAAGAGTGACCTTTTGATTTCATCATAATGAGATGATTTTGGTGGTAAAAAGCTGTGTCATAATCTGTCACATTGCATTGGACTCATTTGAGGCTTCTCCAAAATTAGACCCCCAGACCGATAAAGCGTCTCGCGGTCATTGATGAATTGATGATGACATCTCCTCCCGGCCTTGGAAAGTGACAGCTAAAAAACATCTTTGTGTTTTTTCATTCAAAGAAATGGACTGAGGAGCTTCATGCTACTGTGTGAGGAGGCGGTTTCTCCGGTGGCTCGGTGGTTAACATTATTTTATTTCTGCTTGAATCACAGAGGCTCTGTGGTTGCACTGAGTCATAATTGTTGCGACAGATTCAGCCATCCACGATGTGCGTGGCTTCTCGCAAACATGAGGATGTAGCACTGAGGACATCTGCATGAAGACGATGACAAAGTTTTGCCATTTTGAAAAGGTTATGTGACGAGCAAGGAGGAAAGCGATGAGTAGTGACAGTTGGTTCCAGAGTCTTTCCCCAGCTGGGCCCGGCCCTCCCGCCTGATGCTTAAATGAATGAAAGAGACGTAGCAACATCCAAAGACTTTAATTTTAAGATAACATGAAAGATGGGAAAACAGCACTTCCAAATGCATTCAGTTCTGAACATAAACCCCAAGCTCCCATCTGCTTAATAATTTAAATGACCAGTCGGAGAATACAAGATCTAATGTAGATAAATGACGAAAAAGCAAGGCTAATAGATACTATTTGTCTTATTGCTGACAGTCATACTCCCCACAAAGTATAGTTTTATTGCTCTGTTTGTGTGTGCGCTCGCATATTCATAATTTATCCTCAATCTAAATGTGATAAACCTTTTATGAAGACTCTATTTTGCATGGAAAAGGTATTTTCACACCCCATACGATTGTTTCGACTATAAAATTAGTTCGTCCTTTCCTATAAAAGCACCATCACAGATTAGCAGCAAGGACGGACTTACCATTAAGTTATATATACATCTATAATATATCTGTACCGTGGCCGCTCATAATGAAGGCATAGGCTTGTGAGCATGAGGCCTTTTTGTCTCCATCCCAGGTTAGACCTGAGGTGTTTGCAGTAGTCTGCAACCCTACAAGCCAACCTTTCATATTCCTGAACAATTTTTAGGGTATCTAACCCAAAATGTTTAGAAAGATGTCTATGAATGTTCTCATTCATCCAGGTGTTTGGTTTGGTTTTGGTTCGTCTCCAGTTGCGATCCATTTCTCACTCCTGCTCTTATCAAAGGCATGCAGTAAAAGTAAGCATGCACTAATTATTTTAAAACCTCTTCTCACTCTGGCACTTACCAAAGGTATGCAGTAAAAATTTGAGTGTGATGTAAGCTTGGACCTTCAATCCTACTAAATAGCTCTTAATCTTCTTCCCTTTATGCGATTTCAAATTACCGGTATTGAAATCGGCCTCCTCCATTTTGAAAATGATGACAGGGGAAGTGTCACTCGTGACGTCACGAGTTTGACCAGGCGGTAATACTAAGCATGCGCTAATTATTTTGGGAAGCGAGTTTGACCCGGCAGTACTTCAAGGAAGGCGCATACTATATGCCCTGCGGCAATTCAAGGAAATACGGTATATATACATATGTATGTGTGTGTGTATATATATATATATATATATATATATATATATATATATATATATATATATATATATATATATGTATGTGTGGGAAATATCACAAGACTTCTTCATCTCTACAGAACTGTTTCATGAGGGGTTCCCTCAATCGTCAGGAGATTTAGATTGAGGGAACCCCTCATGAAACAGTTCTGTAGAGATGAAGTAGTCTTGTGATTTTTCCCACACATACATATTGCGCTCTACCAAGGTATCGAGCACTATTCTCTGGATATAGATATATGAGAACATTCAGAGACATATCTATACATACTATATATATATATATATATATAGATATAGATATATAGATAGTTTTATAGTATGTATAGATATATGTCTATGAATGTTCTCATGCATATGAGTCATTGTTATCTTCTGTTAAAAGATTATTATATGTTTTTTTGTTTGTTTGTTTGTTTTTGGGTTTTTTTGTCCCCCTCTTGTCCAAGCTGTTGGCATGGTTATGAGAGGTTTTCATAAGGAAGAAGCGATGTTACCTAAGTGGAGAGAAAAAAAGGAAGGGCTCGGAAAACTTAACTACTCAAAATGTCAATCCTTTTCATGGTGACACAGAATGTATATGTGCAACACAGCGAGAGGTGAGTGTGGTAAGATGTAGTGTAAACTCGACAGGTTGGCACTTGAAAGTCAACAGTCTAGTCTCGTCAAGACCTCTCTTTTTCTTATCAGACGTTCTATGTTGGCGTTGTTGGTTTGGACCCCAGGATGCAGAGCAAAGAAGGCGAAGTAGTGTACAAGCCAGTAGCCCTTTTAATTGGAAAACACGGGTACAAATCTAGTGTAAGTGCACAGAAGACACTCGTCAAGTGCCACACTTGGCGAGGTAAAAAGCGCAATGATCCAGCAAAAGGTACAATTAAATAAGCAAGTTTAACTAATGGAAAATAAGTGTGCTGGCAGAAAATCATGCAAAACCCAGGAAAATAGCAAACAAGGTCACAACTGCCCTGTGCGATCTCGACACTTCTGGCTTCACATCCAAATTATTTGCGCTAACAAAATAATGATCTGGCTTGATTAATGTTCGTAACTTCCTATCAGTTACCGTAAAAGCGTTGGGATGTGCAGCTTGGATGGCAGATTCAGTTTTTGTGAAGTTGAGGGCCCCAATGACTGGGTTTGCCTTAGCCCCCAAAATGACTAAATACGCCCCTGACTAGCAGCAAAGAAGTGCTCCAAAAAAACATATTGACATTATGACCTTTCACATTTGAATCGTGTTCAAAATAAACTCAAACCATAAACCACCATAAACTCCTATTATCTGGGAATCGATATTGGTAGTAAAACCGTTGTCATGTTCTATGGTCTGGATCTTGTTTTTTGTTATTTTCGGTTTTGAACTCCATTAGTTCCTGTTTTTTGGTGCACTCTTGTTTGTTTTGGTTGCCATGGTGGCATATGATTTTCACCTGCTGCTGGTGTTTGGACACACGCACTTGGCTTTAATCAGGAAAGGACTATTTAAGCCTGTAGTTGCCAGGTAGTCGGCCTGGAGACATTACTCTGTTTTTGCTCTGCCCTTGCCATAGTCTTTGATGACATTGTTCATGCTCTACTGATGGTCATTTCTTGTCCATAGTTTATGCTGCTCGTTTCACGCCACAGTAAGTGTTTTTTTGGTTTCATGTCCATAGTCTGCTTAGATGTTAGTTTTTGTTTCCTTAGGCAAGTTGTGCCTCTGCTGTGAGTGCCTTTTGTTTGTCCTTTTTTTGAGTAGAAATTAAAATATGTTCCTACCTTTTACCGATGTCTGGTCTAGTCCGATTGCATCCCGGGAAAACAATCCTCGCAGCAAGCTGCAAAAAGATCCACGTCCTGACAACCGTACCAATTTGCAGTACTTTTGTGTGTATTCATGCAAAACAAATGTTCATTTGTGAGTCTCATTTGCAAGTATGCATTCATTTCGGTTTGTCTTCAGTGTGTTCCCTTAGTCAGGAAGTAGTCTCTGCCATTTTTGTTGAGCCCTAAACTGTAAGTATTGTGCTTTTTACACACCAGTTGTTTGATTGTTAAGTGCAAGTTTAGTTGTAGTTTCAATTAACTCATGTTGAGGTGTTGTAATTGCCATGCAAAATGCTAGTTCGTAGAATTTAAATGGCATATCCAATGTCTTTTAACGTCAATCTCGCGCATTTAAAAAAGCGGAGTATTAATTTTGAGCACTTTCTATCAGGCATGCTTGCTTTGTTGCCATGGAAAATTACAACATTACCTCGAGGAGTCCACAATGAATATGCCTGTTTACCAGCATGTGCTTGAGACGGTGCTGAGTCTGCAACCCGACATGACGTCACATGCAACAAAAGTATGGAAATATGTTACAATTCAATCAGTGAATTGGTATCCAAATGTACAACAAAATTTGGCCGGTACCGATACTAGTAGCAAATCCTGTGCGCTAATGTTGTCCTGATACCAATATTTTAGTATCAGTACCAAAATGTATTTAGATACTTTTTGTTTTTGGTGCTTTTCTAAATAAGGGGGACCACAAAAATGGCATCATCGGCTTTATTTTAACAAACTAATCTTACGGTATATTAAACAAATGGTTTATATTTCAATAAAGAACAATTTTGCCCTTAATTAAAATAGTAAACATACAAGTAAGCAAACACAGGCTCCTAATTTGTCTGCTGATGTATGCAGTTCAGTTCAATTTTAGGACTAGATAGAACAATCCCATGATACAAAATAACCTGAGTAGAGTGGAAATAATAGGCTACCTCCTTCAGAGCTGCCTCAGAATGGTTGTGGGATTGCAAGATGGGGGGCAGAGAGGAGGAAGGGGAATGGTTGTCAGCTTCATTGGGGTCATCAGTTTGGCACCCTACTTCACCGGTGTTTCAATGATAGCCCCACGACACCTCCAGAGGGCTCATCGGCAACACCTGGCGTCCCAGGTGAGCCCCCCTCTGCTTTTAACCACTATGTCATGTAGGTCTTGCTAGATCCCCATATGGTGTCTCTCCTCTTCACCCACAGCCACAAACTGGCTGTCTCTGCTGCTCCTGAGAGGGCTTTGATGGTGTTTCGCAGGGTTTGCCCTCGAACTCCGATGTCCTTAAGCAGCCTGATTGTTGTCCGGCCCACAAAACCTCTGCAGCCAACTTCCACTGGGCAGACCGTGGCTTTCCATTCATTCTGCTCAGCATCAGCTGCCAGTTCAGTGTACTTAAGGCTTTTGCGTTCGAAGGCCTCCTCCACAGCAGCCTCCCAGGGAACCGTGAGTTCTATTATATACACAATATGCAGTGAGGAGGACCAGAGCACAAGGTCTGGTCTGAGGTTTGATCTGGCTATCTCTGAAGGAAAGCAGAGCTTTTGATCAAGATCCACCGCCATTTTCCAGTCACGAGCCCTTCCGAGCTGGCCTATGTCTGGTATATGGCCTTTGGTGGACTCTGCACCTTCTCGGATGGACTCTCTTGTGGCTGTAGGATGTACTTTTGGCGGGGGCAGGGCATTGATCTTCGCTCTTCTGGCCTCTAACGTGGCTGCTAGGCACTTCAGAACCTGGTTGTGCCGCCAGGTGTAGCGCCCTTGTGACAGACTTGTCTTGCAGCCAACGAGAATGTGTTTGAGGTTAGCTGGAGATGGACAGAGGGGGCATGTGGGGTCCTCTCCGTACCACTGTTTGAGGTTGGAGGGGGAGGGAAGGACATCATAAGTGGAGCGTAAGATGAAGCTGATGTGAACTGCCTCCATGCCCAACAGCTCCCTCCATGAGAGCTTTCTCCTCTCAACTCCTTCCCAGCTCATCCACTGTCCTTGCATAACTTGTGAGATAGCCTTTGCACATCTTGCTGCCTGCTCATGCCGACGTACCTCGTCTACAACCAGCCGTCGTCGCTGAGCTGGAGCAGCAGTATGCCACAACGGTCTGCTCTCACCAAGGCCAAGGCCTCCTCTTCCCTGCTGCATGAGGCCAATGATGTCTCTGTGCCTAAGATCCTCCTTTGCTCGCAGAGTAGCTGCCGTTGCAGTCCATTTCCTTCCGGTCACCAAGGTAGGAGCTGTTTGGGCAATGCATGAGTCACGAGACTCTGTTAGCGTCATTTCCAGCCTTACCTATGCACACTTAAATTTCTCTACTAGGCTGGAAACAGGAAGCTCCAGAACACCTCTTCCATACACTCCGATGTTACTGAAACATTTGGGAAGACCCAGCCACTTCCTAGCAAATGCGCTAACCATCCTCTCAAACTTTTCCACCTTTGTGGTTGGTACGTCATTGATGGTCAGAGGCCACAAAAGCCTGGGTAGCAACCCAAATTGGAGGCACCACAACTTCAACCGGCCAGGGAGCATGGTCCTATCGATGTTTTCAAGGCCAGTTATAATATCCTGCTTGAGCTGGTCCACCTGCCCCATGTCTTTGAGGGTGGCATGATACCAACATCCAAGACCCTTGACAGGCTTCTCAGACACTGTAGGTATAGCCTCCTTACCCACACAGAATCAATGTTCCATCAGTTTCCCCCTCACCACCGAGATGCTTCTGGACTTGCTTGGTTTTATTTTCATCCGGGCCCACTGGATGTTTTCTTGCAGCTTGTTCAGCAGCCGCCTAGCACACGCCTTGGTTGTGGTGAGGATGGTCATATCATCCATATAGGCTCTAATGGGGGGAAGACGAAGACCGGCTTTAATCTTTTGACCTCCTACCACCCACCTAGAGGCTCGGATGATGACCTCCATAGCCATTGTAAAAGCAAGAGGTGAGATGGTACACCCTGCCATTATTCCTATTTCGAGTCGCTGCCATGCTGTGGTACACTCACCAGTTGTCAGGCATAGCTGTAGGTCCTGGAAATAGGCTTTGACAAGACCAGTTATGGAATCCGGGACACTGAAATAGTGGAATGCCACCCAGAGGAGATCATGAGGAACGGACCCAAAGGCATTTGCCAGGTCCAAGAACACAACATGGAGGTCTCTTCCACCCTTCTTAACAGCTTGAATTTGAACTCCATATCATGTTTGTGTGCTCCAGGCACCCCGAGAAGCCTGGAATCCCTGCTTTTTGCACCGAAGTATCAATGTATTGGTTCTTTTCCAGGTAGGTGGACAACCTGTGAGCCACTACACTGAAGAAGACTTTGCCTTCAACATTGAGAAGGCTGATTTGGCGAAACTGGCTGATGTCCACAGAGTCCTTTTCCTTGGGGATCAGGATGCCTCCTGCCCTCCGCCATGCAGTTGGAATTGCTTGTTTATGCCACACCACCTTCGTCAGCCTCCATTGAAAGTGTGAAACCTCTGGAGTTTTCTTATAAAATCGGTATGGAATTCCGTTGGGCCCAGGAGAGGATGCCGCTCTAGCTCGTCGTACAATTCTCTCCACCTCACTCCACTTTGGAGGGTTAATGTCCAGTTGTTGTTCTGGGGACTCTATTGGTGGCATATCAGGTGGGAGAGTTTTTGGTCCGCTCCGCTGGGTGTCAATGTGGTTCTGTTTGAGGTAAGCTTCGAGGTCTTTCTTTGATGTTGTGAGTTTGCCACTTTTGTCCTTTGTAAAAAGGCTTTTTGCAAACTTCAATGGGTCTTTGAAGAAGTTTGATCTAGTTCTCTCCTTCATTTAACGCCTCCTTCTCAGATTCTCAGCTCTCCTCAAGGTTGACAGTCTGTTCTTAATTTCTGCCTGTAGAAGGTTAATTCCCTCTTTTTCCTCCTCTGGAGATCTTTTCCATTGTTTTTTCAACTGCCTTCTTTCCCCGACTAACCGTTCAATCTCCTGCTGTCTCCTGGACCTTGTCGGTGTAACTGTCCTTTTCGTTCTCTCTGCTGTTCCATACCGCTTCACACCATAGCTGTAAATTAGGTCTCCCATTCACTCCAGCTTTCTGATTGCAGTTCCCTTTAGTTGCCAAAATTATGAGGGACAAACTGTAAGAATTAATTATTAATCCACTTGTTTATTTACTGTTAATATCTGTTTATTTTCTCTTTTAACATGTTCTATCTACACTTCTGTTAAAATATAATAATCACTTATTCTTCTGTTGTTTGATACTTCCCCTCAGTTTTGGATGATACCACAAATTTAGGTATCAATCCGATACAATGTAGTTACAGGATCATACATTGGTCATATTCAAAGTCCTCATGTGTCCAGGGACATATTTCCTGAGTTTATAAACTTAATATGAATTTTCAATAAAGGAAAAAAATAAAATGTGACGGTTATAAATATCGATTTAAATCATATTAGTATTAATTAGATACACTATTGTACTTGGTATCATTACAGTGGATGTCAGGTGTAGATCCACCCATTGCATGGCATCATGTGCTAGCTTGCTGTTAGTGGTTAGTTATTGTATTCACCCACGGTGTGTAGTGAAGCATGTTTAGCTATTCCTCATCCTGCAGGGATGATACCTGTAAGAAACATACTTTATTTGTCGCCATGGAGACCAGGATTAGTGATTTAGAAGTAGCTAAAACAACTGTGATGGATGTTTCGCCGCTAACTCGAAAGCAGTGCCTTAAAGCACCTCTTCCTGAGGGCGTTTCAGTGTTATAACTTCACCTTTATTATCAGTTTTTAAGCCAAAATGTGTCCGTTCTCCCTTTTCTGTCTACACACTGTGTCTGCTTGTAGGTAAGTTAAAGTTAAAGTACCACTGATAGTCACACACACACACTAGGTGTGGTGAAATTACCCTCTGTTCCACCCCCTGGGAGGTGAGCGGAGCAGTGAGCAGCAGCGGTGGACACGCTCGGGAATCATTTTGGTGATGAAAGCCCCAATTCAAACCCTTGATGCTGAGTGCCAAGCAGGGATGTATCTCTCTAGGTCGTCCTCAGACGAGCCTTTCATGGTTGCTTCCTTGGTACTCTGAGCTCCTGCATCCTTCTTGAGTATGTCCACGTATGTTTGTGTGGGACGTCCTCTTGACTGATGTTCCTGATGCCTTTGGCAGTGTCCTGCTAGTGCCATTCTCCTTATAGTCTTTGGTATGACTCGGCCGGAGTTTGAACTCACGACCTACCGATCTCGGGGCGGACACTCTAACCACAATGCCACGGAGTACTCCGTGATTGTGCGCCGCCGAACATGCTCCTATGCTCGCAAAACCAGCAATGTCGACGTGTATAGTACCGTTTTTGATTCATTAGTACCACGATTCTATTCCAGTACCGGTATACCATAGAACCCTACTGTACATATACCTACTCCAAACACAGAAGCGATTCAAAAACAAAAACACCATAAAACACATGCAATGGGAAAATACTGCTGGTCAAAAACACTGCAAGAGCAAAAAGCAAATGCAAATCAGAACCAAACAGTATCCACGCTTGTAACTGATATAGGCGTTTGTCTGGGGGAATTGTCCTATAAAAGGTCAGGGGTCACTGCTATTGGATGTGATAAGACGAATGTTTGCTCATTATCTCTGTTACAGTTCAGCCCAGAGGTGTTTGTTTGAGGTCACAGCTCAAGTCAAAACATAGCCGTGTTGCAATAAACCCATTTTCTAAAGCCTTTGTCCTGTTCAGGGTCCCATTGAAGAATGAAAACATATTATTTTGCCTAAAAAATATGTGCTGTTGGTGTAGTGCTGACATTGCTCATAACGTGAAGTGAAGTGAATTATATTTATATAGCGCTTTTCTCTAGTGACTCAACGCGCTTTACATTGTGAAACCCATTATCTAAGTTTAAACCAGTGTGGGTGGCACTGGGAGCAGGTGGGTAAAGTGTCTTGCCCAAGGACACAACGGCAATAACTAGGATGGCAGAAGCGGGGATCGAACCTGGAACCCTCAAGTTGCTGGCACGGCCGCTCTACCAACCGAGTTATAACATTTGAAGGAGCTCTCTGCTCTTGTGTCATCGTTTTGTGTTTCCCTCTTGTTTTCATGTTTGTATGTATATATATAAATATATATATATATATATATATATATGTCTTAATTGGATTATTCAGAGAATAGTGCTCGATACCGTGGTAG
Source organism: Nerophis ophidion (assembly GCF_033978795.1). Taxonomy (NCBI): domain Eukaryota; kingdom Metazoa; phylum Chordata; class Actinopteri; order Syngnathiformes; family Syngnathidae; genus Nerophis; species Nerophis ophidion. The sequence continues at coordinate 55,412,280 of NC_084617.1, read as the reverse complement.
AGCGCAATATGCATGTGTGGGAAAAATCACAAGACTACTTCATCTCTACAGAACTGTTTCATGAGGGGGTTCCCTCAATCTAAATCTCCTGACGATTGAGGGAACCCCTCATGAAACAGTTCTGTAGAGATGAAGTAGTCTTGTGATTTTTCCCACACACACACATATATATATATATATATATATATATATATATATATATATATATACATATATGTATTTTATTTATTGTGCCTTTTGGTTCGGGACCCTTTGGGACTGTGTGACAGGGGTGGCACTTTCGTGACTTCTGCGGTGCTTTTTTATGGACTTCTGGATCTGCCTCCCGGGAGCCTTTTGGCCATGGAGACCAGCTGCTGGGTCTCTGTCACACCAGAGTCCGTATGGAGAGACTGGAGGAGATGCGGATGAAAAGACAGTGCCACTGAGTTCCGTAACGGACAAGCTTCACAGTGTCTTGGTTGATTGAGCAGGTATCGGACACATCAGTCTTCTGAGGCGCATGCTCGCTCAACCATGCAGACTGGACACTGGCCGACAGAGAGTAGCCAGAATTGTTTTCAAGTAAGAGTACTGTTACTTTAGAGATGTATTACTCAAGTAAAAGTGAGGAGTAGTCACCCAAATACTTACTTGAGTAAAAGTAAAAAGTATGTTGTGAAAAAACTACTCAAGTACTAAGTAACTGAGGAGTAACCTGTTCATTTAATGATGACGGCAAGAAGTAATGCACAAAAACATAAAAATAGCAATGAACAAATTCAGAGCCAGAAATATCTCTTAAACAACTAAAACAATAATATATATTAAATTATACATATTTGGTTTTACACTGTATTGAAAAAAAGTGTGAAAATGAATTTTACCTTTGCAACCTCAACATACTATTGGCTAAGTTTTATATATTCATAAATGTAAATTTCTCAATACACTACTTGTTTTTTGTGCCTTTAAAAAAGATTTAGAACTCTACATTAAAACACTCTACCTCTAACAACCAAAAAGTTGTGAAAACCATGATGCTGTGTTCCAAATTTAAGTTATTTAGAAATTGAGTGAGCCTATGGCTTTGCACTTTGTTTATTTTATATAAACATTTTTTTTATTATTTTAGTTACTTTGAATTTACACCCCCCTCGCGCTGTTTTGTACGGTTTTTATACTGTTTTGTACTGGTTTTGTACTTACTTTGATTATTATTTTCATCTGTAAATGTTGAAATTTACAAACATTTTTTTTAAAACTGTGCAGTTAATCATGTGACCGCCTGGCTCTGTTTGATTGGTGAAATGGAGTCAAACTACTCAGTGGCCTAGTGGTTAGAGTGTCCGCCCTGAGATCGTTAGGTTGTGGATTCAAACCCCGGCCGAGTCATACCAAAGACTATAAAAAAATGGGAACCATTACCTCCCTGCTTTGCACTCAGCATAAAGGGTTGGAATTGGGGGTTAAATCACCATAAATGATTCCAGGGCGCGGCACCGCTACTGCTCCACTCACCTCCCAGGGGGTGATCAAGGGGATTGGTCAAATGCAGAGGACAAATTTCACCACATCTAGTGTGTGTGTGACAATCATTGGTACTTTAACTTTTACTTCAAACGTCACCAGTGACCGCTTTTGATTGGTGAAACGCAGGTACTGTATGTGATAGATCCTACTTTGAAGGTCTGTCTGACAAAACAAAACAAAAAGCGTGCATTAACAGATCGATAAAAATCAGTAGCGAGTAGTGAGCTGAATGTAGATAAATGGAGCGGAGTAAAAGTAGCGTTTCTTCTCTATAAATATACTCAAGTACATTAAAACTACTCTTAGATGTACAATTTATCCCAAAAGTTACTCAAGTTGATGTAACGGAGTAAATGTAGCGCGTTACTACCCACCTCAGCTGGCCAAGTTAGTGGGCGGCCGAGAGTGGAGTCGGCTCTCTTGGTTGCTTTGTTGGGTCTGCTCCTGTCCCTGGCCATGCTCCTTCCACCCAAGCAGACAATAGTGTGGAACACCGCAGAGGCCACCACAGTGTTTATGTTTCTTTTACCTTATATTCATAGCTGTATGTAGAAATGGTTGGTTGCATCAGCTCAGCTCTTTTAATGTCTTTAATGTCCTTTGTGTTCTTTGATATTTGATGTTTCCCTCTTTCACACATGTAAAAGGGATATCAGAATCAGAATCAGAATCAGACATACTTTATTAATCCCCGGGGGGAAATTAACATTTTCAGCACAATCCCATTCAAGATCAGACAAACATTACAGGGAGACAGAACAGGATCGCTTACGGGTCTGCCAACTTCCGGCCCCCCTTACAAAAAGGGGCGCCGGAAGTTGGCAGACCCGGAACATGTATTTTTTAACTTTGCTACCTCTTGCAACATAGGGGTGACTTAAATGTTGTGCTTTTTTGCAACTGTGCTGTCTCAGAAAGTCGTGTTCATCAGTGGTTCTCAACCTTTTTTCAGTGAACATTTTTTTAATTCAAGTACCCCCCTATCAAGCAAAGCATTTTTGGTTGAAAAAAAAGAGATAAAGAAGTAAAATACAGCACTATGTCATCAGTTTCTGATTTACTAAATTGTATAACAGAGCAAAATATTGCTCATTTGTAGTGGTCTTTCTTGAACTATTTGGGAAAAAAAGATATAATAACAACTAAAAACTTGTTGAAAAATAAACAAGTGATTCAATTATAAATAAAGCTTTCTACACATAGAAGTAATCATCAACTTAAAGTGCCCTCTTTGGGGATTGTAATAGAGATCCATCTGGATTCATGAACTTCTAAACATTTCTTCACAAAAAAAGAAATCTTTAACATCAATATTTATGGAACATGTCCACAAAAATGGAAATTGCATTGTGGCATTTCTTTTCACAGTTTATGAACTTACGTTCATATTTTGTTGAAGTATTATTCAATAAATATATTTATGAAGGATTTTTAAATTGTTGCCATTTTTTTAGAATATTTAAAAAAAAAATCTCACGTACCCCTTGTCATGCCTTCAAGTACCCCCAGGGGTACGCGTACCCCCATTTGAGAACCACTGGTGTACATGATAAAGTATTGTAATGTTATGTACTGAAAAAAAAGTGATTTTAGGGTCATGAAGAAGCAAAGTTGGTGTCTGTCAGTTGGTGTCGAAACAAATGCCTTACTGTTTAAAAAAAAAAAAAAAAGCTCACACTTCAAGGAGAACAGCACTTTTTGGAATTTTCACAAATTTTCAGGTCATTCACAATCCCTGTGTAAGACAAGAACACACTTTATTTTTATTTTTTTTAAAGTTGTAGATTATAAATCATGCTTCTCTCCTGAAGAGTAGAAGAATGTGGCCATAAGCCGAGAAGATGTTCAACTTTGACAGCCAACTTAGACCGGGAGAAGGCAAGAAACACAAAAAAAGAAGATCGCTTGCACCCACATTTTTTTTTAACCCATCGTGAGGAAAATGAATAATTCTTCATCTAAACTGGAAATATTAACTTCCACCCCAGTGAGGGCAGACCTTGTACAAGATGGCGGCGCCCGGACGGGCTGCGACACTGCGGTGCTCTTGCTAAAGATGGAACATTTGGCGGAAATGCCGGACAGTTCTGCATACTTCATGGCTGGCTCGCATCGTGGTCACTCCGTGATCACGTACGACCGCCAGACACTTCTGGATATGGACATATTGGGCCGTTTTGGACTGATAGACGCGGGCGTGCTAAACATGCTAACTAGCATGGGGATACATCGGCGGCTACATCCAGCGGCCTGTGAAGCAGGGGAGTCTAGTAGCAGCGGGGGCCGTCTACGGAGCAGACGCCAGCGGTGTGATCGGAAACGCGGATGTCGAGCGGGGCTAAAAACAAAGCAGAAGGCTAATCCCCACAGTACACCACTTCCCTCCACCCTGAAGACGGATTTAGATGGAAAGTGCGAGACTACTGGTCTGGGTAAGGAGTCTGTTAAATTAGAACAAGTTTTTTCTGCTTTGAGTGTTTCAGAGTTGGACATGTGTTTTACTGAGGTGGCTAACTATGATGCGTGCAGTTTATCAAAGCAACAAACAAACAATCGGAAAATCCCCGTTACTGAGGAGGCTAACTATGATGCGTGCAGTTTATCAAAGCAACAAACAAACAATCGGAACATCCCCGTTACTGAGGTGGCTAACCATGATGCGTGCAGTTTATCAAAGCAACAATCAAACAATCGGAACATTCCCGTCGTATCAATTCCTAGATATGGTCGTAATTATACTGAATGCACTGGGCATAATAAACACAACATTATTAATATTGCTACTACGGATAATTTGATCAAAAATTCCCTAAAACAGCCCACTACCTATAATGTAGGTTTTTTAAACATAAGATCATTGTCTCCCAAAACTTTGTTAGTTAATGATATTATCAGAGACAACAATCTTAACGTCATCGGTCTCAGCGAAACCTGGCTTAAACCAAACGACTTTTTTGCGCTAAATGAGGCATGTCCTCCTAACTTTACACATGCGCATATTGCCCGTCCGCTTAAAAGGGGTGGGGGGGTCGCACTAATATACAACGAAAACTTTAACCTTAGTCCTAACATAAATAATAAATATAAATCGTTTGAGGTGCTTACTATGAGGTCTGTCACACCGCTGCCTCTACACCTGGCTGTTATCTACCGCCCCCCAGGGCCCTGTTCGGACTTTATCAATGAATTCTCAGAGTTCGTTGCTGATCTAGTGACACACGCCGATAATATAATCATAATGGGGGACTTTAATATCCACATGAATACCCCATCGGACCCACCGTGCGTAGCGCTCCAGAGTATAATTGATAGCTGTGGTCTCACACAAATAATAAATGAACCCACGCATCGCAACGGTAATACGATAGACCTAGTGCTTGTCAAGGGGATCACCGCTTCCAAAGTTACGATACTCCCGTATACTAAAGTATTGTCCGATCATTACCTTATAAAATTCGAGGTTCAGACGCATGTTCGTCAAACTAATAATAATAATAACTGCTATAGCAGCCGCAACATTAATACAGCCACAACGACAACTCTTGCTGACCTACTGCCCTCGGTAATGGCACCATTCCCAAAGTATGTGGGCTCTATTGATAACCTCACTAACAATTTTAACGACGCCCTGCGCGAAACCATTGATAACATAGCACCGCTAAAGTTAAAAAAGGCTCCAAAAAAGCGCACCCCGTGGTTTACAGAAGAAACTAGAGCTCAGAAATTATTATGCAGAAAGCTGGAACGCAAATGGCGCACGACTAAACTTGAGGTGCACCATCAAGCATTTAGTGATGGTTTAATAACTTATAAACGCATGCTTACCTTAGCTAAAGCTAATTATTACTCAAATCTCATCCACCGTAATAAAAACGATCCTAAATTTTTGTTTAGTACGGTAGCATCGCTAACCCAACAAGGGACTCCTTCCAGTAGCTCCACCCACTCAGCTGATGACTTTATGCAATTCTTTAGTAAGAAAATTGAAGTCATTAGAAAGGAGATTAAAGACAATGCGTCCCAGCTACAACGGGGTTCTATTAACACTGACACGATTGTATATACGGCGGATACTGCCCTCCAAAATAGTTTCTCTCGTTTTGAGGAAATAACATTAGAGGAATTGTTACAACGTGTAAATGGAATAAAACAAACAACATGTTTACTTGACCCTCTTCCTGGGAAACTGATCAAGGAGCTCTTTGTATTATTAGGTCCATCAGTGCTAAATATTATAAACTTATCACTTTCCTCGGGCACTGTTCCCCTAGCATTCAAAAAAGCGGTTATTCATCCTCTCCTTAAAAGACCTAACCTCGATCCTGACCTCATGGTAAACTACCGACCGGTGTCTCACCTTCCCTTCATTTCAAAAATCCTCGAAAAAATTGTTGCGGAGCAGTTAAATGAACACTTAGCGTCTAACAATCTATGTGAAACCTTTCAATCCGGTTTCAGGGCAAATCACTCGACGGAGACAGCCCTCGCAAAAATGACTAATGATCTATTGCTAACGATGGATTCTGATGCGTCATCTATGTTGCTGCTCCTCGATCTTAGCGCTGCTTTCGATACCGTCGATCATAATATTTTATTAGAACGTATCAAAACACGAATCGGTATGTCAGACTTAGCCCTGTCTTGGTTTAACTCTTATCTTACTGATAGGATGCAGTGTGTCTCCCATAACAATGTGACCTCGGACTACGTTAAGGTAACGTGTGGAGTTCCCCAGGGTTCGGTCCTTGGCCCTGCACTCTTCAGCATCTACATGCTGCCGCTAGGTGACATCATACGCAAATACGGTGTTAGCTTTCACTGTTATGCTGATGACACCCAACTCTACATGCCCCTAAAGCTGACCAACACGCCGGATTGTAGTCAGCTGGAGGCGTGTCTTAATGAAATTAAACAATGGATGTCCGCTAACTTTTTGCAACTCAACGCCAAAAAAACGGAAATGCTGATTATCGGTCCTGCTAGACACCGAACTCTATTTAATAATACAACTCTAACATTTGACAACCAAACAATTAAACAAGGCGACACGGTAAAGAATCTGGGTATTATCTTCGACCCAACTCTCTCCTTTGAGGCACACATTAAAAGCGTTACTAAAACGGCCTTCTTTCATCTCCGTAATATCGCTAAAATTCGCTCCATTCTGTCCACTAAAGACGCTGAGATCATTATCCATGCGTTTGTTACGTCTCGCCTCGACTACTGTAACGTATTATTTTCGGGTCTCCCCATGTCTAGCATTAAAAGATTACAGTTGGTACAAAATGCAGCTGCTAGACTTTTGACAAGAACAAGAAAGTTTGATCACATTACGCCTGTACTGGCTCACCTGCACTGGCTTCCTGTGCACTTAAGATGTGACTTTAAGGTTTTACTACTTACGTATAAAATACTACACGGTCTAGCTCCATCCTATCTTGCCGATTGTATTGTACCATATGTCCCGGCAAGAAATCTGCGTTCAAAGGACTCCGGCTTATTAGTGATTCCCAAAGCCCAAAAAAAGTCTGCGGGCTATAGAGCGTTTTCCGTTCGGGCTCCAGTACTCTGGAATGCCCTCCCGGTAACAGTTCGAGATGCCACCTCAGTAGAAGCATTTAAGTCTCACCTTAAAACTCATTTGTATACTGTAGCCTTTAAATAGACTCCCTTTTTAGACCAGTTGATCTGCTGTTTCTTTTCTTTTTCTTCTATGTCCCACTCTCCCTTGTGGAGGGGGTCCGGTCCGATCCGATGGCCATGTACTGCTTGCCTGTGTATCGGCTGGGGACATCTCTGCGCTGCTGATCCGCCTCCGCTTGGGATGGTTTCCTGGTGGCTCCGCTGTGAACGGGACTCTCTGCTGACGACTGTGTTAGATCCATTGTGGATTGAACTTTCACAGTATCATGTTAGACCCGCTCGACATCCATTGCTTTCCTCCTCTCTAAGGTTCTCATAGTCATTATTGTCACCGACGTCCCACTGGGTGTGAGTTTTCCTTGCCCTTATGTGGGCCTACCGAGGATGTCGTGGTGGTTTGTGCAGCCCTTTGAGACACTAGTGATTTAGGGCTATATAAGTAAACATTGATTGATTGATTGAAGTGATTATTGTATTACATTTGTTGGCTCTCACGAAGTCTGCATGAGTAGTAGTCAGTGGTGTTGTTGAAGGGAAAAGCCAACGTTGTGATGCGTCTGGGAAATTAAAACACCGCCGTAGGCTTAAAATTAAAGAAATGTAAATAATACATGGTGTTACTACATTACATCCAGTATATTCTTACATCATGTATAAAAATCCTTGATTGAGGTGTTTGGAGGCTTTTTAGAACGTTGTATAGGCAGAATAGAGAGACTCCCATTGATTCCATTGTTAGCTGACTGCAGGCCTTTATTTAGCATTTGCAATGCATAAAATAAAAGAAAGACATGCTGTATGTGTTGTTGTCTGACTTAGGGATTGTGAATGATAGGCAACATTTTTCAAAAAGAGCAATTCGCTTTAAAATGCATAAACCTGGTGATTTGATGCGTAGGTATAATTTAATCTGAGTTTCCAACATTGTAAGAACATTTATACATCAGAAAAGACAAAAATCCTCGTCGGTCCACTTTAAAATGTTACTTAAAATGCTGCCTGTACGGTTAGAGGTTTTATGATGATGCTGGTTTGACTCAGGAATGGATTGCTTTTGTTTTCTACATGAACTTTTCATTCAAACTACCAAATAAAATCACAGCTTGACCAACATTGGGTCCGGATGAAATTTTAAATTAGAGAGATTTTTCCCAAGATAATGCAGGAGTCTTCAATGTTGTCTTGGCCAAAGACCCCCAAACTTACTTATACTGTATATCTTGTAAAACAACTTGTTTTATATTAAACTTGTCATAAAGGTACCTTGTTATTGTGCCATACTAATATATTTAAATAATGACAGTAGTACCGGTAATAAATAGTCAGCAAATAGCACACTAATCGCTAGCTGGTGACTGGCGCACTAATCACTAACTAGTAACTGCTAGCTGGTGATAACTAGAACGCTAATAGCTATTTGGCAACTAAGCCGCCATCCGCTCCTGGCAAATAGTGCACTAATAACTGGCGCACTGATCGCTATCTGACAACTGCCGTGCTGATTGCTAGCTGAAAACTAGCGGTCCAATCGCTAACTAGAAACTAAAGCATTAGTTGCTAACTAGCCTGAAAATTGCTATCTGGCAAATAGAGCGCAAATCGCTACCTGCAAACTACAGCACTAATTGCTATCTGGCAACCAGCCCGCAAATCACTAGCTGGTATTAGGTGCTCTAATCTCTAGCTGACAGCTAGAGCGTTGATCATTAGCTGGCAACAAATCGCTAGCGGGAAGCTGGTGCGTTAATCATTAGGTAGCAGCTAGAGTGTTAATTGGCAGCCAGCAACCAAAGCGCTAATTTCTAGCTAGCAACTAAAGCGTTAATCATTAGCTGGCAACCAGTCAGCAAATTGCTCTCTGGAAACTACAACGCAAATTGCTAGCTGGTAACTAGTGCACTGGTCACTAACTGTCAGCTAGCATGCTACACGCTAGCCAAATACTAAAGTGCTAATTGCTGGATGACAACTACAGAGCTCATCGCAAGCTGGCAACTTGTCTGCAAATTGTTATCCGGCACTTAGAGTGCTAATTGCTAGCTGCAATTAGAACATGAATCGCTATCTGGCAACTTGTCCACTAAATGTTAGCTGGCAACTAGCCCACTAATTACTAGCTGGAAACTGGCACGCTAATCGCTAGTAGTCAACTACAGCATTAATCACTAGCTTTGCAACTAGTCCGCAAATTACTAGTTAGCAACTAGAGCATTAATAACTAGCTGGAAACTTGTCCGCAAATTGCTATCTGGACACCAGAGCGCTGATTGCAAGCAAGCAATTACAGTGCTAATTGCTATCTGGACGCTAGAGTGCTAATCTCAAGTGGGTAATTAAAGTCCTAATTGCTATTTGGCAAATAGTCCACAAATCATTAGCTGGCAACTACGGCACCAATCGCTATCTTATAACTAGCGATTAGTTGGCAACTAAAGCATTAATCGCTAGCTGCCAACTAGTCCGCAAATTGGTAGCTGCAACTACAGCGCTTAACTTAAATGCTAACATTAACACAATAATATAGTTGTTTTATGTTTTTATTTTTAGAACTGCAAGGTACAGTCATTTATTAAGAAACACTACTGTGTGTTGGATCAATGTTAATGTATATTTAAAAACATAAACATTTTTGTAAATACAATATGTATGAAATAACACTTTAATATGGGGAACACATATTCACCATTAATTAGTTGTTTATTAACATGCAAATTAGTAACATATTGGCTCATAATTAGTCATTATTAAGTACTTATTAATGCCTTATTCTGCATGGTCTTATTATACAACCAGTAAGCCCTTAACTAAGAGTCTTCCCTCAATAATCTCAGAATTATTGATCATTAGTAATCCTAACCCTTATATGTTCCCCTAGTGTACAAATACAGTCTCTCTAAATTAGGTCTTAGTTTGTCACGATGTGGTTTTCGCAGCAGACAGGACTTGCAGGTAGGAGCATGGTTTATTCTTGAAAAGTCAAAACTGCACCAAAAACAGAAAACTAAAAAGACGTGCCGTTCGCACATGAAGCTAAGGCAAAGACTTAGCGCAGGATACATGGAACTATGGGCATGGAGCCTCACGAAACTGTGGCATGAAATAAACAAGACTTAAGCATGAAGCGAACAACTAGCATAAACTATGGCATGGAACAAACAAGACTTACTTGGCAAGGCAAGAGGCAAACACTTAGCATAAACTATGGCATTGCATGAAACAAACAATGACGTCAGGCCGACTGACTGGCAAAAACAGGCTTAAATAATGTCTCGGATTAGAGACAGGTGAGCGTCCCGAACACCAGAGTCAGGTGAAAACAATAAGTAGCCATGGCAACCAAACCAAACTCAGGTGTCACAAACAGGAACTAAAGGAGTCCAAAACTAACAGAAAATACAAAAACATGATCCGGACCACAGATCATGACATTGTTACTTAGAATATGTTCCTATTACTAAAGTGTTACCGAAATATTTTACGACCCCCCTGCAGTACCTAGGCCGGGGGTCGGCAACCCGCGGCTCTTTAGCGCCGCCTTAGTGGCTTTCTGGAGCTTTTTCAAAAATGTATGAAAAATAGAAAAAAATTAGGGGAAAAAAATACATTTTTTGTTTTAATATGGTTTAAAGTTAAAATAGTTAAAGTACCAATGATTGTCACACACACACTAGGTGTTGCGAAATTATTCTCTGCATTTGACCCATCTCCCTTGATCAACCCCTGGGAAGTGAGGGGAGCAGTGGGCAGCAGCGGTGCCGCGTCCGGTAATCATTTATGGTGATTTAACCCCCAATTCCAACCAATGATGCTGAGTGCCAAGCAGGGAGGCAATGGGTCCCATTTTTTTATAGTCTTTCGTATGGCTCGGCCGGGGTTTGAACTCACAACCTACCGACCTCAGGGCGGACACTCTAACCAATAGGCCACAGGAGGAAAAACAAGAAACAAACCGCCCTAATTGTTATAAAGCACACTGTTTATATACAAACATGCTTCACTGATTCGAGTATTTGGCGAGCGCCGTTTTGTCCTACTAATTTTGACGGTCCTTGAACTCACCATAGTTTGTTTCCATGTACAACTTTCTCCGACTTTCTAGGACGTGTTTTATGCCACTTCTTTTTCTTTCTCATTTTGTCCACCAAACTTTTAACGTTGTGCGTGAATGCACAAAGGTGAGTTTTGTTGATGTTATTGACTTGTGTGGAGTGCTAATCAGACATATTTGGTCCCTGCATGACTGCAAGCTAATCGATGCTAACATGCTATTTAAGATAGCTCTATGTACATATTGCATCATTATGCCTCATTTGTAGCTATATTTGAGCTCACTTAGTTTCCTTTAAGTCCTATTAATTCAATTTATATCTCATGACACACTATCTGTATGTAATATGGCTTTTAATTTTTTGCGGCTCCAAAACAGATTTGTTTTTGTATTTTTGGTCCAATATGGCTCTTTCAACATTTTGGGTTGCTGACCCCTGACCTCGGCGGACACCTTGCGGGTGGCGGAGCCCTTGTTGAAGACCTGTGCTCAAATGGATCGGGTCAACCAGGGCCCCTATTTTGAAAATATTCACTGCTGCTCTAAAAGTAAGTTGAAAAAGGGAAGCAATAAAGATCAAATGTAGTCAAATGATCCAAACATTAAAGCAATTTGTAAACTGAAAGTCAGAGTGTTGTGTGGCAAACAATCTCTTTATTGCTCAATGCCAGAAAATTGCACAAGGTTGTTTCCGCCGGCAGTAAAGGTTTTCGTGTGGTTGGAGCATCAGGTGGAGTGGTGGTAAGGATGTGCGGCTGAGTGGACCGCAGATCGATGCACAATAACAAAGTTATGTAAATACAAAGCCACATGTCTGTGGGGATGTCGTGATTAAAAAAAATAAATGTGTTACCGCAAACCGCATACTTGTAGTGTAATTGTAAATCCTATTTGCATTGCTCTTTTTCGGCATGACGGGGAAAAGCAGACTTTTGATGAGTTTTGTGAGTGGGCGCAGTGGCCTGGAGGACTAGCGAGAGCACAGATAGGAGGACGCAGCCGTGTGAAGGATATGAGCAGGTTCAAACACCATCTTGACGACGTGAGGAAATTTGTGGGTACTCAGCAGGATATGAAACAATATAACTGATTTCTGGGTATCTCGGAGGAAAATTGACATTTTGGTGCATCTACGGATAAAGGTGAAGATGCAGGAAATTTCTCCTCATTCACCTGTGTCAGTCGTGCAGTAATTTCTTTTATCGTCAGAGATAGTTTTATCATCTTACTTTCTACCGCAAGTGAGCTATAGCCTATCACAGCTGAATCGGGATGAGTGCTCCTAAACTGGTTAATAGGGATGGAAATTGATAAGATTTTTCAAATTCCATTCTCGATTCTTTATTGATACTCTTATCGCTTATCAATTGGGGGAAAAAAACAGAGAAAAACAGTACGTTAAGCATCAAGTTTGTTTTGTTGAGAAGCATACTTGCCAACCCTCCCGGATTTTCCGGGAGACTCCCGAAATTCAGCGCCTCTCCCGAAAACCTCCCGGAATATGTTTTTTCTATATATTTTTTATATATGTATATATATATATATATATATATATATATATATATATATATATATATATATATATATATATATATATATATATATATCTCCATCTTGGGTCGCGGGGGGGCGCTGGTGCCTATCTCAGATACAATAGGGCGGAAGGCCGCCTACACCCTGGACAAGTCTCCACCTCATTGTCGGAGTTTGTTGTTAACAAACCCCAAGATGCAGAGAAGGAGGGAGGCATTTTGCAGGAAAACATAATTTGATTTAAAACACTAAGACAAAAAACAAACAAAGGGTACAAACAAAAAGCATGCAGGTGGGCGGATAACAAACTAAGGGAGCTTGCATGGGAGCTAAAAAAATTAAAAGGAACTTAGCATGGAAGCTAGCAAGAATCGAGCAAGAAACATAAGTCGTACATGTCATACAAAAACAAACTTGGAAGCAGGGAACAAAAGGCAGTAAGCCAAAAACCGCAATCAAACATAGTTTACCGCAACGCTGCAAAGACAAGACAAGATACGACACGACAGGAGCGATAATACATGACAAGAGCGACATGCAATGCAAGACAACGACAAGACAATAATCCAGCACTGACTCGAAGACAAAGCAGGTACAAATAGGAGCGAGCTGATGGACACCAGGTGTGGCCAGGTGCCAATCAGCCGCAGCTAAGGGGAAAAAAACACTCAGCGAGACAAACAGGAAGCTGAACCAAAATAAGAGTGCTGAAAGGAACTAAAGACAGGAAATACTGTACTAAACACACAGAGGAAAAACTAAAACACAAACAAACTGTCAGTGGCAAGCCTGACAGTAGCCCCCCCTCCCATAACGGATACCAGACGTTTTACAAACCCCCCCATCCTCTAGAAAAAAAAAACAGTCCAAATTCAAAGGAGTTTGGAGGGAGGACAAACCCGTGGGCCGCCAGGCCAAGTGTCCCCGCACCCGGCGGGGAAGAGTCAAGTGGCGACGGCGAATAGAACGCCGCTGCAATTTGTGAGGCGGTCGCCGATGAAACCACCACCTCTGTGGCCGATAAGAGTATGGTGGCGCCCTCAGCTGGCCCACCGGACAAGATGGTGGCGCCCCCAGCTGATGGCCCACTGGACAGGATGGTGGCGCCCCCTGCTGCTGGCCCACAGGAGTGCGTGGTGGAGTCTGCTGGCCCACCGGAGTGCGTGGTGGAGTCTGCTGGCTCACCGGAGTGCGTGGTGGCGTCGTAAGTTGCAGACCCTCCAGAGATGATGGCGCAGTAGATTTCAGACCCACCGGAGGTGATGGTGGCATCTGCTGGCCCACCGGAGATGATGGTGGCGTCTGTTGCAGACCAACTGGGAAGCGAAGTAGTTGTGCCTCCCCATCTGCACAGCTACTGATAGCCCCCGCCCCTCAAGGAACGGATCCAAGACGTCCCCCGAGAAGCCAACATAGGACAGGGATGGGTGGGAGGGATTGCAAAATGATGCAAAGTGTTTGCTCGATTTATTCATTAATTCTAAAACTTTGTTTAGCCTCTTCGACATAGACAACTCTACAGGGTTCGAATTGGGTTGGATTATTTTGTCAGAGTTTGTTGTCGACGAATCCCAAGATGCAGAGAAGGAGGGAGACATTTTGCAGGAAAACATGATTTAATTTAAAACACTAAGACAAAAAACAAACAAAGGGTACAAACAAAAAGCATGCACGTGGGCGGATAACAAACTAAGGGAGCTAACATGAGAGCTAGAAAACAAAAAGGAACTTAGCATGGAAGCTAGCAAGAATCGAGCAGGAGACAGAAGTCGTACATGTAATATAAAAACAAACTTGGAAGCAGGGAACAAAAGGCAGTAAGCTAAAAACCGCAATCAAACATAGCTTAACGCAACGCTGCATGGACAAGACAAGATACGACACGACAGGAGCGATAATACATGACAAGAGCGACATGCAATACGTGACATCGACAAGACAATAATCCAGCACTGACTGGAAGACAAAGCAGGTACAAATAGGAGTGGGCTGACTGTCACCGGGTGTGGCCAGGTGCCAATCAGCCGCAGCTGAGGGGAAACAAAGCACTCAGGGAGACAAACAGGAAGCTGAACCAAAATAAGAGTGCTGACAGGAACTAAGGACAGGAAATACTAAACACACAGAGGAAAAACTAAAACACAAACAAACTGTCAGTGGCAAGCCTGACACTCATCGTATATATATATATATATATATATATATATATATATATATATATATATATATATATATATATATATATATATATATGTATGTATATATATATATATATATATATATATATATATATATATATATATATACATATATATATATATATTTACATTTTTTTGCGGCTCCAATATGGCTCTTTCAACAATGTGGGTTGCTGACATCTGAACTAGGATTGTACGGTGTACCGGTATTAGTATAGTATGGCAATACTAATGAATCATATACGGTACTATATCGCCTCTGAAAAGTACCGGTCCGCCAACAGTCGCTACTGCTATGATTAAGTCAATATTTGTTGGCATCACGGCATCTTTAGTTGTCTTTAAATTGACATTATGTTTACAAACTCAGGAAATATGTCCCTGGACACATGAGGACTTTGAATATGACCAATGTATGATCCTGTAATTACTTGATATCGGATTGATACCCAAATTTGTGGTTCATCCTAAACTTATGTAAAGTATCAAACAACAGAAGAATAAGTGATTATTACATTTTAACAGTAGTGTAGATAGAACATGTTAAGAGAGAAAGTAAGCAGATATTAACAATAAATGAACAATCCATCCATCCATTTTCTACCGCTTATTCCCTTTTGGGGTCGCGGGGGGCGCTGGCGCCTATCTCAGCTACAATTGGGCGTAAGGCGGGGTACACCCTGGACAAGTCGCCACCTCATCGTAGGGCCAACACAGATAGACAGACAACATTCACACACTAGGGCCAATTTAGTGTTGCCAATCAACCTATCCCCAGGTGCATGTCTTTGGAAGTGGGAGGAAGCCGGAGTACCAGGAGGGAACCCACGTATTCACGGGGAGAACATGCAAACTCCACACAGAAAGATCCCGAGCCTGGGATTGAAGCCAAGACTGGAGGAAGTAGATTAATAATTCATTTTCTACTACTTGTCCTTAATAATGTTGACAAAATAATTTAATGGAAAATGACACAATAGCTGTGTCCCAATTCAGGGTCTGCATTCTTCGAAGGGCGAATTTGAAGGGCGCTTGCATCACAACGCTTCGCGAAGGCTGTCCCAATTCATTCAAATTCGAAGGCTCCTCCAAATGCAGCCGACGAATGCACCCTCCTTTTCCCTGTATTCGGAGGATGCACCACGACTATCCGTCGTGGCCTCCCGAATCCCAAGCGGCACCGGCACCAACTGCGAATACATTTTCAAATGTAAGTATCCTCGGCAGGCTCGGCTGTCCCATTTAACAAGGGGTGATGCATCCTTCGGCGGTGCTTTCGAAGGTCCAACCTTCTGAGGTTGCGTAGGCCGGGGTCTTCCGAAGGATGCAGACCTTGAATTGGGACACAGCAAATATGTTACTGCATACGTCAGCAACTAAATTAGAAGTCTTTGTTAGCTTACTTACAACTAAAAGACAAGTTGTCTTGTATGTTCACTTTTTTATGTAAGGACAAACTTGCAATCAAAAACACATGTTTAATGTACCATAAGATTTGTTAAAATTAAGCCAATAATGCAATTTTTTGTAATTCTCTTTATTTAGAAAAGTATCGAAATAATTTTGGTATCGGTACCAAAATATTGGTATCGGGACAACACTACGTTCCACATCATTTTTTTAGACCTTTAACATCAAAACTGTAGCCCCTATTATGATGTGAAGTGCTGTTTTTAAATTACGGTAAGTCTTGAACTATAGAAAGTAATTCAATGGTTGAAATCCGCGCTTTTGAGTCTTATAGGAGTTATTATGGCAATCTCAGTCACAGCAGAGTGAGCGGGGTTTGTTTTCAGAACAGCCATCCCCAAACGAATGTGTCAGGAACAGATGCGGAAGCAAATTCTTACAAAAAATTTCTGCATAGAAGTGATAATGTCAGGCTTGGTAAAAAGATTGGACTCAGATGCAGAGTAGGGACTTTAGACAGGCTTTTATTTTGACAACTTCCTTTCACCTCTAAAGTCAAGAAAGAACAATATCTATAATCACAAAAACTACTCGGCGAAAAGGTTCCAGAAAAAGAAGGAACAACCAAAAATCACTCCGAACGGAGGAAAACACAAAAGCAAAGAGGAACCATAATTGACGCCATATATGCTATAAAAAGTATTTAACAAAAAATGCCCCAACAGGAGGACCAAAACAACAGCTATGAAAATTTCTACACTACCTAATCTAATAAAGTTTTAACAAAAATAGTCACTCAAAAAGTTGAGGAATGAATGATAAAATTTTACTGAAACTTACCACTTCGGCTGAATAACGAAATAATCAAAATCACTCTGCTGATGAGGAAGAAAGGAAAACTCAAAATATTCACAAAGGGGTTCAGGATCAAGGGACATAAGCCAGAGACAAGGCAAGGCATGGACAAGGACATGGACGCTAGAGAGTACGAATAAACGAGACAATCTGGCACAGAACAAAGGAAGGAGTGAGCTTATAAAACACATGATGTTGCGATCTGCTGCTCAGATCTTCACGTGTTTGTTTTTTCATTCTCTGTCTGACCCGTTTATTTCCTGTTTTTATCCATCACTATGGTTACACATCAGTCCACCTGCTAGTCTCGCCCCGCACACCTGCTAATAATTATCACCCTCCTATTTAAGCTCACCTTTTCTGTTCACTCATTCTCGGATCCTAATTTGCCCACGCGCATCAGTGACGACTCTCATCATTCGTATGTATTTTCTCGCTAGCTCTCACGCCAAGCCACTTTATTGTCTAGCTTTCATGCTAAATGTTTTGTTTACTCCTTTGTGTCCTCGTACCAAGTTCTAGTTTTCCTTGTTTTATCCTAGCTTTCACGCTAGCGTCTTTTGTTTACTTTTTTCTCTTTACACCAGTATTTTGTTCATAGACTTTTGTTATTAAATACCCTTTATCTTACCTATGCTGTGTTCTGCTTCGACGCATCCACGGGAAAACCACACCGGCATTACAATGCCGAAGAAGAGTCTTCACAGTAGGATCCGAGCATCAAGTTGTTTTTCCGCGTCGAAACCACGGGAGGAACCCTTCGACTTAGGGTTGTGGTTGGAGCTCATGGCTTGGGAGCAGGAAAGACTCGACTGTGGGCCTGAAGTCTCCTCCGAAGCCGTTCGCGCTGCCCCGAAGAAGCGGGGGGTCCAGTGGAGAGGTCCCCCGCGCGGCAGTAATGTTCCAGCACCACTTATTCCTCCCCATGGACACAGCAAGTTTCACCCCGTCCAGGATTCACCCGTCATTACCGGTAATCCTGCTTGTTTTTTTTCAAATCATTCCTTAAGCTGCCATGACACTTTTTCTGACACAAGCGATGACGTCATTTGGGGAACGCCCACCGGTGACGCAACACCGGCCTCTGTTGATGACATTTTTTCAGAAGATTTTTTTATTGTGGACGATATATCTCAGCCATTTTCCAAAAACTTGGACAGTAATAATACTTTCACACAGTATCAGGACATTTATATTGATTCTAGTCACCCTCAGTATATTGTTAATTGTCAAGATCAGCCTCCCATTACTTTGGCCCCGCCCACATCTCAGCCTATTTCACGTCCTACCCCCACGTCACCTGATTTTGAAACTGACCTAGAAAAATATAGTCCTGCCTGGATGGACGAGTGGTACAGGAGAGTTTTGATTGAACTGGAGCTGGAGGAAAAATTTCTTGCTGCTCAGAACAATCCTCTCCTCATACAGACTAATGGGGTGGAGTCTGCCCTCCTCCAAACCTCCCACCGCCCGCCCTTACGGTCAGCCTCTATCCAACGGGACCCCGTCTGGAATCCGGGTCTTGAGGGGAGGGCCAGTATTACTACTAAGCCTCCTAGACCTCCACCACCGGTGTTTACCCCTGTTAAACATGTTAAGCCACTACGGCCTCCTAGACCTCCTCCACCGGTGTTTACCCCTGTTAAACCTGTTAAGCCACTACGGCCTCCTAGACCTCCTCCACCGGTGTTCTCCCCGGTCAAGTCACGCCCTCTTAGACCTCCTCCACCTGTGTTCCGTCCGTGCCCTAGTTCTAGTTTTAGTCACGGTTTCTCTCAGAGTTCGAGTCCCAGCCTTCTTCGTAGCCCATGCTCTAGTCCTACTCGTAGACCGACTTGTAGACTGAGTCGTAGTCCAAGTCCTGGTCCGAGTTTCCGTCCTGATTCTAGTTGTAGTCCTAGTTTTTCTCGTAGTCGTCGTAGTCCTAGTTCCACTCGTAGACTGATCCGTAGTCCGAGTCCTGTTTCGAGTCCGGTCCCGAGTCTTGTTTCTTGCCTTTGTAATATTAGTACTGATTCCCCTCGTGGTCTTAGTCCGAACCCTAGTCCTTACCCAAGTTCTTGTCCGAGCCCCAGTGTTACTGTAAGTCCTAGTCTTTGTCCTAGTCCTTGCCCGAGCACCAGTTTGATTGTTAGTCCCAGTCCTTGCCCAAGCCCTAGTTTGACCGTTTGTCCTAGTTCTTGCCCAAGCCCTGGTATGACTGTAAGTCCTGGTCGTTGCCCAAGCCCTTCTCAAAGCACTAGTGTGATTGTAAGTCCTGGTCCTCTCTCAAGTCCTTGCCCGAGTCCTAGTGTCTGTCTTATCACTCATCATAGTCATAGTCCTGCTCACAGCCAGTCCCCTAGTTCTCCTCGGCAGACCCCTGTGCCTGCTCCTCGGCTGAGGCCGACGCCTGCTCCTCGGCTGAAGCCGACGCCTGCTCCTCGGCTGAAGCCGACGCCTGCTCCTCGGCTGAAGCCGACGCCTGCTCCTCGGCTGAAGCCGACGCCTGCTCCTCGGCTGAAGCCGACACCTGCTCCTCGGCTGAAGCCGACACCTGCTCCTCGGCTGAAGCCGACACCTGCTCCCAGTCTGGTTCTCACACCAGCACATGACTCTGACCTGGTTTTCACGCCAGAATTAGACTCTCGCCTGGTTTTCACACCAGAAGATGTTTCTAGCCTTGTTCTCACGCCAGTTTCAGACTCTAAACTGGTTCTCACGCCAGCACTAACTCCAAGGCTGGAGCCCACTCTAGCACCAGTTCCTAAGCTGGAGCCCACTCCGGTACCAGCACCACGACAGGTACCGGTGCCAGCTCCGCGCCGCCAAGCACCGGTGCCAGCTCCGCGCCGCCAAGCACCGGTGCCAGCTCCGCGCCGCCAAGCACCGCCGACGACGGGGCTGGAGCCCGCACCGCCGACGACGGGGCTGGAGCCCACACCAGCGTCGACGACGGGGCTGGAGCCCACACCAGCGTCGACGACGGGGCTGGAACCCACACCAGCACCACCGACGACTACGCCTGCATTCACGTCGATGACGACCCCTGCGGCTCCCAGGCCGCCTCCGACGACTCCTGCGGCTCCCAGGCCGCCTCCGACGACTCCTGCGGCTCCCAGGCCGCCTCCGACGACTCCTGCGGCTCCCAGGCCGCCTCCGACGACTCCTGCGGCTCCCAGGCCGCCTCCGACGACTCCTGCGGCTCCCAGGCCGCCTCCGACGACTCCTGCAGCACCCGCATCATCCTCGCCAGCTGCACTCGGGCCTGCTTTGGCTGCAGTCCCCGCACCCTCGTCTGCTGCTTCCAAGCCTGCTGGGATTTCGGTGCTGAGGCGTCGTCCACCACGTCGATCACGGGCGTGGCCTCTGCGAGGTCATCCTCCTCGCCAGACACTCCCTCCTCCATGTCGGCCACGGATGTGGCCGTGCCCGGGTCGTCCGCCTCGCCGGGCACCTCATCCTGCGAGGCGGCCACTAATGTGGCCTTTTCGAGGTCGCCCGCCAAAACTTTTTCGGCAGCAGCGTTCCACCCGCCGCCGCCACATGATGTGTCCTCGGTGGATTCGGGGACATGCGATCTGGCGACCCTCCACCGTGGACTCCCTCCGCCCTCCCTTCGTTTGTGAACTTTCTGGTTTTGGGGAGGGGGTTCAAGTTTTTGTTTGTTTTTTAAGACATCTGGTATCTGTCTTTTGTTGGGGGGGAATACTGTTGCGATCTGCTGCTCAGATCTTCACGTGTTTGTTTTTTCATTCTCTGTCTGACCCGTTTATTTCCTGTTTTTATCCATCACTATGGTTACACATCAGTCCACCTGCTAGTCTCGCCCCGCACACCTGCTAATAATTATCACCCTCCTATTTAAGCTCACCTTTTCTGTTCACTCATTCTCGGATCCTAATTTGCCCACGCGCATCAGTGACGACTCTCATCATTCGTATGTATTTTCTCGCTAGCTCTCACGCCAAGCCACTTTATTGTCTAGCTTTCATGCTAAATGTTTTGTTTACTCCTTTGTGTCCTCGTACCAAGTTCTAGTTTTCCTTGTTTTATCCTAGCTTTCACGCTAGCGTCTTTTGTTTACTTTTTTCTCTTTACACCAGTATTTTGTTCATAGACTTTTGTTATTAAATACCCTTTATCTTACCTATGCTGTGTTCTGCTTCGACGCATCCACGGGAAAACCACACCGGCATTACAATGCCGAAGAAGAGTCTTCACACATGAAGGTAATAGGGAACAGCTGAAAACAATCAGAGAACAGGGATGACGTCAGACTGATGACACAAAAGGAAGGGCAAGTGACCTGAAACGAGAGGAGAGTTACTTTTCAAATTAAAACATGCAAATCATAAGACAGAAAAAACCAAGACAAGACATCCCTCACTGCAGTGTGACAGATAATAATCATATTGTAGGTGTTTATTACCCTTTGCATTCATATTTTGCTGTTTTTTACTTGATTGATTGTAAAAGATGTCCATCGAGGAGCTGGTCTGAGAAGTAAAGGGGCTGTGGCCATATGTTGTTAATATTCAGTGTTTTATTGTTCATACTTAATATTGTAAATCTCACTTTCTTTATTTTCATGCACATTTTGGTTGTCCCCTTCAGTAAAAAACTGTAAAATTATTTGATGGTTAATTATATTAAGTGTTTGTACAAAAAAAAAAAAGGGGGGACCCAAACACACATACTGTACAGCAGATTTTTTAAAGCTAAATGTCTATATATCAGGAATCGGCAACCCGCGGCTCCGGAGCCGCATGGGGCTCTTGGATCACTCTGATGGGGCTCAGTTGCATACTTGCTGACCCCCAAATTTTACCGGGAGGTTTTCCAAATTCCATTGGCTCTCCCAGAAATATTCCCAGGACAACATTCTGAGATTTTTACCCAGTCAACAATATTGAGGCCGTGCCGTGATTGCAATGCCTTAATCGTCTTCTCGACCATGTCATAGCGTCCGCTTTAATACTATCCTATCTGAGTGCCGGCCGGCCACATCTAGAGTGCGGCTGCTGACACAACGCACAAGCGACTGCAAATCATAGTTGTTCAACAGCCAAAGAGGTTACACTGAGGGTTGTGATATAAACAACTTTAGCACTCTTACTAATAAGCGCCACACTGTGAACCCACACCAAACAAGAATGACAAACACATTTCGGGAGAACATCCACACTGTAACACATCATAAACGCAACATAACAAATACCCAGAATCCCATGCATCCCTGACTATTCCAGGTTCCATTATACACCCTCACTACTCTCACTACGTCCATGCGTCGGTTGAGGTGGGCGGGGTTTGGTGCTAGCGGGGGTGTATAATGGAGCCCGGAATAGTCAGGGATACATGGGATTCTGTGTATTTGTTATGATGCGTTTATAATGTGTTGCAGTGCGGATGTTCTCCCGAAATGTGTCTGTCATTCTTGTTTGGTGTGGGTTCACAGTGTGGCGCATATTAGTAAGAGTGTTAAAGTTGTTTATATCACAACCCTCAGTGTAACCTGTATGGCTGTTGAGTAAGTATGCATTGCAATCGCTTATGTGTGTCTGCAGAAGCCTCAAACATTATGGGAATGGGCAAGTAAACTGTTTATTACAGTTGTGGAGGGCGTTAAACGCATTGTCATCATAGCACGCCCTTATTATGGTTGATTGGGTGAAAACCAGCAGACAGTCGAGAGAAAGGTTGCTCTGACACCCGGTAGTCTCCCGGAAAAGTTGAGATGGTTGACAAATGTGATGTTGTCAGGCGGCATTCAAATAAAACTCGCTGGCCGCGCTTATATTACATTTTCATATTAAGGTGCGGGCCGCGTGTCTGAGACCCCTGGTTAATACATAGCACAAAGCAAAAAAAAACTTTGTACGCTGTGTTATTTCATTTTAAATTTCAAAAGAATCTTGTGGCTCCCATAGTTTTCTTTATTTTGTGAAACGGGTCAAAATGGCTCTTTGAGTGGTAAAGGTTGCCGACCCCTGCTAAATATCATTTATACATACATACACCTCGGCCCCCCAGACACATTTTTTCTCTGAAAGTTGCCCCAGAGTTAAGATATTTGCCCAGCTCTGCGCTAAAGGATCCCCAGTAAAAAAAAAATTGATTTAAAAAGTAACTAATGGAATTGTGTATTGTGCAACCATAAACTATGAAAATTAACCAATATTTTGCAGGAAAACAAACATATCCGTTTTTTTCCAGGAAGAACACGGTATCTTTCTAGAATTATGTATTTTGTGTTTATTTTGTTTGAAACAAGCCCACTACTGTCAACCCAACTGGGTACACAGTTCACTTTGCAGTACGTAATTTAAAATATTTGAAGATGCATGCAATATAGAGTCATTTGCATACTAAGTTATAGATGCACTTTTTACATTCAAAACATTACTGGAAATAGAGAAGAGCGGAGAACCAAGACATGTGCCTTGGGGAACCTGCAGTCTAACCTCCTTGCATTAGAAAGGTCATGTTATGATCACTCATGACAACTATTACCACTTTCTGGTGTTTTTGTTTGATTTCTTGTCCAGCGCTCTTATTTTTAATTCCATTTTTCTTCCATCTTTTGTGCCCCTATTTCTCCTGTCTGAGCGCTGGCTCCGTCACCTGGAACACATCTGTTCCGGCGGTATAGCTCGGTTGGTAGAGCGGCCTTGCCAACAACTTGAGGGTTGCAGGTTCGATCCCCGCTTCCGCCAACCTAGTCACTGCCGTTGTGTCCTTGGGCAAGACACTTTACCCACTTGCTCCCAGTGCCACCCACACTGGTTTAAATGTAAAAATTAGATATTGGGTTTTCACTATGTAAAGCGCTTTGAGTCACTAGAGAAAAAGCACTATATAAAATATAATTCACTTCACTAATTCACTTCACTCCTGGTTGCCAATCAGGAAAAGGGGCTGGATCATTTTGCTTTCTATGCACCTCCCTAGCTTTCCGTAAGCCTCCTGTGCACTTCCATGCTGCACTACTTTTGTTTAGTCATTTAATACATTGTTACCAGCACATCGCCTGCTGTCTCTGCACCTTAGAGTCACAACCAACACAACCGTCATATGAAAAGTAACATTTACCATTCGGAACACACAGATTGCATCTATTCATCACACTGCACTATCCCTAAAAGCACAAGCAGAAATCTTTCTCAAAAGAAAACGACAACCTGTAACATTGAACGCTGCACTAAAATCTTGTTAGACAGCACTAACATATCATTATCGGCCTTTCACAAAAGTGCTGTAAATGTAGCGTGACAATTTTTGTGGGCATGCTGAAACACAGAGCCAAGAAAAAAATGGGAGAAGTAAGTACTTTAGTTTTTCTATGAGTTTGCAAAGAACAGGCGGGATACTAATTAGGCTACTCATGGCACCACAGAAGGCTGTCTTATTATTTTTAATTATTATTTTGGCTACTTTCCAAGTTTGGGGGAAATCACAATATGTTAATCTTAGATTGAAATGATAACAGTTATTTAACATATCATTTATACATTTTTCATCAATATAATATGTATCACAAACTATTTATTGTTTTTCACAGTGCCTAAAAGTTTTCCATGTATGTTGTCGTATTAGACTAAAGGTGAAATTGCTAGTTCTGTCTTTTACATGTTTATGTATTGTTTTATTGATTTATTATTGCAATTTTTTGCATGCTTAAAGGCCTACTGAAATTAGATTTTCTTATTCAAACGGGGATAGCAGGTCCATTCTATGTGTCATACTTAATCATTTCGCGATATTGCCATTTTTTTGCAGAAAGGATTTAGTTTAGAACATCGACGATAAAGTTCGCAACTTTTGGTCGCTAATAGAAAAGCCCTGCCTTTACCGGAAGTATATGGGCGTGACGTCACGAAATGCAGGGCTCCACACATATTCCCATTGTTTTTAATGGGAGCCACCAGCAGTAAAAGCAATTCGGACCGAGAAAGCGACAATTTCCCCATTAATTTGAGCGAGGGTGAAAGATTCCTGAATTAGGATATTGATAGTGAAGTAATAGAAAAAAAAAAAAAAAAAGCGGCTGCAGTGTGAGTGTTTCAGATGTAATTAGACACATTTACTAGGATAATTCTGGAAGATCACTTATCCGCTTATTGTTTTAATTGTGTTTTAGTGAGATTTTAAAGATTGTAAAGTAATACCTCGAGTTCGGATGGCTGCGGTGAACACACAATGTCTCAGAGAGAAGCCGAGGAGCGAAGCTCACAGCTGCTGCGGGACGACGAATAATCCACTCAGTCTTCGGTAAGATATATATCATAATTTCCCCATCCAAAAACATGCTGATTGACGTAGAAAAAACATGTTCGCGGCTTCACAACAAACAAAGAAACACCGGCTGTGTCTCTGTGCTAAAGACAGCTGAAATCCACCGCTTTCCACCAACAGCATTCTTCTTTATAGTCTCCATTATTAAATGAACAAATTGCAAAAGATTCAGCAACACAGATGTCCAAAATACTGTGTAATTACGCCATGAACAGAGACGACTTTTAGCCGCGAGAGGTAAGGCTGCCAATATTTCCTGACAGTCCGTGACGTCACGTGTGTGCCTCATCATTCCGCAACGTTTTCAACAAGAAACTCGCGGGAAATTTAAAATTGCAATTTAGTAAACTAAAAAGGCCGTATTGGCATGTGTTGCAATGTTAATATTTCATCATTGATATATAAACTATCAGACTGCGTGGTCGGTAGTAGTGGGTTTCAGTAGGCCTTTAAATGAGGCATATTATAATTATTTTTTCTTCATTTAACTGGTCTACATAACATGTAATGGTGGTTTTTTGGTCAAAATGTTGCATATAGATGATGTTTTACAGATCATCTTCAAAGCCGCTTTCTGATCGTCTCTTCGGGATGTGGCGTTTTGTGGGCGGTCTTATTTACGTGGCTCCAATTAGACAGCGTCTTCTCACTCTTTTAACGCTTCCATACTGACGGATATAAGTTTGAACTATGCGCTACTTTGTATTAGAAATGGCAACAGCGGAGGATAACAGCGGATCTTTCTCCAAGTGGAAGAGTTCAAATACGTAAGAGTCTTGCTCACGAGTGAGGGAAGAGTGGATCGTCAGATTGACAGGCGGATCGGTCCGGCGTCTTCAGTAATGCGGATGTTGCATCGATCCGTTGTGGTGAAGAAGGAGCTGAGTCGGAAGGCAAAGCTCTCAATTTACTGGTCGATCTACGTTCCCATCTTCACCTATGGTCATGAGCTTTGGGTTATGACTGAAAGGACAAGATCACGGGTACGAGCGGCCGAAATGAAAGTCCTCCACTGGGTGGCGGGTCTCTCCCTTAGAGATAGGGTGAGAAGCTCTGCCATCCGGGAGGAGCTCAAAGTAAAGCCACTGCTCCTCCACATCGAGAGGAGCCAGATAAGGTGGCTCGGGCATCTGCTCAGGATGCCACCCGAATGTCTCCCTTGGGGGGTGTTTGGGCCACGTCCGATCGGCAGGAGGCCACGGGGAAGACCCAGGACAAGTTGGGAAGACTATGACTCCCGGCTGGCCTGGGAACGCCTCGGGATCCCCCGGGAGGAGCTGGACGAAGTGGTTGGGAGAGGGAAGTCTGGGCTTCCCTGCTTAGGCTGCTGCCCCCGCGACCCGACCTCGGATAAGCGGAAGAAGATAGATGGATGGAACAGCAGAGGATGCATGTGCATGTCTGAGCCGGGCTGCACCACAACAAGACTGATTGATCGATTGATTAAAACTTTTATTAGTAGATTGCACAGTACAATACACTGTAAAAAAAAATTCTGTAAAAAAACGTTCATCTAAAGGCAGCTATGGCTGCCAAACTAAAACCATAAAATTAAAGTAAAACATTGTAAACCAAATAATGATCAAAAACATTATATTTACAGAAATTTTCATGAAAAGTTTTGCGGAAAACAATCGTAATTTTACAGATTTTTACCAAATTATTAAGATCAACCACCTTTAATAAAGTGACGATGCAAACAGTTCTGCAGAAAAATAACTTTATTCTACAGATTTTCTCTGAATTGTTAAGATCAGGGGTCTCAAACTCATTTTACCAGGGGGCAACTGGATGCAGAACCTTGGTGCAAAGTGGATTCACCTTCTTTGGATGGCTATCAGGCCTTAACAACATACTTGCCAAACCTCCCGATTTTACCGACAGACTTATCGGTGACCCTCCCGAAGGATTGTCCCGATGTTCACCCGGAAAAGTATATTATGGGCGTGCCGTGACAGCACTGGCTTGTCGCGTTCGCCCATTCACCATACAAACAGCGTGCCGACTTGGACGCATATTGTATAAGGCTTCGGCAGACATTCAATAGTGACTGCAAGACATACTTGATCAACCGAGGGTCACACTGAGGGTGTCTGTACAAACAAATTTAAGACTGTTACAAATATGCACCACATTGTGAACCCACACCAAACAAGAATGACAAACACAGTTCGGGAGAACATCTTCACAGTAACACAACAGAACAAATACCCATAATCCCATGCAGCCCTGACTCTTCCAGGCTACACGCAGCTACCAACCAACCCCGACCACCAGTACCCCCCCCCCCCACCCCACATCACCGCCCCTCTCCGTGCGTCGGTTGAGGTGGGCGGGGTTTGGTGGTAACGGGGGTGTATAAAATAACACAGAAAATGTATAGCTGCATGGGATTCTGGATATTTGTTCTGTTGTGTTTATGTTGTGTTACGGTGAAAATGTTCTCCCAAAATGTGTTTGTCATTATTGTTTGATGTGGGTTCACAGTGTGGCGCATATTTGTAACAGTGTTAAAGTTGTTTGTACGGCCACCGTCAGTGTGACCTGTAAGGCTGTTGGCTGTTCTATGTCTTGCAGTCACCAACGTATGTCATATTACAGAGAAAAATGTTTAATTGTTAGTATGAGCATAAACCTTTATATAACAGGCTACATATATTTTTTAACTCAAATGTAAAAATACACATAAATATTATAAAAAACAAGATTTACCTTAAAATTACATATAAAACTGTTAAATTGTTAGTATGGACATAGACTTTTATGTAACAAGCTACATATTCAATGAAAGTTAATTACTGTAATTTTACATGAATTTGAAAGTAATTTGAGAAAACAGAAAATGATATGTATAATTAATTTGGTATTTTTCTGTAAAAAATTTTTAAATATACATAGTTTTTCATTACTGGCATATTACTTAAAATAACAGGCGGTTTGTTTATTTACAGATAATGTCTTCAATTCTTCAGTTTTATACCTATTTAAAAAGTTTTTGAAAAATTACAGTACAAATTTAGAGTAAATTAACCATAAAAATAGGACTTTTTTTTACAGTGTACATATTCTGTACAATTGACCACTAATTGGTAACTCCATGGAAATCAATTTAGGGTAACGATAGAGAAAAAGAAGGAGCTTATTGACTACAGGGTTAGATTACAATTTTGCACTCGCGCAAATCAGTTGGGGAAAACAGTTACCATATATGGAAATATCTTTCTGACGTCACAATGGGCTAAAACGTCAACAAGAGGATAGAGAAAAAGAAGGAGCTTATTGACTATATTGGTCTACAGTGGCAGACTCGCACACCGCTCTTCGGGTACAGCTTCACCCTGTATGGGTATATCCACTGATGTCACTAACGGGAAAAACGTCACATATTGCAATGCCACCACGGTTTGATTTCACATTTTTTGTGACTTCTGCAGATCCTAAATACACAAAAACAGGTACCAATAGGTACGAAAAGTTGGTTTGGCATAATAGATTCCCTTTAAGTTGTCTATATATTAATATTAAATAATATTGTTGTGTTATTTCTTATTTGATTGCCTTACTTATAAAAAATACTAAAAATAATTGACAATTTCACCAGGTTCAGTTAAAAAGGTATGATCAATTTTAACATAAGCGGGTTCATTATTTTTGACTCTTCCAACTTGCCAGAGTTTCTTCGCATCATTCTTCGCTTTGTAGATTTCATTTGAATAATATGCTTTTTTTTTTATTCTGCTTTTTCATTTTTCATCACCAGATTTTACAGCAGCTTGCTTTGATTATTCTCAGTGAGCCATACACGTTTTTAGTTCTGTATCAAGCCTTGGATCTTTTGCTTTTTAATGCAAGTTTTCTTTAAAGTTGGACATTTATCAGTACCTTTTAAATTTTTTTTATATTTAGACCATTATTGAACTGTTTTTCTGAATAAATAATTTCCCAATTTATTGAGTTCAGCTGTGGAGAACACCTCTCAGACGGGATGGAGGCGTCCTGCTTGTGAGCCGGTGCAAATGTAATGCATGAGAAGCATTCATTCCATGGTTACAGTGAGTGAGAGGAGGTTTTACACTGAGGTGTTACCATGATAGGCAGTGTTAGTTAATTCTCTGCAGTAGAAGACACGCTGATGTCGCCGCCGCTAATGCTGCTGATGGAGATTCACTTCCGACTCGGAGGGGATGAAAAACGCATCACTCATGATGTTGCTGTGTGTGCTAACGTTTCTGTCAATTGTATTTCCCCCATTTGATGAAATATCAACTTTGAAAGTGTCGCCACTCTGATGTGGCTCAGCTTCACAATCGCCGACCCCCCCGATTGTTACGGGGGGATTCCAGTTCTCGGAGCCTCTTCCGGACATCACCCGGGGTCAACATTCTTCGATTTTCACTCGGACAACAATATTGAGGGCGTGCCGTGATGGCTTTACTTTAAGCGCCTTCTACATTTTGACTCGTTTCACAAAATAAAGAAGACAATGGGAGCCGCAACCATTCTCGCGAATAACGGCTGGTGGTCACCCATATTACAGTAATAAGGGCGTGCTATGAAGCCATTGCCTTTAACACCTTCTACAACATGTACAGACATCTTGCCAGTCCAGTAACATGTTGTATGTGGCTTCCGCAGATACACGTACACGACTGCAAGGCATACTGGGTGACACGGAGTACACTGAAGGTTGTGATATAAATAACTTTAACACTCTTACTAATATGCGCCACACTGTGAACCCACACCAAAAAAGAATGACAAACACAATTCGGGAGAACATCCTCACAGTAACACAACATAAATGCAACACCACAAATACCCAGAATAATTTGCATCTATGACTCTTCCTGACTATATTATAGACCACCGCCCACCTCAAAGGACGCATGGAACAGGGGGGGAAGCGGGTTTTGGTGCAGGCGAGGTGTATAATATGGCCTGAAAGAGTCATGGATGCATAGCATTCTGGGTAGTTGTTATGTTGCGTTTATGTTGTGTTACTGTGAGGATGTTCTTCAGAAATGTGTTTGTCATTCTTGTTTTGTGTGGGTTCACAGTGTGGTGCATATTAGTAAGAGTGTTAAAATTGTTTATATCACAACCTTCAGTGTACTCTGTGTCACCCAGTATGCCTTGCAGTCGTGTACGTGTATCTGCGTAAGCCACATACAACATGATACTGGACTGGCAAGCTGTCTGCACATGTTGTAGAAGGTGTCAATGGCAATGGCCTCGTGGCACGCCCTTATTACTGATATATGGGTGACCATCAGCAGGTATTCGCGAGAATTATTGCGGCTCCCTTTGTCTTCTTTAATTTGTGTAACGGGTCAAAGTGGCTCTTTGAGTGGTAAAGGTTGCTGACCCCTGCCCTATACCTTATAATTCATACCAGTACTCAGCGGTTCCTTTTTTTTGTCCATGTGTGGTTATAAATGTATATAAATATATTTTTAATCCAACATTTAACACTGAGCTGTGCTGTCTAGTTGTGTTGTTTTTTTACACTTCTGTGTATAATTTGTAAGTACTGTACTTAGCCCGACGTTATTTTGCGGCCCCCGCCTTAATATGAAATTTTAATATTAGTGCGGCCCGCAAGTTTTATATAGATGACGCTTGACAGCGTTGTGTGCGGAGCTGAAGGAATCTACCAATGACGGTGTGGTATGTGGCTCTCGAGGGCCGAACATTGACGTCACTTGTGTGATGCAAGCAGAGAAATGTTTTGCCGCATTTCCACTAGACCCGCACGCGCTCTTCCTCCCTCGCTCGCCCACCTGCTCGTTCTCTCACTGTGTGTGTGTGTGTCTCTCTCTCTCGCTCCCGCCCCCGGCCACGCTGTAAACAGTCCGGGCCGGGGAGACCTACACTAGACCCCAGCGCTAACCCTAACCCAAATTGGCTCGTTCAACATTCTGGGTTGCCTACCCCTGCATTAATGGAAAAACGGCAAATGAGTGAAAGCGACTGAAACGTTGCCACGGAAACGAGGGTTTTCTTCACGTACCTGGCTTCAGTCACATCGCGACACCTGTCCGTCCGTGATAACAGTCCCCGATAACCTGGACCAATTCAAACCGTTATTTTTTTTCTTTTATTGTTTAATTTACATTGCCTCACACATTGTTGCTGACTTGAGGAATCAAATGATTATTGTTATTGCTTATGGCTGATTTATTTACTTAATTCTCATTTTGTTCATTTCTATTTTGATTTTATTTTGTGTTGAAAATATAAATAAAGACATTTAAAAATATATTTTTTAAGAAATCTTTTCTTGCGGCCTAGCCTCACCCAGACTCTGCATCCAGTGGCCCCCAGGTAATTTGAGTTTGAGACCCCTGATTTAGAGTCTCCAACAGACCTAAGATGAATATATATGGAATGTTGGTTTTGCAAGTCAACACTTCCCCCACGCTGGATAATACAGTAGTTTGAATGGGATTTGTGGTGCAAAACCAACTTTTCTTAATCAATTGCTACCAGTTTTTGAGTTTTGGAGGTATTCATATGCTCTGAAAATTTTAAATCAAACCATGGAGGCATTGCGGGGATATTTATAAAACAATCTTGCCTTCCTTCATATTTCCTCCAAACGGGACATTTTTTTCTCGTTTTTCTTGTTGTGTGGCAGACTGGCTTGTACAAAACAAAACTTACAGTATGCAACATTTTGACCAAACAACCACTATTACATGTTACGTAGACCAGTGTTTCTTAACCATGGGCCCCAGCAATACTATCTTTTATTCTGCTTTTCCACCACTTGTAGCAGTAATGAAAATATCAAACAAACAAAATAGGTCTGGAGCTAAAGTCATTGAAATTTCTTAGGTGCAAAAATTATGACTATAGTGGTGAAGCTGTATTTTCATTTACACTTTAATTTTATTGACAGATAATTCAGGAAGCATATATATTATTAGCTCTTCCTCCAGTTAGAATTATTTAATGTATTTATTTTAGCACTGGGTAATTGAATGTAGATTTATTTTTCATCAGTTTTTGTGAGCCCCTTCTTTTGCAATACATTTTATTAGTATTTATTTTTGGAATAATCTGGATAATGATCTTTGTGATTAACACATGATTTCATATCATTTAACAAGTTGTTATACTGTTATCCTGTTATACTATATGTAGGTTAAGTATATTTAATTGATTATGATTACAATCACCAAAAAGAGTAATAATTCAGTATTAATATTTAAGTGGTTCCCCTGGCCCCCCAGTAGTGGAAGAGTTGGTCCTCGAGGTCAAACAGATTCAAGAACCCCTGATGTACAAACCCCGTTTCCATATCAGTTGGGAAATTGTGTTAGATGTAAATACAAACAGAGTACAATGATTTGCAAATCATTTTCAACCCATATTCAGTTGAATATGCTACAAAGACAACATATTTGATGTTCAAACTGATAAACATTTTTTTTTTGCAAATAATCACTAACTTAGAATATGATGCCAGCAACACGTGACAAAGTTGGGAAAGGTGGCAATAAATACTGATAAAGTTGAAGAATGCTCATTAAACACTTATTTGGAACATCCCACAGGTGTGCAAGCTAATTGAGAACAGGTGGGTGCCATGGTTGGGTATAAAAACAGCTTCCCAAAAAATGCTCAGTCTTTCATGAGAAAGGATGGGGCGAGGTACAACCCTTTGTCCACAACTGTGGGAGCAAATAGTCAAACAGTTTAAGAACAACGTTTCTCAAAGTGCAATTGCAAGAAATTTAGGGATTTGAACATCCACGGTCCATAATATCATCTAAAGGTTCAGAGAATCTGGAGAAATCACTCCACGTAAGCGGCACGGCCGGAAACCAACATTGAATGACCACGACCTTCGATCCCTCAGATGGCACTGTATAAAAAACCGACATCAATCTCTTAAGGATATCACCACATGGGCTTGGGAACACTTCAGTAAACCACTGTCGCTTAATACAGTTGGTCACTACATCTGTAAGTGCAAGTTAAAGCTCTACTATGCAAAGCGAACGCCATTTATCAACAACATCCAGAAACGCCACCGGCTTCTCTGGGCCTGAGATCATCTAAGATGGACTGATGCAAAGTGGAAAAGTGTTCTGTGGTCTGACGAGTTCACATTTCAAATTGTGTTTGGAAATATTTCACATCGTGTCATCTGGACCAAAGGGGAAGCGAACCATCCAGACTGTTATCGACACAAAGTTCAAAAGCCAGCATCTGTGATAGTATGCGGGTGCATTAGTGCCCAAGGCATGGGTAACTTACACATTTGTGATGGCACCATTAATGCTGAAATATACATACAGGTTTTGGAACAACATATGCTGCCATCTAAGCGCTGTCTTTTTCATGGACACCCCTCTTATTTCAGCAAGATAATGCCAAGCCACATTCAGCACGTGTTACAACAGCGTGGTTTTGTAAAAAAAGTGTGCGGGTACTTTCCTGGCCCGCCTACAATCCAGACCTGTCTCCCATCGAAAATGTGAGGCACATTATGAAGCGTAAAATACGACAGCGGAGACTCCGGACTCTTGTACAACTGAAGCTCTACATAAAATAAGAATGGGAAATAATTCCACTTTCAAAGCTTCAACAATTAGTTTCCTCAGTTCCCAAACATTTATCGAGTGTTGTTAAAAGAAAAGGTGATGTAACTGTCACAGCCCGGTCTCGAACCCACAATCCATTCACAGCAAGATCCAACACTCTGTCTGGAAGCATGCCAGGACACGCCCCTGCCCGCTCTGAGGACTTCACGCCCACGCTTCGCTGCAGCTGTAGACTGACAGCCATCAGCCCACCTTACAGCAATCAGGAGGACAGAATAAAGGCTAGTCGCTCCTTGGAACCTGCGCCGGAACGTCGTTAACTCTTGTAGTAAGTATATACTGTACGTCTCTGGCTTCCCTCTCGTTGTCCTCGCCTCCTTTTGTCTTGTGCCTTTTGCCTCGTTGACTTGTCCCTTGTCCTCCTTGCAGTAGCCTTCCTCGATCCTCGATCACTCGCCTGGACTCAAACCTTGTTTGCTTGCCGCCTGCCCTCAACCTCCTGCCTGTCCCCGGATCTTCCTTGTGCCTATCCCTCCTTGACCAGACGAAGGTTTCATTCATTATATGTGTACAACATCCTCTTGTTTCATTTACATGGTTACCTTTACACTTAATCCTGCAACCAACACTTAGAGTACCATACACATCCCGCACAATCATCAAAGGTTACAATAAACCTGGTAACCTTAAGTCTTTCGTGGTGTCGTCTCCTTCCAGTCCGCACGTACATAACAGTAACACAGTGGTGAACATGCCCTTTCCCAACTACTTTTGCACGTGTTGCAGCCATGAAATTCTAAGTTAATTATTATTTGCAAAAAAACAAATAAAGTTCATGAGCTTGAATATCAAATATCTTGTCTTTGTAGTGCATTCAATTGAATATGGGTTCAAAAGGATTTGCAAATCATTGTATTTCGTTTATATTTACATCTAACACAGTTTCCCAACTCAAATGGAAATATGGTTTGTAGACTACAAGAAAGTGTTTTAAATTTACAGAAAAAATCAGAATATGACCCCTTTAAATGATTTTTGATCCAAGTTTGATATGGGCAGGCGTATAATACAGACAACGAACGCAGAGCACTTTATTGATCGGCTTTTGAATGCACAGAGATACAGTAAGGAGATCCTGAGGGCTATTGTTGTGTCATCCACCCTTGACCGTCTTTTCAATGTTGGAGCATGATAATGCACGCCCTCATGTTGTGAAGATATGTACACAATTCCTGAGAACTGAAAAGACCGTAGTTCTTGTATGGCCAGCATACTCAACAGACATGCCACTCATGGAGCATGTTTGTGTTATTCAGGATCAGCGTATGCAATAGCTTGTTCCAGTTCCTTCCAATGTTCAAATACTTTGCATAGCTACAAGCACAGGAGTGGATCCACATTCCACAGACCACAATTAACAACCTTATCAAATTTACGTGAAGATGTGTCGCACAGCGTATTGCAAATGGTGGTCACACCAAATACTGATTGGTTTTGTGACATCCCCACCTTAGTAGAATGAAATGCGTAAGGAGTCATTTTCTTTGCACTTCATTCTTCTTGACGAACAAAACCCAATAAGTACACCCTGTGTTTGCATCCTTGCAAATACACACACACACACACACACACACACACACACACACACACATGCAATAATAGTTTTGATGATGAGAAGAGGTGCCAGGCCCAAGTTCGCGCAGAAACAGGCAAATTTAACTTTCTGTTTTGTTGGACTGAAGCCCAAGCAATTTGACTTGGGAGGGCTAGCAGAATGGACAAAAGCACTGAAAGTGGAACTATCGAGAGCGAACGCGCCAGACATTGTAAAACGTGGTTTTCTCTCCAGCGTTGGTATTGCTAATATTTGTACTCACTCCATTCGTATAATAAATTACTCATCTTCAATTCTAGTCCCTTCATTTTATTCAGACAGTCATAAGGTCAAAAGAACCTTGGAAGACTTTCCCAAAGGGAAAGCCCAAACACCCCAATACAATAAGACTGCACATTTTGTTGTGGCCTTTCATTGTGACAAGCCGAAGGCACTCCTGTGCAATAATCATCCAGTCTAATCAGCATCTTGATGTCATGTGGTTGGATTATCTCGGAAAAGGAGAACACCGATTAACACACATTTAAACCGGTTGGTCAAAAATATTTCAGGCTTCAGGCTCGTCCAGGTCCTGGGGGAGGACTACCAGGCAAGTTGTTCGTCCACCGCGAACTTCGGCCCTGAGTCCTGGATTGGGCACATTTCAGCCTTTTTTCTTGCCGTCCGTGGTTCCAACGTACCCGGTCTTTCATCCGAAGACGTTTTTGGTGGCCATCAATGGCCGCCGACACACGGGAATTTATTGCTGGTTGTACCGACGGGAATTTATTGCTGGTTGTACCGCTTGTGTTCGCAGTAAACCGTCTCACCGACTTCCGGCTGGCCTCCTACGCCCTCTGCCGATTCCAGCTCGTCCATGGTCGCACATAGCGTTGGACTTCGTCACTGGCTTTCCTACATCTAGAGGTAACAACACCATTCTCAACATTGTTGATTGCTTTTCCAAGGCAGCCCACTTCGTTCCTCTCCGCAAGCTGCCCTCTTCCTCCGAGACGGCGGACCTCCTAACTTTGCACGTCGTCAAGCAGCATGGAGTCCCCATGAACATTGTTTCAGACCAGGGCCCCCAAATTTACCTCCAATGTATGGAAGGCGTTCTGCAAAAGGATTGGGGCCTCGGTCAGCCTCACTTCGGGATATCACCCCCAAAGCAATGGACAAGCCGAGAGAGCCAACCAGAGTTTGGTGACCATGCTTCGCTGCCCAATATCAGCCCTCGTCCTGGAGCAAGTTCATCCCATGGGTGGAGTATTCCTAAAACGCCATGAAGCGCTCCGCCACCGGTATGTCCCCTTTTGAATGTTCTTTGGCCTACCAACCTCCCATGTTTACACAACAGGAGCTCGAGATTGCAATACCATCTACCAAGGCCCACATCAAGAGATGTCAGAGGGTATGGAGAGCCGCCCGTTTGGCCCTGGTGAGGGCATCCGAGAGGATGTGTCGCAGTGCAAATAAACATCGCATCCCGGCACCATCCTATCAGCCAGGACAACGTGTCATGTTGCTCGCCAAGGACCTTAGCCTCCAGGTACCATCCAAGAAATTAGCTCCCCGTTTTGTTGGTCCTTATCCCATAATTTCCATAATCAACCCCGCATCTGTTAAATTGGCTCTCCCACCCTCAGTCAAGCGACATCCGGCAGTCCACGTGTCCCAGATAGAGGAGAACACAGATTAACACACATTTAAACCGGTTTGTCAAAAATATTTGCGAAAGATGGGCATTTGTGTGCAGCGGAAATGTTTAAAATTTTGAAGACAAAAGTGTTGCTTTCAGATTTTTGGTCAGTGTAATAACTGCCAAGGTTACTACTAACAACGAACCAAAAAAATCCAATGGGCTATAAAGTGTGGCAAATGGGACTTGTTTTTAGGAACATGCTAGTTCATATCTAGTTACAAAGTCCGCTAATTATAAGAGGCTTTGAGGTTGTTGTTTTCTAAAGTTCCTTGCAAAATGATTTTTGGGGACATTTTTTCTTTCCATAAAACTGCTGTAATTTTTAGTAGTATTTTCTATTGTATTCCTTTTCATACAATATTTCTTATCGAAAAATTACTTTTTCTTTTTCAAAGGCACGTTACATGTTAAAGTCAGGCTGTTTTGGGGATATATATACATATATATATATATATATATATATATACATATACATATATATATATATATATATATATATATACATATACATATATACATATATATATATATATATATATATATATATATATATATATATATATATATATATACATATATATATATATATATACATATATATATATATATATATATATATATATATATATATATATATATATATACATATATATATATATATATATATATATATATATATATACTGATATGTATAAATATGTATTCATGTATGCATATGTATGCATGTATATATTATACATTGTATAATATAGCATCAACAGTATGTAGCCTCATGGTATATGTACAATATGTCAGTATCCAAAAAGCTCTCTTTTTGCTTTTTATCGCATTTTGAAAATTAAGTACTCAAATAAATTAGCGTTTTGTATTGTTCCTAGTCAATTTTCTGTTTCTGATACAACATAACTATATATGTGTATGTGTGTATATATATATATATATATATATATATATATATATATATATATATATATATATATATATATATATATATATATATATATATATATATATATATATATATATATATATATATATATATATGTATATATATATATAGGCAACACTAAATTGGCAACACTAAATTGGCCCTAGTGTGTGAATGTAAGTGTGAATGATGTCTGTCAATCTGTGTTGGCCCTGCAATGAGGTAGCGACTTGTCCAGGGTGTACACCGCCTTCCGCCCGGTTGTAGCTGAGATAGGCGCCAGCGCCCGCCGCGACCCCAAAAGGGAATAAGCGGTAGTAACTGGATGGATGGATGGATGGATGGATATATGTATGTATGTATGTATAAATGTGTGTGTGTGTGTGTGTGTGTGTGTGTGTGTGTGTGTGTGTGTGTGTGTGTGTGTGTGTGTGTGTGTGTGTGTGTGTGTGTGTGTGTGTGTGTGCGTGTGTGTTCGAATAGTTTACTTTTCACCGGAATCTATTTTTACACACGAGTGGTGGGCTGCCTGATGGACTTATTTCGGGCTTTTTTTCAGATATATGGCTTCTTGTTTCTTTCTTGAGATCTTGCAACACTGTTTATAACGTGAGCACTAGCAAAGTGTCGTTGAGATGTGTGCAGGGTCACTCACAGGGCACACGTAGAGTAAACCGGTCCCACTTATATTCACACCATCACTGAGTGGGGACTGAAAGCATCCTTTTCAACAACTACCCTATTATTAAACCCATACTGTAGTATTTTTCATCATTTTTAAAAAGTCTCAGAGGTGCCAAATTCGTGTTGTTGAAGTGTGTCGCCGAAATGACGGATAGAACTGTTAGAACTACATGCTGTATTTTTAAAATGCAAAGCCTTTTCCCATTTATTTTTTTTTCAAAGCTTGTTGATCTTGAGGAAGGGGGTTTTTACAGTCACTTAGTCATGAACATCTGAAAAACCAAACCTTTGAGTGCATTTTCTCCCAAAGGTGAAGGAAAATGATAGCTTTGGCGTCTGGTGGCCATAAAAACATGATTTAAAAGTCAATTTTGCCTTTTAAAACAAGCTTTTATACTGTTAGTATAAAAAATATTTACTGGCCCAGTCAAGACAGCATAAGAACTGAAATGTTGAAATTAAATCATTTTGAGGAAAAAATAATTGCATTTGTATGTAATTGGAATAAATGGCAACTGTGCACAGCATCTTTATGTTTACATCATCAGCATCTTTATGTTTACATCATAATTGCATCTGTATGGTAGGTCGAGTAATCACAAACACTAAGTACTACAGTAACAGTCATCCATCGTTTTTCATGATTAATTGGCATGACCGTGGTAAACTAACATCATCTAAATAAGATTATTGGTAATAAACCATATATTTTTATAGTTAGAGCATAAAAAAACTGTTTACAACCCTTATTAGTAGAGCTCTCTAAACACGAAATAACAACCATATAGTCATCTTTACACAATATAGTGGTGTTCTACTGTAGATTACAGTAAATGGGTTGTACTTATATAGCGCTTTTCTACCTTCAAGGTACTCAAAGCGCTTTGACACTACTTCCACATTTACCCATTCACACACACATTCACACACTGATGGAGGGAGCTGCCATGCAAGGCGCCAACCAGCACCCATCAGGAGCAAGGGTGAAGTGTCTTGCTCAGGACACAACGGACGTGACGAGGTTGGTACTAGGTGGGAATTGAACCAGGGAAGCTCAGGTTGCGCACGGCCACTCTCCCCACTGCGCCACGCCGTCAGTACTCACTGGTAGCCCAGAAGATTGTCGAAACGTCATTGTTATACTCATCACCCGGCCACTACAACAGGGCAATGACATGGAAATGCCTCATCACATCCTAGGTAATTCCTACAAGTTATAACTGGGCTTCCGTGTTGTAAAACCACAAGCATGTGTTGTTCTGACAAAACTTGGTCATCTATGACAT
The DNA here is from genome assembly GCF_033978795.1 of Nerophis ophidion. Classification (NCBI taxonomy): domain Eukaryota; kingdom Metazoa; phylum Chordata; class Actinopteri; order Syngnathiformes; family Syngnathidae; genus Nerophis; species Nerophis ophidion. The sequence continues at coordinate 55,372,055 of NC_084617.1, read as the reverse complement.
TTATGACTATTAGCCGTGTTGTTAGTAAGACTGTGAATTATTTTTTTTTCTAATTAATCGCGATTCTTATTCGTAACGACTATTACTTGAGTGAAAAGGATTGATTTTTAATTATTTTTTAATCTGTCCTGTCCAGCCACTAAGGCAGGGGTCAGTAACCCGCGGCTCTCAAGACGCATACAGCTCTTTAGTGCCGCCCTAGTGGCTCCCTTGAGCATTTTTATAAATGGATTGAAAATGGAAAAACATTGTGGAAAATTATTATTTTTTGTTTTAGTATGTTTTTTGTTTGAGGACAAACATGACATAAACATTCCCAATTGTTAGAAAGCCCACTGTTTAATATGTTTGTGTGTATGCTTCACTGATGTCAGTATTTGGTGGACATCGTTTCGTCCTACTAATTTCGGCGATTCTTAAACTCACCATAGTGTGGACTGAGACGCAACAGTTTGTGTACAAGTAAAATCTTCTACTCCTTCTTTGTCTCATTTTGTCTACCAAAGGTGTTATGCTGTCCATGTATACACAAAGGTGCGCTTTGTTGATGTTATTGACTTGTTGGAGTGCTAATCAGGCATATTTGGTGAGTGCATGAGTCCAAGCTAATCAATGCTAACATGCTATTTAGGCTAGCTGTATGCACCTATTGCCTATTTAATATCCTTTACCCGTATCCTCTTTGTATATAATTCAGTTTTGCATGGCTTCACGGTGGAAGAGGGGTTAGTGCGTCTGCCTCACAATACGAAGGTCCTGCAGTCCTGGGTTCAAATCCAGGCTCGGGATCTTTCTGTGTGGAGTCTGCATGTCCTCCCCGTGAATGCGTGGGTTCCCTCCGGGTACTCCGGCTTCCTCCCACTTCCAAAGACATGCACCCGGGGATAGGTTGATTGGCAACACTAAATTGGCCCTAGTGTGTGAATGTGAGTGTGAATGTTGTCTGTCTATCTGTGTTGGCCCTGCGATGAGGTGGCGACTTGTCCAGGGTGTACCCCGCCTTCCGCCCGATTGTAGCTGAGATAGGCGCCAGCGCACCCCGCGACCCCGAAAGGGAATAAGCGGTAGAAAATGGATGGATGGATGGATATCTCATGACACATATCTGTATGTAATATTGGCTGCAATTCAGATAGTTGTTTGTGTGCCATGTTGTTCCAGACCAACTCAAACATTACTTAACTTGCCCAAAAATTTAATTAAATCTATTAAAAGAACACAGCCTGCCGTTTTCTTAAACTTGGACACACACACCTATACATTTGGCCATTAAAAGTCAGTAATTTCCAGAAGTTATCTCACCTTCTGAGTAGCTTCTGATTTACTAATGATTTCTAATGTTGTAAAAATGTGTACAATAATTATAAAATGTAAACATTTCTGTCAACGAAGATTTGCTTCAGCCTGCAACACATAGTCATTGTGATAGTAGACTATTATAGCTAATATAGACACCTACGTCATGTGTTGCCTTCATTGTAAGACTTATATACGACTTTTGATTTTTTGCGGCTCCAGACAGATTTGTTTTTTTGTATTTTTGGTCCAATATGGCTCTAGTTGCTGACCCCTGCACTAAGGCAAATCATATTGTTGATGCCCATAACTGCTGTACAGATTTACTTTACAAAAGTGAAAAGCGTTGGATACTTCTCTTGTTGTCTCATTCATATTTGACTTTACTAAATGTTTGGGTACAATTTTATTAAACAAAACCAGTTTTCTTTAAAGTGATGAAGACATTTATCAGAGGTGCTTTTAGGGCTAGGCGATATGGCGATATACTCGATATATCGCGGGTTTGTGCGATATAGAAAATGACTATATCGTGATATTCGAGTATACGTTCTCACACAGTTGCTTTTAGCTGCGGGCATTACACTACAGGCGTTTCCTACTCTTTGTTGTCTCTTCTTCTCACAGAGAGCAAGCGCACCTTCTTACATACATCACATACGTATACGCCCTCGCGGAGCAGAGAGTTAGCAGCATGGGAAACGTTAGCTGTGGTGTTAGCGGTAATACGACAGGAAAAAGGTGCTTATCTGGTAAAAAATGATGAAGAAAGAATTAATTCCCAAGAAAAACTGCAGAAGGTCCACTCTATGGCGGTGGTTTGGCTTCAAGAGGGAGTATGTCGAACAGACAACTGTTATTTGTCAAGTGTGGGGCAAAAGCGTTGCTACAAAAAGTAGCATTACTCCTAATATGTAGCATCATTTGAAAAGTCACCTGCTAGAGAGAAAAGAGTGCTTACTCCGCATGTCAACATCTCCATTCGGTGCCACACGCCCACACCATCAAAATACCGAGGCAAACATTTCCAAATCAACACCGTATGAAAAAAATAGTCAACAACAAAAATAGATAATGTCCACAGTAACCTACCACATAGCGAAGGACGAACACTATTTGATTTCCTATTATGCAGCTCATTTTTATTTGACAGTTATTGAAATATCTTGTATGACATCATGCACAAAAGTGCACTTTATTTTTTTCAAACTATTGTAGTGGCGTTCTGTACAAAAAGTGCACTTTAATTTAGTGTTGTTTTGATATGTCATCCTAGGGACATCATGCACAAAATTGCACTAATAACTTGTTTTAAAATGTCTCTGACAATCTTGCACTTTCTGTTTTGAAATTACATGAATGTGTGTGCCACTGCTTAAAAACTGTTTAATAAATACAGTTTTGCTAAATTGACATAGTTGTGATTTACCTCTCTGCATGAAAGTTTAAAATGAGCATATATTAATGCAGTATGAACAAGAATGTTTTAATGTAGACACATAGAATCATCATACTGCTCTGATTATATGCATCAAGTGTTCATTCAAAGCTAAGGCAAAATATCGAGATATCAGTGACGTGCAGTCAGGGGCAGCAGGTTAAAGAAAGAAAAAAATGTAAAAAGAAAAAATATATATATGTTGTTATATGTATCCAGTGATTATACCATAAAGTTATTTTCCATTTAACTTCACCAGTTTAAAATTATTCTTTATTCAAAATTGCTTAATTTTCACATTTCTCGTTCAAATACTGAGAATTACTTGCGGTGAGTCACAGCCAGTTGAGCCTCCCGTGGATTGCGCAATGACTCGGCTAACTGCTGTCTGCTGTGCAGTGAGACCGTATTGCTATATGAATTATATTATACATTTCCATAGTTTAGTTAGCTGAGGTATATAATGTACAGTGTATTTTGTCAACAACTGTATGTGTGTAACGTATTTCTTGTTCTGGGCAATATTAAAACTGCTGCCAAACAAGTACAATGTGAGGCTCCTGTTCTCCGACTTCCTGGTGGTAGAGGGCGCTAGTGATCCCAGAGATCATTCTTGCACTACTCGGCTAGGCCGAAGCCAGTATGTTTTAAAGTTGTCGTTTGCCTGCATATTGTAAAAACAACCGCCCAACATTTTACAACTAATTGTAAACTTATAGGTGCCGACCATCAGGGCCGACTTGCGACGAAAGAGTGTGTCGATGTTGAGAAATTAAGCCTAGTTGGTAAGTGAATTTGTTTGCTAATAGTAGCTACTAGCCGTACCCATGTATTTTCAATGGGCCGTTAGCATCGGGTATTAATCCTGTTTCCTCCATTGTTTCTGATCCGATTGAATTTATATTTATGTGGAGTCTTTATTTTGGGTACTTAAATATGGTGACTGAGTATTGTGGTGTTTTAAGGCCATCTGCATTTTTATGCTACAGTAAGGACAATGAATGAACACTGCCACTGGAGCGCGGTTACACCTGTCATAGTGACAACACTGTGTACTGTTGTGTTTGTTATTTTGTACATACATGTGATTATTTAATATTGTTAATTTTAGCAGTATTATCGCTAATAATGATAATAATAAGTGTAATTTATTTATACTATACTATACTAGCTAAAGTACCTGCTACATTAAGTTAAAGTACCAATAATTGTCACACACACTCTAGGTGTGGTGAAATTTTTCCTCTGCATTTGACCCATCCCCTTGTTCACCCCCTGGGAGATGAGGGGAGCAGTGAGCAGCAGTGGCCAGGAATCATTTTTGGTGATTTAACCCCCAATTCCAACCTTTGATGCTGAGTGCCAAGCAGGGAAGAATGCTGGTATGAGCTTTTAAACATAACCCATTAACTGCTGCCAATCAAATGGTGAATAAGATACTCTAAAGGTTTCATATGTTTATAAATCTGACTGTGATGAAGTCAGTGCCTCACCAGCCATGAACCTCACCGCACGTCACTGCGAGAGATATATAGTATACCGCGTTATGGCCTAAAAATGTAGAGATATTAATTAAAGGCCATATCGCCCAGCCCTAGCTTTTTATCTATTTTATGGAGGAATGCAGTTGGTCATAGAACAGACACACAATGTTCTTAAAAAGGGATTATTTTGAATCCAGAATCAGAACTGACACACAATGTTCTTAAAAAGGAATGATTTTGAATCCAGAATCGTTTCTGAATCAAATCATAACCCCTAAGAATCAAATTGAATGGTGTGGTGCCCAAAGATTCACAGCTCTCGTTATTAGCCTTGCGTGTCTGCGTTGTCGTTCCACATCATTCAAGTTGAAGCTGTGTTCCTGATGTCCAAGATAAAGTGCATCTTGAATCAAGAGTGTTCATCTCCATTTTGCCCTGACATGTTGACAGCTGCTAGCAGTCGCCGTTAGCCTGAAGTGCCGCGCCAAATGTCTGATGCTGTGTCCTTTGACATCGCTCACCTCAAAGTCTCATCAATGTGGAGATGTTATTGATGAGGCAGGGGTTGAACATGATTTCATGTCCATCAAAAAGTTGTTCCGTGAAAAGTTGGTTAACTTGAGATTGCCGTGGTGAAGATGTAGAAGCGCCAAGATGAGCCACCTGTGTTGTTAGCGTTCTTCACCCTTAACCCGGAAACAGAAGTCCTGCTATCTTTATCAATCGCCACAATGTAATATACAAAAATTAGAAAAATACTTCTCTGTCGTTTATAGCTGTTAATTGGTGGCGGACATGACCACAATAAACACATTTCCCCGAAGTAGCAATAATCAATTGAAATTATTTAAATCGGATATTTTAAGAACTAAAGTTAAAGTTGAAGTACCAATGATTGTCTCACACACACACTAGGTGTGGTGAAATGTGTCCTTTGCATTTGACCCATCCTCTTGATCACGCCCTGGGAAGTGAGGGGAGCAGTGGGCAGCAGCTGTGCCGCGCCCGGGAATCATTTACGGTGATTTAACCCCCAATTCCAACCCTTGATGCTGAGTGCCAAGCAGGAAGGCTATGGGTCCCAATTTTTTATAGTCTTTGGTATGACTCGGCCGGGGTTTTGAACTCCCAACCTACCGATCTCAGGGTGGACACTCTAACCACTAGGCCACTGAGTACAACATATAAAACTTGTTTACTACCTTCTTAGCGTGTTTTTCAGCATTATGAGAACCTCTAGACATGAAATAACACCATTTAGTCACCATTACACTCGTTTTTATTCAATATAGTAATGCTTCTTAAGCCAAGCCAATCAGTTGCCACAATACTAATTGGCTTGGTGCCCTCTAGTGGCCAATACTACTGCAGTATTTATATTTTTACTTCATTTGGCCATTTTTAGGCCTGAAAATGCTTAGGGCAAAAGTATTCTCCAATATAGGATAGGATAGGATAGGTCTTTATTGTCACAAATACAACGAAACTTTGTTTTCAGCACAAACCTGTTCAAGATTAGACAAACAAACAGTGTACAGGGTTACAGAACAAGAACGCTGATAGGTCGCGTCCCGTAAAAGATGGGAAAAAGGTCAACGCTGGGGAAGGATGAGTAAAAAAATACAATCTAGACTGGGCTCCTAAGGGGGCCCAGTCTGGAGTGGGAAAAAAAACACTTGGGGCTTTTAAAACAATAAAAAACATCTGTGATGTGGTAAATAATGCTGCAATATTTGAAGCTGTATGTGGTGAGGGACGACTGTAATACGTATAATAATACTTAAATGCCACTTAGTTTAAGGCTTTACAATGAGGTGTTACCATGATAGGCAGTGTTAGTTAGTTCACTGCAGTAGAAGACACGTTGATGTTGCCGCCGCTAATGTAATGTTTGTCTGATCTTGAATGGGATTGTGCTGAAAATTTTAATTTCCCCTCGGGGATTAATAATGTCTGATTCTGTCAGATTCTGATTCGAATTCTAATGCTGCTGATGGATATTCACTTCCGATTCGGAGGAGATGAAAAACGCCACACTCATGAAGTTGCTGTGTGGGCTAATGTTTCTGTAAATTGTATTTCCCCTATTTGATGAAATATCAACTTTGCAAGTGTTTCCAGTACTCAACGGTTCCTTTTTTCAGTACTTTTTGTCCATGTGTGGCAATAAATGTAAATTGATGTTAAATATGTATATATTTTAATGTAACATTTAACACTGAGCTGTGTTGTCCAGTTATGTTGGGGTTTTTTTACACTTTGGAAAAACTGTACTTAGCACAGAAGTAGTCTTTGCTATTAAGTTGCATCTTTTTTTTTTGTTGTTGAGCCCTACAAAGTGTTCAAACTGTAAGTATTGTATTTGTTACACACCAGCTGTCTGATGGTAACATACATCTTAGATATTGTCAGGCTATCCACTAACAGTTTGTTTGTGTTTTAGTTTTTCCTCTGTGTGTGTTTAATATTTCCTGTTTTTAGTTCCTGTCAGCGCTCTTATTTTGTCTGTTCCCTGTTTTTTTCCCTGTGCGCCGTTTTCCCCTCAGCTGCGGCTGATTGGCACCTGGCCACACCTGGTGTCAATCAGCCCGAACCTATTTTAACTGCTTTGTTCCTCCGTCAGGGCTGGATTATTGTCGCTCTTGTCGTTGCTACGTGTCATGTTGATGTCACTTCTTGTCGCTCTTGTCGTGTCGTATCTTTGCAGCGTAGCGGTAAGCTATATTTCGTTAGATGTTTGTAGCTTACTGTTTTTTGTTCCCTGCTTCCAAGTTTGTTTTCATATTACATGTATGACTTCTGTTTCCTGCTCGATACCTTCTAGCTTCCACGCTAAGCCTTTTTGATTGTTATCCGCCCACATGCTCGCTTTTTGTTTGTACCCTTTGTTTGTTTTTTTCTTAGTGTTTAAATTAAATCATGTTTTCTCACTCCATCCTGCCTCCATTTCTGCACCTTGGGGTTCGTCACAAACTAACTCTGACAGATATAGTGTTCATTAATTTGGAGGTGTTAAAGTCTCTATGTAAAATTTCTAATGCTTACTGGTAGCATGTCACCCGCAAATCCAATATACATTTTTGAAAAGTGGAGTTTTACTGTCTTTCTTCTAGTTTTGTTGGCATAGAAAAATTTAACAATACCTAAAGCAGGGGTTATCAAACTTTTTTCACCAAGTATCACCTCAGAAAATACTAGGCTCTCCAAGTACTACCATAATTACAAACATTAAAATGCAGTAGCATAGTAGGCCTAAGTATTCATTCAAAACTAGGTGGAGATTTTATTTAACAAGTATATATTTTTTTGTTTGGTCTCCTCTGGTGGCCAATACTACTTCAGTGTTGATATTTTTACTTCATTTGGCCATGTTTATGCTTTAAAATGCTTAATTTAGGACACAAGTGTTCTCCAATATGCCTTCAAAACAATAATAAACAACCCAAAATTCTGCAATTTGGTAAATAAAGCTACAATATTTCAAACGCGATGTGGTTGAGGGACGACTGTAACACATATAATAATACATAATTACAACTTAATTTAACTTGTGATTAGGCCAAAATAAAAAGGAAAACATGTTCTAGAAAAAAATAACCGAAGAATGTGAAAATTTGAAGTGCAATGTATTTATTTATAATGATATATACCGTATTTCCTTGAATTGCCGCAGGGCATATAGTATGCGCCTGCCTTGAATTACTGCCGGGTCAAACTCGCTTCCCAAAATAATTAGCGCGTGCTTAGTATTACCGCCTGGTCAAACTCGTGACGTCACCAGTGACACTTCCCCAGTCATCATTTTCAAAATGGAGGAGGCTGATTTCAATACCGGTAATTTGAAATTGCATAAAGGGAAGAAGATTAAGAGCTATTCAGTAGGATTTAAACTCCAAGCTTACATCACACTCAAATGTTTACTGCATGCCTTTGGTCAGTGCCGGAGTGACAAGAGGTTTTAAAATAATTAGCGCATGCTTACTTTTACCGCATGCCTTTGGTAAGCGCAGGAGTGAGAAGAGGTTTTAATTTAATTAGCGCCCCGGCAGCAATTCAAGGAAATACGGTACGTATTTTTGCATGCAGTGACGTGCGGTGAATTAAACACCAGATGAGGCATAGATACTTTTTTCTCTTCTTTTTTTATATTTTTTTTACTTACTGTATTTTCCGCTCCATGAGCCGCCCCGGGTTATAAGCTGCACCTTCGATGAATGGCATATTTAAAAACTTTGTTCACCTATAAGCCGCACCGGGTCATAAGCCGCGCCTTCGCTGCGCTAAATGGAATGTCTAAAAAACATGGTGCGGATATTTAACGTACATGCTCCCGTTTTATCCATAGTGCGGTTCACAGGAATATCAAAAGTCAGTGGAACCTCGTCAATTTTGATAATGTGCTCTGTCCGGATCTTTTTTTCAGCTATCTTGTTTTTACAATATGCCCAGAGAGTAGCCAGCTTTTCTTGAAAGTCTTTTGGCAGTTGCTGTGAAATAGTAGTCCGTGTGCGGATGGAAAGATTGCGTCTTTTCGTGAACCGTAAACACCAAGAAGCTCCGCCTTTAAAGAGGAACATTATCACAATTTCAAAAGGGTTAAAAACAATAAAATCAGTTCCCAGTGGCTTGTGGTATTTTTTGAAGTTTTTTTCAAAATTTTACCGGTCCCGGAATATGCTTAAATAAAGCTTTAAAGTGCCTTATTTTCGCTATCTTCGAAACCACTATCCATTTCCCTGTGACGTCATACAGGGCTGCCAATGTAAACAAACAATGGGAATACCACAGCAAGATATAGTGACATTAGCTCGGATTCAGACTTGGATTTCAGCGGCTTAAGCGATTCAACAGATTACGCATGTATTGAAACAGATGGTTGGAGTATGAAAGTATTGAAGAAGAAACTGACGCTATTGAGCGAATAGCTATTGACGCTATTCATAGCCATAGCATGGCCGAATAGCTGCGTCAGCATCGCCAGTAAAATGTGCGGACCAAACGATCAGGACTTTCGCATTTTGTGATAATGGAGCAACTTAAATCCGTCGATTGGTAAGTGTTTTTTTCGCATTAAATGTGGGTGGAAGGAAACGTAATATAGTTGCAAATGCATCCGCAGGTTATCCATTCATCTCTGTTCCATGTCTGCTTTAGCACCGCCGGTAAATAGCATGTTAGCATCGATTAGCTGGCAGTCACGCCGCAACCAAATATGTCTTATTAGCACATATGTCAACAACAAAACTCACCTTTTTGATTTCGTTGACTTTATCATTGCAAATGCATCTGCAGGTTATCCATACATCTCTATGTCATGTCTGTCATCGCCGGTCAAATGTGAAGACACTACAGCACATTCAATGGGGGTCTGGCGGCAGACACTTTCACATCTTCGGTGCAACTTGAATCCCTCCCTCTTAGTGTTGTTACATCCTCCGACAACACACCGACGAGGCATGATGTCTCCAAGGTTCCAAAAAATAGTCGAAAAAACGGAAAATAACAGAGCTGAGACCCGTGTGTGTAATGTGTAGAAAATGAAAAGGGCGGTAGTATTACCTCGACGACGTCACGTTCTGACGTCATCGCCACCAGAGCAATAAACAGAAAGGCGTTTAATTCACCAAGAATCACCCATTTAGAGTTCGGAAATCGGTTAAAAAAAATATGGTCTTTTTTCTGCACCATCAAGGTATATATTGACGCTTACATAGGTCTGGTGATAATGTTCCCCTTTAAAATCATCCAAGTGAAGTTCGCTTGCTAGCGCTGTTGCCTTCATTGGAATAGTGATGGTATGGACACTTCTGCTTGCTGCTCTCTGCTCAACAATCCACTGTTCGAGTTTGTCCTCCAACTGTTGCCATCTTGCTTTGTTCCCTCGGAAACTCTGTTTTGACTTCTTTACTTGACGCAGGTCATCTTGTTGCTTCCTCCACCTACGCACTATTGATTCATTTATGTTCAATTCTCTCGCTGCTGCTCTATTTCCCTGTTCTTCTGCATGACTTATTGCCTTGAGTTTGAATTCTGCTTTGTACGCGTGTCTCTTAGTAGGAGCCCTTTTGTGGTCGTCTTTACAGAAACACACAAATGAAATGAATCGTATTAGCCGCGCGCTTCTTCTTCTACGGGGGCGGGTGCTTACCTTAGCGGTTGCGTACCGTAGAAGAAGAAGCGCTTCCTCCTCCCAGGTGGGCGGGTGCTTACCTTGGCGGTTGCTTACCGTAGAAGAAGAAGCGCTTCCTCTTCTACGGGGAAAAAAAATGTTTACCGTAGTTGCGAGACCTAAACTTTATGAAAATAAATATTTATATTAATCCATATATAAGGCGAACCGGGTTATAAGCCGCACTGTCAGCTTTTGAGAAAATTTGTGGTTTTTAGGTGCGGCTTATAGCGCGGAAATTACGGTAATTTCATATGTGCAGCTCTAGTCATTGTTGATTTAGGTTGATTTAGGTTGCACATTAGAGTAGTAGTACAGGGAAAAAAAGGGAGTCATTGGCTTTCATAAAAACGTTATCATAATGATATTATGATATGATAAATGGGTCCAAAAACTATTTGATAAAGTTATTATTAAATATTTTTTGGTCCCACTTGCTTTTAACAAAATAAATCAAGTATTGTGAGTGTGTCTTACCTTTCTGTATTTGTATCTGAAGCAGCAATAGCTATCCTCCATGAAAACGTACTTTGTATGACCACATTCATTTTGTCTTAAAGTCCAGTTTAGAGAAGTATTTCATCTTGGATACAGTATATAATCCTCCATATTGGCAGAAATGTGACAATCTGTCACTTAATTTCTGTTGGTTTTTCGTGTTTTGTACTTTATTTCCTGTTCAGTGCTCTTATTTTGTTGTACTTCCTGTTCACTCAGCTGAGCACTGTTTTTCTCTCACTTGCTGTTGATTGGCAGCGGTCCTCAGCTGCTGTCAATCAACATAGGTGTATTTATGTTTCACTCGAGCACTCCTCAGTGCTCGAAGTTAAAACCATGTTGGGAACATCTCCATGCAAGACTGCTTTCTGTTTATATCTTTTACTTTGATGAAATTAAAATCATCTTACCTGCTTTCTGCTCTCCTGGATTCTTGCATACTTGAGGTCACACAACTGCAGCCATGCGAAGTCCTAACACGAAACATTCATTTAATTCAATTTCATTCCAAGAAATTAGACAATATTTTTGCATCTGACAAAAAACACCCACAAACGCTGGCTTACTCTAATAAAAATGCCATGTTTGTTATAAATACAGTTTAAAAAAAAAAGAAAAGAAAAAAATGCTGGCTTCTGCTGGAGAGACCTGTGTCTGCTAGCTTGAGCGCCCCCACTTCTCCCAGTGTGGTGACTCAAGAGTACTGCTGAGGCATTGAACTGCAAGTTGACAATATATCACCCCCTACCTTGAGGCAGAGGTACTTGCTGCCTCAAGATTTGCCTTTTCCACGTGGCAACAAACATTCGCCCCCTCGCACGCACGCCTAATACACACTGTTTGTAGCCGTGGAGGCACCGCCTGTGTCTGCCTCACTTCTCATCTGCTGCATTGTTTTGATCAGGAAACATGGAATTTCCACAATTTTGACCATGGAAATTATCAAAACATACAGGAACCACACCAGAATCACATAGAAAGCATAAACCAAAAAAAGAAATATTAAAATGTATTTTATTTTATTACTTCGTTTTGGAACATCTTATGGTTAAGCCACCTGGTGGCAGGTGAGGCACTGCCTCACTTGCCTCCCCTGACAGCACGTCACTGCTTGCATGTAAGGCATATCGTAAATATCTTGATTTACATTCGTATGCGGGTTGAATTACCACTGACCTCTTTTTTTTATTCCATGTGGCTCGTTGAAAAAAATGACAATCCGGCAATGTCTATCTCATTAACAGAAATTGTACTTACACGGAAAACACAATTTTTCTAAAAGCAATGCATGTTGACTGTGTACAAAATCCCCCACAGATGGATGAATGTCTTTATGGCAGCCCAGAAGCCCTCTGGCTCCCACGCAACTTGAAACCTGGCTGAGCGCGTCTATAACATGTCATCCACCTGTCCATGTAAACCCTGGAGGGACAGTGTGAATTTTAATGAGTGCTCTTCTTGTAGTCACTATTAAAAGAAGCTCCTCAAACTTTCAGGGCTTAGATCCCTAAGTCAGAGCAAGAAATGTATACCTTTTAAAGCACGAATGAGCCAGAAGGTTGCATGTAGCAGATATCTGCAAGTTTGAATTTCTTTCAAAGGAAAAGTGCACTTTATATAGCCCATCATTTACAACCACGTTATAGCAGAACGTAAGCAGACATTCACAGGAAAGTAATAAGTAGATTAATAAGAGTCGAGAGAGAGAGGATAATATAGCAACTGTTGGTGCATCAGTATTGTCAGTAAGTACACAACACGTTAGATCGATCCATTTGTGGTGTCGATGCCGAGGCTAGTATCAACATATAATACCGCATTTTCAGGACGATAGAGCGCACCGGCATATAAGCCACACACACTAAATTTTAGAACAAAACATATATTTTCCAGGTATTAGCCGCACCGGACTATAAAATGCAGATACATACAGTGTGAAATTAGTTTTTTACACAGAAAGATTCTCTACATTTTTATAAACCGTATTTTTCGGATTATAAATCGCTCCGGAGTATACGTCGCACCGGCCGAAAAGGCTTAATAAAGAAGGAAAAAAACATATATTCGCTTTGGACTGGACTCTCGCAGCTGAGTTGGATCCACTATGGATTGAACTTTCACAGTATCATGTTTGATCCGCTCGACATCCATTGCGTTCGGTCCCATATGGGGTGGGGGGTAGGGGGTTGCCCACATATGCGGTCCTCTCCAAGGTTCTCATCGTCATCATTGTCACAGAAGTCCCACTGGGTGTGGGTTTTCCTTGCCCTTATGTGGGCCTACCGAGGATGTCGTAGTGGTTTGTGTTGTGGTTTGTGCAGCCCTTTGAGACACTAGTGATTTAGAGCTATATAAATAATCATTGATTGATTGATTGATATATGCGTCGCATGATGGCGCTGCTGTAGTGGCTGCTGTTGGCAGGAGCTCTGTGCTCTTGTGTCATTCTTTTGTGTTTCCCTCTTGTTTTCATGTGTTATTGTATATATATATATATATATATATATATATATATATATACAATGTGATATATATATATATATATATTTACCTTTTGGTCAGGGACCCTTTGGGACTGTGTGACAGGGGTGGCACTTTCGTGACTTCTGCTGTGCTTTTTTTGTGGACTTCTGGATCTGCCTCCCGGGAGGGAGCCTTTTGGCCATGGAGACCAGCTGCTGGGTCTCTGCCAGACCAGAGTAAGTTTGGAGAGACTGGAGGAGATGCGGGTAAAGGGACAGGGCTGCGGAGCTAGCACTGAGCGCCAGGATGGACAAGCTTCACAGTGTCATGGCTGAATGAGCAGGTATCGGACACCTCAGTCTTTTTGGACGTATCCTCGCTCATCCATGCGGACTGGACACTGGCCGAGAGTTGGTTGGCAACCGAGAGTGGAGTCAGCTCTCTTGGTTGCTTTGTTGGGTCTGCTCCTGTCTCTGGCCATGTTCCCTCCACCCCAGCAGACGACGGCGCGGAACACCGCAGAGGCCACCACAGTGTATATGTTTCTTTTATTTTTTATTCATAGCTGTATGTAGAAGTGGCTGGTTGCATCAGCTCCGCTACTTTAATGTCTTTAATGTCCTTTGTGTTCTTTGATGTTTGATGTTTCATTCTTACACAAATGTAAGAGGGATGGTTTAGAATAGAATAGAGTTTTATTGTCATTATTGCAATGAACAGGTTCAAAGAACAACGAAATTGGAGCAGCTCCTCCTAAGGTGCATATACAACATGGTAGTATAAATTAAAAAAAAAATAAATAAATAAATAAATAAATAAAAAATAAATTTAAAAAAAAAGATAGAGATGACAGATGTATATATGTATATGTATATGTATCCACACAGATGCATATCTGCATGCATATGAATACATATACACACATACATAAAACATTATTTCACATTGTAGTCCAAAAAAATAGAAAAACATTTAAACATTACACATGAGGACATGATGGACATATGGACACTCAGTGCCTGTTTAGTGCTACTATGGCACTTGGGTAAAAGCTATTTTTTAGTCTATTGGTGCTCGCTTTTAGCACCCTGTAGCGTCTGCCTGAGGGTAGCAGTTCCAGGTGGCTGTGCCCGGGGTGGAATGGGTCTTTCAGGATGCTCTGTGCTTTCCTGAGACAGCGGGAGCTGTACAGGTCAGCCAGGGAGGGGAGGGGGCATCCGATTAACTTCTGGGCGGTCTTTATGACTCTCTGGAGCGCCGTTCTCTCTGCGGCCGTGCAGCTGCTGAACCACACGCAGATGCAGTAGGTCAGGATGCTCTCAATGGAGCACCGGTAGAAGGACACCAGCAGTTCCTGTGAGAGGTGGTTGTTCCTGAGTATTCTCAGGAAGTGCAGTCTCTGGTGTGCCTTCTTGATGGTAGCCGTGGTGTTGGTGCTCCAGGATAGGTCGTTGGCCAGGTGGACTCCCAGGGAGCGGAAGTCGGAGACCCTCTCCACACAGTCACCACTGATGATCAGGGGCAGGATGTCCGTTTTTTTCCTCCTGAAGTCTATGACCAGCTCCTTGGTCTTGGAGGTGTTCAGGGCCAGGTTGTTGACTTTGCACCAATCCGACAGCTTCTCCACCTCATCCCGATATGCAGCCTCGTCTCCCTCCGAGATGAGCCCCACTACGGTGGTGTCATCCGCAAATTTGATGATGGAGTTGCTGGAGTGGGCAGGTGTGCAGTCGTATGTGTAGATGGAGTAGAGAAGGGGGCTCAGCACGCAGCCTTGTGGAGAGCCGGTACTGAGGTGCAGGCTTGATGACATTTGGCGACCCAACTGCACCCTCTGGGGGCGGTTGGATAAGAAGTCCTTAATCCACATGCAGATGGAGTTCGAGAGACCCAGGTCTGACAGTTTGGACACCAGTCTATCAGGAATAATGGTGTTAAATGCCGAGCTATAATCCACAAAAAGCAGCCGCACGTAGCTTCCCCCCGTCTCCAGGTGACCCAGGGAGGAGTGTAGGGCTGTGGCGATGGCGTCCTCTGTGGACCTGTTGGCTCTGTAGGCAAACTGGTGTGGGTCGAGCTCGGGAGGGAAGACTGAGGTGATATGGGTCCGTACCAGCTTCTCGAAGCACTTCATAGCTATAGGTGTAAGTGCTACTGGACGGTAGTCATTCAGACATCTGACAGAGTTCTTCTTCGGCACCGGGATTATTGTGGAAGTCTTCAGGCATGATGGGATGACGGCCTGGGAGAGGGACTGGGTGAAGATCTTCGTAAATACTCCGGCCAGCTGGTCTGCACAGTCTCTTAGTACCTGTCCCGGGACTCCATCTGGGCCCGTAGCCTTCCTCGGGTTCACTGCCTTCAGCGTGCGTCTCACCTCATGCTCCTCCAGTGTGAGGGTGTAGCTGCTGTGGGTGTTGGGTGGGGGTGTTGTGACGGCTGCAGGTGTTTTTCTCTCAAATCGGGCGAAGAAGCTGTTTAACTCCCCCGCTCGAGAGGCGTCGCCGTCAGCCGAAGGGTTACTGGGTCTGAAGTTGGTCATGTCTTTTATTCCTTTCCATACCTCCTTGGTGTTGTTGCTCTGCAGGTGGGCTTCCATTTTCCTCCTATGTTCAGCTTTTGCCTCTCTGATGCCTCTCTTCAGATTGGCTCTGGCAGCACTGTAGAGTGCCAGGTCCTGCGCTTTGAAGGCACTGTCTCTCTCTTTGAGTAGGCCCTGGACTGTTTTTGTCATCCAGGGCTTCCTGTTGGGGTAGACTCGGATGCGCTTGTCCACTGTGACAGTGTCTATGCAGTGTTTGATGTACCCCAGGACTGCTTCTGTGTACTGCTCCAAGTCTGGGTTTTCAAAAACTGACCAGTCTGTTGTATCAAAGCAGTCCTGCAGCTGTTCCATGGCTCCCTCCGGCCATGTTTTGACCGTTTTGGTTGTGATAGGAGCACTTTTTCTTATTGGTGTGTAAGCTGGCAAAAGGAGCAGGGATATGTGGTCAGACTTGCCTAATTGGGGAAGTTGTTTGGCTCTATATCCTTTTTTTATGTTGGAATAGACTTTGTCCAGTGTGTTAGCTCCCCTCGTAGCACACTTCACATGCTGGTGAAATTTGGGGAGCACTTTTTTCAGGTCGACATGATTAAAGTCCCCCGCTATGATGTGGATGCCGTCGGGATATTTGTTCTGTTGTGCACTGATTGTATCGTGCAACAGAGCTAGCGCCGTGCTAGCGTTAGCATCGGGAGCTATATACACGTTTGTGATCAGGACAGCAGAGTGCTCCCTGGCTAGATGGAAGGGTCGGCATTTAACTGTAAAATATTCCAGATCTTGGGAACAGTGGCTGTTAACTACCTTTGAATCAGAAGTCCACTTGTTGTTTAGGTAGGTTAGCAGTCCACCCCCACTGCGTTTCTGTCCTGTCTGTGTGCTGTGTGACCGGTTAGCTCCATGCTAGCGTCGGGTATTGAGGACGTTAGCCAGGTTTCCGTAAACAATAGGGCGCAGCTGTCCATCACAGTGTTTTGTGCTACACGGAGCCTCACCTCGTCCATCTTGTCCTCTTCACCATGAGGAGCGAGCGACCTCGCATTAGCCAGGAATAGACTTGGTATCGGTGGTCTGTTTGGGTTCATTTTTAGTCTGGCTAACACGCCGCCCCTTCGGCCACGGCGTCTTCGCCTCCGCCTCCTCCTCGCCGGGCACAGTAGCCATGGAGCTCCAGGGCTACGTGCTAACTCCTCTGGGATGTTGTGTCGGCTTGTAAAATCCACCGAAATAGTCTGCTCAGACCGCAATCCAATCTCCAACAAATCGTTTCGGCTGTACATAACCTTCGCCCAGCAAGTTGCTGACTGGGCTAGTAATAAACTATATAAAAACAAGAAAAACAATGCACCTAAGGGGAGAGCCTGAAACGTCGCGTCCATGCGCGCCGCCATTTTAAGCATTTTAAGGTTTCCTGCTGGCTCCGCTGTGGACGGGACTCTCGCTGCTGTGTTGGATCCGCTTTGGACTGGACTCTCGCGGCTGTGTTGGATCCACTATGGACTGAACTTTTCACAGTATCATGTTAGACACGCTTGACATCCATTGCTTTCGGTCCCCTAGAGGGGAGGGGGGTTGCCCACATATGTGGTCTTCTCCAAGGTTCTCATAGTCCTCATTGTCACCGACGTCCCTATGGGTCATCATTGTCACCGATGTCCCACTGGGTGTGAGGTTTCCTTGCCCTTATGTGGGCCTACCAAGGATGTCGTAGTGGTTTGTACAGCCCTTTGAGACACTAGTGATTTAGGGCTATATAAATAAACATTGATTGATTGATTGATTGATGTGTACTACGGCTATGAGTTGTTTTTTTCCCTTGGCCTCAGTCTGGACCCCCTCTCCAGGGGCCCAGGCTTAGACCGATATTTAATTTTATTCTTTTATTTTTTCTCCCATTCCCCCCCCCACTTGTTTACCTGTATTTCACCTTTTTTGTAAGGGGCGCTGGAAGTTGGCAGACCTGTCAGCAATCCAGTTCTGTCTCCCTGTAATGTTTGTCTGATCTTGAATGGAATTGTGCTGAAAATTTGTATTTCCCCTCAGGGATTGATAAAGTATGTCTGATTCTGATTCTGAGTATACCGTATTTCCTTGAATTTCCGCCGGGGCGCTAATTAATTTAAAACCTTTTCTCACTCCTGCGCTTACCAAAGGCATGCGGTAAAAGTAAGCATGCGCTAATTATTTTAAAACCTCTTCTCACTCCGGCACTTACCTAAGGTATGCAGTAAAACATTTGAGTGTGATGTAAGCTAGGACCTTAAATCCTACTGAATAGCTCTTAATCTTCTTCCCTTTATGCGATTTCAAATTACCGGTATTGAAATCAACCTCCTCCATTTTGAAAATGATAACAGGGGAAGTGTCACTCGTGACGTCACGAGTTTGACCAGGCGGTAATACTAAGCACGCGCTAATTATTTTGGGAAGCGAGTTTGACCCGGCAGTAATTCAAGGCAGGCGCATACCATATGCCCTGCGGCAATTCAAGGAAATAAGGTAAGTCACATTTTAGGGGGAAATTTATTTGATAAAATCCAACACCAAGAATAGACATTTGAAAGGCAATTTAAAATAAATAAAGAATAGTGAACACCAGGCTGAATAAGTTTACGTTATATGAGGCATAAATAACCAACTGAGAACGTGCCAGGTATGTTAACGTAACATATTATGGTAAGAGTCATTCAAATAACTATAACATATATAAAACATGCTATACGTTTACCAAACAATCCGTCACTCCTAATCGATAAATCCGATGAAATCTTTTCCTCAATGTCGCTTCCAAACAACTCTGCCAACTCCAAAGGTATGTGCCGCTTCCTCTTGTCGTTTTCTGCTGCATATTTCACTACGTCCAGCTTGTAATCTGCAGTACATGATTTCCTTTTCGGTGCCATTTTTGTTCATCCCTTTTCAGTTTTATAAGTTCCCGCCAACGAAGAAATGATCCATTTTAATAGCTACAGCAGTAACATATAGCATATAGCAGTTAGCATTCCATGACCCACAATACACTTCTGCCGTGACCCTCCCCCGCCAAATTCTTTTTGGTTGGCGTGTATTTTAATTTTCCTAAAGGAACTCTCCTGAAGGAATCAATAAAGTACTATCTATCTATCTATGTATGTGGCGATTGCTGACATTTTCTTCGTCTCTTCCGCGAATGAGATAAATAATATCATTTAATATTTTACGGTAATGTGTTAATAATTTCACACATAAGTCGCTCCGGAGTATATGTCGCACCCCCGGCCAAACTATGAAAAAAACTGCGACTTATAGTCCGAAAAATACGGTACATGCCTTAATTGTTTCCAAACGGTGCCTGTGACAGGGCCGTAAGACGACTAATCAAACAAGCTAGCTCTCCAATCAGCAAAACAGACTCAAATACTCCATGGAGAATTTACTGAGGAATTTGTGGAACTGAAACAATAGGGAAATAATGCCTTTGTAAGTTAACAATACTAACACAGACACTCTTAAATACGTTAGTATATTAGCTCATGCTCACGGTGCTAGTTTCATTAGATAACAATTTTTTTTTATTTTATTTAATCCTCTTGGCCCCCTTGTGAGCATAGGGCGTCTACCATGGATCTCCACCTCACTCTGTTCTGCACAATGGTCTTCGCTTCTTGCCAGGAGGTCCCCATCTTGGTCAGTTCATCAAGAGTGGACCGCTTCCAGTTAAATGTTGGTCTCCCTGGCTTCCTCTTGCCTTGAGGATTATACTCCAAAGCTTGTCTTGCTATGTTTCTCCGATCCTTCCGAAGTATATGGCCGATCCATCCCCACTTTTGTTGTGGGACATGCGCATTCTGCGTCTCCCTCCGCTGCGGGTCCAACCAGAGGACCCGCTGACAATGCACTCCAGACACACCCCCGCGCTCGTCAAGCGGACCGCGCCCACTCCCCGCCGCAGCCAGCCGCAGTCCACATCTGTGACTGATGACGTGAAGCCGTATAAAGGGACCAGTGGACCAAGGATCGGCGCGGGAACTTAATTCTCAAATGGTGTACCAGTCTTCCCCTTCGAGATCGTCTGTTGTTTCCACCTGTGTTTTGGACTGCTTTCCTCGATTCCTGACCTTCGCCTGAACACGGATCTTGCCTTTTCTCTCCTGCCCTGAATGATCATCTGCCTGCCTCTTGGACTGCCTTGTTCCTTCGCTCTCTACAACACTTGGAAACACACACTTCAGTTAATATACTTCACATAGTCTTACACCATACACACTCCTGGGTTTTTGACACACACATCATTCTCTAGTTTAGTAGTCCATCCATCCATTTTCTACCGCTTATTCCCTTTTTGGGGTCGCGGGGGGCGCTGGCGCCTATCTCAGCTACAATCGGGCGGAAGGCAGTGTACACCCTGGACAAGTCGCCACCTTATCGCAAGGCCAACACAGATAGACAGACAACATTCACACTCACATTCACACACTAGGGCCAATTTAGTGTTGCCAATCAACCTATCCCCAGGTGCATGTCTTTGGGAGTGGGAGGAAGCCGTAGTACCCAGAGGGAACCCACGCATTCACTGGGAGAACAGGCTAACTCCACACAGAAAGATCCCGAGCCTGGGATTGAACCCAGGACTGCAGGACCTTCGTATTGTGAGGCAGACGCACTAACCCCTCTGCCACCGTGAAGCCCTATCTTTGTACACTACTGCCACCTGGTGTCCGTTTTCCGTCACCTCCCACTAGTTAAACATAACAACTTTCTTCTTTCGATTTCATTTTGAGTTTGCTCTTGGTTCATGCGTCTCCACAGGTCTACATTTGATATCTTGTTGGGCCACCAAATCCTCAGTATGTACCTGAGACAGTTGTTAATAAACACTTGTAGTTTATTGATCATTGATTTTGTGGTTTTTCTGGTTGCGCAGCCATAAGGAGATACAGATTTTACATTTGTATTGAAGATTCTGATTTTGGTGTTTCTGGAAAGCTGGGAAAAGAGCCATACAGGTCGGAGAGTTCTAAAGGCATGTCTTGCTTTGCTGATGCGCAGCTTAACATCTTTATCAGCTCCTCCATCTGTGCTGAAGTTTCTTCCCGGGTAGACAAACTCGACCACATCTTCCAGGGGCTGCTCCTCGATTGTGAAAGGTTGATAGGATTTGGTGTCCAGCCTCAAGACCTTGGTCTTCCCAGTGTTTATTCTGAGGCCTATCTTTTTACTGTGTTCATGCACATTTGTGGTTTGGCGTTTGATGTGTGTGTGTGTTCCTCAGATCAGAACCAGGTCATGAGCAAAATCAAGGTCTTCTAGTTGTTCAAAAGGGTTCCACTGTAATCCTGTACTCTGGCCATCCACTGACATTTTCATTGTCCAGTCGATGGAGATTAGGACGAGGAGGGGTGACAGTAGACAGCCTTGCCGTACTCCTGTTTTTATAAGGAGGGTGTCCGAGAGCTTACCATCTGAGATGACTTGACCTGTGAATCCATCATACATGCATTTGATGATGTTAACCAGTTTTATGTGAATTCCATAATTTCCAAGCAGTTTCCATAGGATGTTTCTGTATAGACTGTAGCCTTTTCGAAGTCGACAAAGTTTATGAATAGCGATGACTGCCACTCGATGCACTGTTCGACAATGATTCTGAGTGATGCAATGTGATCTGTTTTTCCGGAAACCTGCTTGTTCCTTCCTGAAAATCTTGTCTAATGGTTTTTGTAATCTCTCCAGCATAATTCGGCAGAGGATTTTGCTGGGGACTGAGAGGAGTGAGATGCCTCATTACCATAGCATGTACAAATATGCATCACACATGGGACAGTTTAGTAAGTATGAATTGTTGTAGTTACATTGTAAAACTCACAAATGTTGCTTGGAGTGATGAATGAAGACTCCATACTAGTGAAAACGCTGTGGATGACTGGAAGACAGAACCGCACTTGTGCTTCCGGTTAAAAGCGCTCAACAGAAGGAAATATTGCAGACAATCACCACGCAGCACTTGCAGTGTCTCTGCTTGTATTTAATGAAAACTATTTGCATTATGGCCAATAGCAAAGAAACGCGCACGATTCAAAACGTAGTCCATAAATGACTAAAAAGTATTGTTTTGTTATCCATCCATCCATCTTCTTCCGCTTACCTGAAGTCGGGTTGCTGGGGCATCAGTTTGTTTTGTTAATGTTTAAAAATTCAGAGGATCATTATTTGGAAACAAGAGGAATTTGAGGGCATGAATGATTTTAATGAGTAATCGATAATGGTTTTTGATTTTGTTTAGTGTTTTTGTACTATTGACTTTGTTTTTCTCAAACAATTGTATGTATTGAAAAGATAATAAGAAACCATTTTGAATATAGTGTTGATATTGGTAAACTGTCAACAGCACTCCCCGTAAATACATTGAAAAATGTAGATTTAACACTTGTGATCGGTATCGGTATTGGTATTGGCCAATCTCATTCACGGTGTATTGGAATTGGAATCAGTCAGCATTGCCCTGATTGTATCCCCGCTACCGGCATTGTTAGCTTCCTCTTGCTAGCAGTTCTTCACTATTTAGGACACACAGAAAACGGAAAGACATGTGTCTTCTGGTCTTCTGAATTGTGGATGATGGGCTAAATTCCCCCCAAAAAGAGCAGTTCCCCTTTAAACACATGTTGTACTTATCTGTGTTTGTATTATTTCTGCTTAGTTAATCACTCTTTCAAAGCTGTTTTTCTATGCACAAACATCAAATGAGAAACGCAGAGCTCCAAACGTACCCGGTGTTCAGTAAACGGGAAACACGTTGGCCTCATGCGCGCTTGTCTCGATTAGCATGATGAAGAGGCAATTTCAGAATACCTCGGTGCATGTAAATCCCGAGCCATGTGCAGCTCTGTGGCAAATGAGGAAATATTTACTTGTATTCGACGTGCCTACTTGACCCACTTAGCTACATTTCAACAAATTCACTTTCACTGCAGAGACCCGCCGGTGCCCTGCAGATTAGATTTCCTAATGAAGATTGAGGTTATAAATAACCAACATAACCGAGCCTTTTCTCCGGGAGACGCTCTGCAGTCCCTTAGAGGAAATGTCGATTCCTTTTGTTTTGTTTTAGAAGATGCTCCACAGGGCCGTAAAGATGTCTGTGATGCTTCCTGTTTTTCTTGAAAACACATACTAATGAAGGCTTTAGTGCAGGGATATTCAACTGAATTTTTTGGGGGGGGGCACATTTGCAGAAAGCAAAGGACCAAGGGGCCTGACTTCTCCCTTCAATATTATTCGTATTTTGTATATTCCAGAGAACCAGCAGTAAACATTTGATTTTGATGTATTTATTTTGTCAGAGTGACACCTTACAGGTACACCTTGCTGTTTTTAAATGGGAACATTATCACAATTTCAGAAGGGTTAAAACCAATAAAAATCAGTTCCCAGTGGCTTATTTTATTTTTTGAAGTTTTTTTTCAAAATTTTACCCATCATGGAATATCCCAAAAAAAGGCTTTAAAGTGCCTGATTTTCAATATCTGTGAAGCCACCGTCCATTTTCCTGTGACATCATCCAGTGATGCCAATAGAAGCAAAGATGGCTGATAACACAGCAAGATATAGCGACATTAGCTCGGATTCAGAGTCGGATTTCAGCGGCTTAAGCGATTCAACAGATTACGCATATTGAAACGGATGGTTGGAGTATGGAGGCAGATAGCGAAAACGAAATTGAAGAAGAAACTGAAGCTATTGAGCGAATAGCTTTTGATGCTATTCGGCCATGTCTGCCTTAGCATTGCCGGTAAAATGTGCAGAACAAACGACCAGGACTTTTGCATCTTGTGACACTGGATCCACTTAAATCCGTCGATTGGTAAGTGTTTGTTTGGCATTAAATGTGGGTGGAGTGAAAGGCTGGATGCAAATATAGCTACAAATGTACATACAGCTAGCCTAAATAGCATGTTAGCATCGATTAGCTGGCAGTCATGCCGCGACCAAATATGTGTGATTAGCACATAAGTCAATAACATCCACAAAACTCATCTTTGTGATTTTGTTGACTTTATCGTTGGAAATGCATCTGCAGGACATCCATACATCTCTGTGCCATGTCTGCCTCAGCATCGCCGGTAAAATGTGCAGACCAAACGATCGGGACTTTCGCATCTTGTGACACTGGAGCAATTTAAATATGTCGATTGGTAAGTGTTTGTTTGCCATTAAATGTGGGTGGAGGGAAAGGCTGGATGCAAATATAGTTACAAATGTACATACAGCTAGCCTAAATAGCATGTAGCATCGATTAGCATGCCGTGCTAATCGACGGACACCCTACATAAATCAACTTGAATCCATCCCTGATCGTGTTGTTACACTCTCCGACAACACACCGACGAGGCATGATGTCTCCAAGGTACGGAAAACAGTCGAAAAAACGAAAAATAACAGAGCTGATTTGACTCAATGTTTATAACGTGTTTGAGAAAATGGCGGATTGACTACCTAGGTGACGTCACGTTGTGACGTCATCGCTCCGAGAGCAAATAATAGAAAGGTTTTTTAAATCGCCAAAATTCACCCATTTAGAGTTCGGAAATCGGTTAAAAAAATATATGGTCTTTTTCCTGCAACATCAAGGTATATATTGACGCTTACATAGGTCTGGTGATAATGTTCCCCTTTAAGGACCTTCTGCAAAATGTCAAAGTTCATCTCTATGACACAAATCCAGTGTTTCAAAGAATTTGCTACAAAAATGTGAGTCTCTCACAAGTTTTTTTTTATTTGAAATCACAGGCTACTGATTGAATAGCCCAAATTGTTACGGAACCGTGGCATGTTGATGCCGGGGGTCGTCTTTCCAAAATGCAGAGGGATGTAAGGAAGCAGCTTGCAGATAAGAAAAATTATAATTTTTAATAAACGTGCAAAACACAAAATAAACAAAACAAGCGTGCCTATAGCGCAGGAAAGCTAACGGAGTAGCTTGCAAGAAAAGCTTAGCACATGAACCGGGCGAAGCTTAGCTCAAGAATAGAAAATAGAAAAGGTCGTTGTAACTTGTTGTATTATAGCACGCAAAAACACCAGGCCGTGTGAGGCCAGAGGATGGACTAAACAGCTTTCTGATTCGTGCCCAGGAAGAGGTGAGCGTCCCATAGACTAATGAAAGGCAGGTAAAAATAATCAGCACTCATGCCAATCAAAAAACACAAAACAGGGGTGCTGAAACCGAACTTAAACAACAAGTGAATCAAAAACGTAAATAAACTAAGATCCGGGCAACAGATCATCATACAAATGATGAAAAACAGAGGACCTAAGAAGGAACCTTGAGGAAAACCTCTGATATATACTAAACAAGTTGAACAAATGACTACTGACTGCATCATTTTCATTTTTTTCATTTATTTCAGGTAATGACATAAAAAAAAAAGTACAAGGCGGACAACACAAAATAGTATAAATTAATATAATGCAAAAGGCAGAGGTGGGTAGTAACGCACTACATTTACTCCGTTACATCTACTTGAGTAACTTTCGGGATGAATTGTACTTCTAAGAGTAGTTTTAATGCAACATACTTTTACTTTTACTTGAGTATTTTTATTGAGAAGAAACGCTACTTTTACTCCACGCTATTTGCTAACGATTTTTATCGATCTGTTAATACACGTTTTTTTTTTGTTTTGGTTTGTCAGACATACCTTCAAAGTAGGATCTATCGCATGCCTGGGTTTCACCAATCAAATGCGGTCACTGGTGACGTTTGACTCTGTTTCACCAATCAAATGCAGTCACTGATGACGTTTCACCAATCAAACAGAGCCAGGCCGTTACATGATTAACTGCCTAAAAAGTTTCAGCGGCAAACAATAACAAAAATGGAAGAGACAACGATGTACGCCAACACCCCTGGCCTCACTTAAAATCGATGTTCACGCTTCAGACAACCAAAAAAACAGTTATGTAGGGCGTTGTCATATCTGTCTCCCCAAACAAGTGGACATTTCAGCTTACATTACCTCAATGTCAAATTTGAGGAAGCACATCGCGGTAAGTAACGTTAGTAGATATTTTGGCTGTCACCGCGGGCTAATGTTAGCTTTCCTGCTATGAATCACTGTCAAATGTTCGTAGTTTGGGTATAGTTTATTAACGTACTGCAGCCTCACAGACAGACAGAGACACACACACTCAGGCATGCATACAAACACCATTTAGAAGTGCACATGTGTTCCCAGGTGCAGCTCACACTTATCAGACTTTATGATTTGCGTAAAGGCTAACTTGTTATTTTCCTTTGTAAATCTCTGCCTACTGAGCCTATGATGCTGTTACAATATTGTGGCTTAATTTACCTTATTTGTTGTTATTTTAATGTATTATTACTAAATATATTTTAATATAATATTATATTATTAATAACATTTTTAAAATAATATATTTTTCCCCTCGGGGATTATTAAAGTATTTCTGATTTCTGATTCTGATATATTGTTGTTATTGTTGCTTAAGAGATATTCCTGGCTCTGAATTTGTTCAGGGGCTTCACGGTGGAAGAGGGGTTAGTGCGTCTGCCTCACAATACGAAGGTCCTGCAGTGCTGGGTTAAAATCCAGGCTCGGGATCTTTCTGTGTGGAGTTTGCATGTTCTCCCCGTGAATGCGTGGGTTCCCTCCGGGTACTCCGGCTTCCTCCCACCTCCAAAGACATGCACCTGGGGATAGGTTGATTGGCAACACTAAAATTGGCCCTAGTGTGTGAATGTGAGTGTGAATGTTGTCTGTCTATCTGTGTTGGCCCTGCGATGAGGTGGCGACTTGTCCAGGGTGTACCCCGCCTTCCGCCCAATTGTAGCTGAGATAGGCGCC
Organism: Nerophis ophidion; assembly: GCF_033978795.1. NCBI lineage: Eukaryota > Metazoa > Chordata > Actinopteri > Syngnathiformes > Syngnathidae > Nerophis > Nerophis ophidion. The sequence goes on along the minus strand of NC_084617.1, from coordinate 55,345,315 downwards.
AGCGACCCCGAAAGGGAATAAGCGGTAGAAAATGGATGGATGGATGGATGGATGAATTTGTTCATTGCTTTTCTTATGTTTTTGTGCTATATTTGTTGCCGTCATCATTAAAGGAACATGTTACGCATCAGTTACTCAGTAGTTCAGTAGTTTTTTCACAACATACTTTTTACTTTTACTCAAGTAAATATTTGGGTGACTAATCCTTACTTTTACTTGAGTAATAAATCTCTAAAGTAACAGTACTTTTACTTGAGTACAATTTCTGGCAACTCTACCCACCTCTGGCAAAAGGTCTAGCACTGTATGTAAGCATGAAGCATGATGGTCCAGTTTTGCCTGAAAGGGAGTGGGAAGAAGATAATTTATTTAATCCCACCCCCAGTTTTCAATTCAGTGATTAATGCATTGTGTTTCACTGTTACTTTGTTTAAAGACCTGCTGAACCCCACTACTACCGACCACACAGTCTGATAGTTTATACATCATTGATGAAATATTAACATTGCAACACATGCCAATACGGCCGGTTTAGTTTACTACATTGCAATTTTAAATTTCCCGCGGAGTTTCTTGTTGAAAACCTAGCGAAATGATGACGCGTGACGTCACGGACTGTCAGGAAATATTAGCGAACCACCATTTGCGGCTAAGAGTCGTCTCTTTTCATCGCGCAATTAAACTGTATTCTGGACATCTGTGTTGCTGAATCTTTTGCAATTTCTTCAATTAATAATGGAGACTATAAAGAACAATGCTGTTGGTGGAAAGCGGTGTATTGCAGCTGTCTTTAGCACCGAGACACAGCCGGTGTTTCCTTGTTTTTAACACTGAGCGGTCAAGTGAACATGTTTCTCTACGTCAACCAGCATGTTTTTGGATGGGAAAATTGTGATATATTTATATATATCTTACCGGAGACATCATTGGATTATTCGTCCTCCTGCAGTAGCTCCTCGGCTTCGTGTTCACCGCAGCCATCCGACCTCGAGGTATGTCTTTACAATCTCAATAAAACACTATTAAAACGATAAGCAGATAAGGGATCTTCCAGAATTCCATCCATTTTCTACCGCTTATTCCCTTTTGGGGTCGCGGGGGGCGCTGGCGCCTATCTCAGCTACAATCGGGCGGAAGGCGGGGTACACCCTGGACAAGTCGCCGTCTCATCGCAGGGCTAACACAGATAGACAGACAACATTCACACCCACATTCAAACACTAGGGCCAATTTAGTGTTGCCAATCAACCTATCCCCAGGTGCATGTCTTTGGAGGTGGGAGGAAGCCGGAGTACCCGGAGGGAACCCACGCATTCACGGGGAGAACATGCAAACTCCACACAGAAAGATCCCGTGCCTGGATTTGAACCCAGGACTGCAGGAACTTCGTATTGTGAGGCAGACGCACTAACCCCTCTGCCACCGCGAAGCCCTCTTCCAGAATTGTCCGAGTAAATGTGTCTAATTAAATCTGAAACGCTCACACTGCCCCCGCCAGGAGCCGTCGCTTTTTTTTTTTTTTATAATTGTTTTTTTTCTAGTCCTTCGCTATCAATATCATTATCCACAAATCTTTCATCCTTGCTCAAATTCATGGGGAAATTGTCGTTTTCTCGGTCCGAATAGCTCTTAAAAACAATGTCAGGACGTGAGGATCCCTCACGCTTGTGACGTACGTCATCGTCTGCGACTTCCGGTAAAGGCAAGGCTTTTTGATCAGCACCAAAAGTTGCGAACTTTACTGTCAATGTTCTCTACTAAATCCTTCCAGCAAAAATATGGCAATATCGCGAAATGATCAAGTAAGACACATAGAATGGACCTGCTATCCTCGTTTAAATAAGAAAATCTCATTTCAGTAGGCCTTTAAGGATTATACAAATATTGTATCATGGTGGCATTACCACAGGTAACAATAATTATTACACTGTAACAATAAATGTTATCAACAATGTAGGAAGAATGAATATACCAACAATGGTAATAGACAACATAGCAACAATGGTAAGGAAACATTGGGCACATGTTAACAAAGAGATAAAGAAGTATGTCATCAGTTTCTGATTTATTAAATTGTATAACAGTGCAAATTATTGCTCATTTGTAGTGGTCTTTCTTGAACTATTTGGAAAAAAACATATGAAAATAACTAAAAACTGGTTGAAAAATAAACATTTCTTCACAAAAAAGAAATCTTTAACATCAATATTTATAGAACATGTTCACTATTAAAACGATAAGCAGATAAGGGATCTTCCAGAATTGTCCTAGTAAATGTGTCTAATTAAATCTGAAACGCTCACACTGCCCCCGCCAGGAGCCGTCGCTTTTTATTTTTTTTTTTATAATTTTTTTTTTTCTAGTCCTTCGCTATCAATATCATCATCCACAAATCTTTCATCCTCGCTCAAATTCATGGGGAAATTGTCGTTTTCTCGGTCCGAATAGCTCTTAAAAACAATGTCAGGACGTGAGGATCCCTCACGCTTGTGACGTACGTCATCGTCTGCGACTTCCGGTAAAGGCAAAGCTTTTTGATCAGCACCAAAAGTTGCGAACTTTACTGTCAATGTTCTCTATTAAATCCTTTCAGCAAAAATATGGCAATATCGCGAAATGATCAAGTATGACACATAGAATGGACCTGCTATCCCCGTTTAAATAAGAAAATCTCATTTCAGTAGGCCTTTAAGGATTATACAAATGTTGTATCATGGTGACATTACCACAGGTAACAATAATTATTACACTGTAACAATAAATGTTATCAACAATGTAGGAAGAATGAATATACCAAAAATGGTAATAGACAACATAGCAACAATGGTAAGGACACATTGGGCACATGTTAACACTTTGAGACAGAGTACAAGTTTACAAGTTTATTCACAATACCATATAACAATTACAATAGTGGTGAATATCATCATTTAAAGATGTTAGTACGAGAAAGGGTCCCCCAAATAAGCTAGAAGAAGCTTTTGACAGGGGGTCCAAAGGACAATATATACATGGAAAGATTAAACATGGTAGCAAGCACAACAACAAAAAACAAAAACAAAACAACAACAACGCTATTTGATAAACACAATATAATAGTACTAAAGCAAGCATACACATACGTACATACATACATACATTCAACCATGCAAAACCCAACAGTAGTCTACCCCACATGAGGCATTAAAGATATGTGGTTAATAGGTAAGTTTTCAGTTTATTTTTGAAGTTGGAGAATGGATACAGCATCTTGAGGCTCTCATTAAGCTGGTTCCAAATCTTTGGTCCCCTGCATACGACACTGTGAGCGGTACAAGCCAGTAAACGATGTTTACCTGTTATCAGATCTAAGTTACGAGTGTTGTGGGGATGCTGGGGATGGTAATAGGAACCAAGCTACAGAGCCTAAGATTCAGCCTGTAAGTGACTTGATAGGTTAAACAAGCATTTTGATAAATATTGAACTCTGTCAGTCTTAAGAGATGATATTTATGAAATAGATGACGAGTGGGGGCATTAAACTTGGACCATGACAGGGCCGGTATAATTTTCTTAACAACAGCAGGTCTAATTAAAAACCCTCATCTCTATATTTGAACCAGAGCCGATGTTTGTATAATAGTTTAAATCGATTAATAGTTATGCATTGCTTGTGTTGCAAGTCGAGTTTGTTCCATAGTTTTACTCCGCGTACAGACATACAAAAACGTTTACGTGAGGTTTGAGCTCTCGGCAATGAGAAAAATTCAAAGCCTCTCAAGTTATGAGCCTGCACTCGTCGTATAAAAAAAAAACGTAGATCTGAAGTAAACAAGCGACAGCAACACCTTTGTTACGTGAATCACAAAAATGTGTAATCAACACAAAGGAGAGGACTTAAGTAGGTGCTTTGAGGAACTCAGTTATGTAAATTGAAGGTTTGGACCTCAGTTGTTTTATGGTTAAGGTTAAAATGTCAGTACAAGGATCTGCCAATGTGTTTTCTTCGATACAACGGGAGCACTTTAGTGTTTTAAATGTTTGTCTCCCAAGTTTCAAACTGAACTCGATTTGTCCCCCAGGGAGGCGCTAGTTGAATAGCCTTGCTATCCTGGCTAAGGCAGACGCTTACGTGTTTGCTTGCGGTTCACAGATTCTCATTGATCCTTCAACCACCTTTCTTCCTTTTGACATTCATGAAGAGCTTTAAGTCCGATGTGTCCCTACTGAAGGCTTTTTTTCCTCGACAGACAAATTCTGTTTAATTATCTTCCGAGCCCTGCTGAAGTGCCCTTGAGACAGGCTGCGGTTTGAAGTCTTAACAAATGGATTGGTGAAGAACCTTTACATGTTGAAAACGCGTCTGCAGTTTTTCCTCCTGCTCGTCTTTGCCGAGTTTTCCAGCAAGAGTGGGATGCGGAAGGATCACACGCTAAGTTGTTTGAAGTTTAATTCGCTTTCCTGCGGCAGGGAAAACAATCAGTGAAGCTAGATTAATTTCAGCCGAGTAAAAATGCAACATGCTGAATCCGCAATTTGTTTTCAGCTGGAAATGTTTGATCGGTACGACTTTGGTCATCCATCTGAGGTTTTTGCTCTCTGATGAAGCCGCTTTGCTCATAAGATGCACTCCAGAGACAAACGCTTCCCGGCTTTTTCAACTTTAAATAGTTACAAATATAAATTATCCAGCAACATCATTTCATAACGAGGCAAATTAAGTCCAACATGACATATTATTTAGTGCAAGAGCGCTCCAACTAAAGAGTGTTTTGAGACAGCTAATTATTGTGCTTTAAGTTGCAAGTAAAAATTTGAGTTACAAGCATTTTGACCAAAACATCCGGGCCTCTTGTAACAAAAGTGGCGTGGCGTTTTTACTAAAATCGGCGAACGTTCAAATTCAGAAAACTATGTACACAAGTAAAAACTCAGATGTATTAAAGTGCATGCACGCACATAGCCAAACACATTACTTTTTTTACTTGAAATTAGTACCAGATAATGTATTTATTTTTAATCAATTAAAAACATTTTTTAAATCGATTAAGAATCGTGATTCTATCGAAAATCTTTTTTTTTTTGACACCCCTAGTAAATACGCAAAACATATTGAAAGTACCCATGTGCTCGTCATGGTCTGGCCAATCTCAAGTCAGTAGGAGGTCTTTCTTTCTCGTGTTTCAGGCAATGTCACAGCGATTATAAGCCTGACACTTCGTCGTGTCTCCGAGATCTGAACACGGGCTGAAAAAAAAAGAAAAGAAATGGGCAAAAGTGAATCATGAAAAGTAGTTTAAAAAGGTTGCTGACATGTAAACCTTTAGAAGAGGCAGGTGACTCGACCCCCAATATAAATATAATTGATGTAACTCCTAACAAAATGTGTTTATACAGTAGCCTGCTCAAATGAGAGTTTTGTGAGAAAATTATGTTATATGAATAGGCTCTAAATTGCATTACTCCATAAAACTATTGTACAGTTGTCCCTCATCCATCCATCCATTTACTACCGCTTATTCCCTTTGGGGTCGCGGGGGGCGCTGGTGCCTATCTCAGCTACAATCGGGCAGAAGGCGGGTACACCCTGGACAAGTCGCCACCTAATCGCAGGGCCAACACAGATAGACAACATTCACACTCACATTCACACACTAGGACCATTTTAGTGTTGCCAATCAACCTATCCCCAGGTGCATGTCTTTGGAAGTGGGAGGAAGCCGGAGTAGCCGGAGGGAACCCACGCAGTCACGGGGAGAACATGCAAACCCTACACAGAAAGATCCCGAGCCTGGGATTGAACCTAGGACTCTTCAGGACCTTTGTATCTTGAGGCAGACACACTAACCCCTCTTCCACCGTGAAGCCCCAGTTGTCCCTCAATCAAATACATTTTTCAAGCAAAACCATGGCTAAATAAACTTAAAATATCAGTACTACAATAGTATCAGCCACAAGGTGAGAACAAACCAATCAGAGCACACTGTTCAGTATCGTGGCTACTGATTGGCTCAGCTTCAAGCAACATTACTTTATACGTTGAAAACAGTGTAAATTTGACTAAAAAGGTGTTATTTCATTTGTAGAGGCTCTCATAATGTTGGAAAATGTATTTAGAAGGTTGTAAAAAAAATGCTCTTGCTGTGAAAATACTTGGTTTATATCCCTACTTTCCTAATTCTATTTATCACCATGTCCAGAACCAATCAACAGGGATTAATGAGGGATTACTGTAGTTGTTAGAACTACATTTTATTGTATTATTTCATACAATATTTCTGATCTGTAAGTCTGTTGTTTTTAAAACATTGTTAAAAGTTTGCTTTTTTTGGGCGGTGTAAGCACCCATAAAAAATGTTTTTTAACGGGCGACGTTGATTTAAAGGCCTACTGAAACCCAGTACTACCGACCACGCAGTCTGATAGTTTATATATCAATGATGAAATATTAACATTGCAACACATGCCAATGCGGCCTTTTTAGTTTACTAAATTGCAATTTTAAATTTCTCGCGAGTTTTATTGTTGAAAACGTCGCGGAATGATGACGCGTTTGCGTGACGTCACGGACTGCAAGGAAATATTAGCGCTGCACCACTCACGGCTAAAAGTTGCGAACTTTACTGTCAATGTTCTCTATTAAATCCTTTCAGCAAAAATATGGCAATATCGCGAAATTATCAAGTATGACACATAGAATGGACCTGCTATCCCCGTTTAAATAAGAAAATCTCATTTCAGTAGGCCTTTAAGGTACAAGTGTTTTAAGTTAAAATCTCACAGAACCAATCAAGCTCGTAAGTTAAGGGACTACTGTAAAAAAAAGTTTTGTTTTACAGGTTTTGTGAATTGGAACCTCGTAAATGAAGCTTAAACACCATCTAGTCTCTTTTGGAGGCATTAAGCCAATAAGACGATCTGTTCCAGCAAACAGCGATACTTTTGTTCACTGACTCTTTAAACGGAACGTTTGATGTGGAAACGAATTGACAATGTTTTGTCTGGGCGGCAGGGCACCCTAAAACCCGCTCTTCCATCTTGCTCCCATGCAAGTGACACTCTGCTTGACCCGCCAATCCTTCACACATTGTGCTCATTTACAGGCTGTGACACAGTTAAACTGTCCATGTCGATTATATGGGCATCTGAGAGTAATGTCGCTGTAAAATCTTCACTTTGTCCTCTGAGAGGAACTCTCCGAGTGTCTGCTGATTTCAGGAAGTGAAAGTATGTTCGTGGTATTAGTTTATTCTGAAAATGCATACGGTTACAATATGATACAGCACTTATATCCAGTTTCTCATTACAACATGTCCGAAAAGGAGTTTGAAGAATCAGAGCTTATTTAATCATATAAACACATTTGTTTACACTCCAGCCATTACACAAACAGTGGATCAATGAATGAATAAATAAATCAATATGGTTGTCATAAATAATTATTTAAGGGAGTTGTGATTCACAAAATGAGATGAATATGATTATCATATTTGTCATGACTTGGACTATGGTGTGGCTTGTTTTGCAAAGCGACTGGACCGGACACGACGTGAAGGTAATGACATATTTTAATCTTAACTCACTAAGGAAAAAACGAAAGGTGCTCACAGAGGAGGTACAAAAACTTGGCTATGAAATTAAAACTTGCAGTAAGGCAAAACTATGGACAACAAAAACAAAAACACTTACTGTGACTGAAAAAGAGCATGGATCATCGGCATGGAAAACTTGGGTGTGTGGAAGGTGATGTCGCCAGGCTGACTGCCTGGCAAATACAGGCTTAAATAATATGGTGATTAACAGGTGCATGAGTCTAAATGAACCAGGTGCATGACATGACAGGTGAAAACTAACAGGTAGTCATGGTGACAAAACCAACAAGAGTGCGCAAAAACAGGAACTAATGGAGTCAAAAACAAAACAGAACATAACTAAACAGACATGATCACAAAGACATGACAATATTTTTCAATAAGGTTCAAGATGTTTATCAGGATTCTTTTTTCTTGTATTTTTTAAACACCTTGGTCTTAAACTACTAAAGGTTTGCGAGTATTAAAACACGTGCAAACTTGATGGCAAACACAAAGCTTGTCTACCAAACTATTGTGCCGAGGATTGCATTTCTTTAGTAAGCATAATAAAGAATGCAATCCATTTAGTAAAGTCATTCTCAAAATGTGGTACGTGTAAGACTAGTGGTACGCAGGCACCATCTAGTGGTACGCTAAAGAATCACTTGTTTAAAATGCGGTGTTTTATTTTCCTATATTCAAACACAGTGTTACTGTTCTAACTATGTAGAAAAATATTACATCTACTGAAACCCACTACTACCAACCACGCAGTCTGATAGTTTATATATCAATGATGAAATCTTAACATTGCAACACATGGCAATACGGCCGGTTTAGTTTACTAAATTACAATTTTAAATTTCCAGTTGGAGTTTCTTATTGAAAGCGTCGCGGAATGATGAAGTGTATGATGACGTGTGTTTGTGGCGTTATTGGTTGGAGGGGACATTTTAGCTCAGCACCACTTACGGCTAAAAGTCGTCTCTTTTCATCGCATAATTACACGTAATTTGGACATCTGTGTTGCTGAATCTTTTGCAATTTGTTCAATTAATAATGGAGACTCTAAAAAACAATGCTGTTGGTGGAAAGTGGTGTATTGCAGCTATCTTTAGCACCGAGACACAGCCGGTGTTTCTCTGTTTGTTGTGAAGCTTTAACACAGAGCGGTCAAGCGAACATGTTTTCGCTACGTCAACCAGCATGTTTTTGGATGGGAAAATTGTGATATATATCTTACCGGAGACATCAGTGGATTATGCGTCCTCCTGCAGTAGCTGTCAAAAAAGGCATCTGTAATCTTGGCTCCTCGGCTTCTCTCTGAGACACTGGCGTGTTCACCGTAGCCACCCGACATTGAGGTGTGTCTTTACAATCTCACTAAAACACTATTAAAACAATAAGCACCTAGTAAATGTGTCTAATTACATCTGAAACGCTCACACTGCCGCCGCCCAGAGCCGTCGCTTTTTATTTATTTATTTATTTTTTCTAGTCCTTCGCTATCAATATCCTCAACCACAAATCTTTCATCCTCGCTGAAATTAAAGAGGAAATTGTCGCTTTCTCTGTCGGAATTGCTCTTACAGCTGGTGGCTCACATTATAAACAATGTGAGGATGTGAGGAGCCCTCACACGGGTGACGTCATCGTCTGCTACTTCCGGTAAAGGCAAGGCTTTTTTATTAGCGACCAAAAGTTGCAAACTTTATCGTCGATGTTCTTTACTGAATCCTTTCAGCAAAAACATGGCAATATCGCGAAATGATCAAGTATGACACATAGAATGGACCTGCTATCCCCGTTTAAATAAGAAAATCTCATTTCAGTAGGCCTTTAAATCAAATCTCTGCCTAATTTTTAATGAATACTTAGGCCTACTACGCTACTGTATTTTGATGTTGGTCATCATGGTGGTACTTGGAGAGCAAAGTTTTCTCTGAGGTGCTACCTGGTGAATAAAGTTTGAGAACCCCTGATTTAGTATGTCTGTCTTCATGACTATACTGTATGATTATCATCAGAACGCCCACAATACTACACGGAAAAGATAGTTTAATGTAATTATTTAGCACACGCAGTGTGATTTATCAAGACTAAAACTGTGAGCTGTATATAATACATCTAAAAAGTATGTGAAAACTGACACAGTTACACACACGGCTGTGAGAAAGGAGGGTTTCGCTGCAGCTCTCTCCTGCATATACTTCTCAACATTTATGGACGGTCAAAACTAAAAATATCACACTTATCATTCAGCAATCCATCCATCCATCCATCCATCATCTTCCGCTTATCCGAGGTCGGGTCGCGGGGGCAGCAGCCTAAGCAGGGAAGCCCAGACTTCCCTATCTCCAGCCACTTCGTCTAGCTCTTCCCGGGGGATCCCGAGGCGTTCCCAGGCCAGCCGGGAGACATAGTCTTCCCAACGTGTCCTGGGTCTTCCCCGTGGCCTCCTACCAGCTGGACGTGCCCTAAACACATCCCTAGGGAGGCGTTCGGGTGGCATCCTGACCAGATGCCCGAACCACTTCATCTGGCTCCTCTCGATGTGGAGGAGCAGCGGCTTTACGTTGAGCTCCTCCCAGATGGCAGAGCTTCTCACCCTATCTCTAAGGGAGAGCCCCGCCACACGGCGGAGGAAACTCATTTCGGCCGCTTGTACCCGTGATCTTATCCTTTCGGTCATGACCCAAAGCTCATGACCATAGGTGAGGATGGGAACGTAGATCGACCGGTAAATTGAGAGCTTTGCCTTCCGGCTCAGCTCCTTCTTCACCACAACGGATCGATACAACGTCCGCATTACTGAAGACGCCGCACCGATCCGCCTGTCGATCTCACGATCCACTCTTCCCTCACTCGTGAACAAGACTCCTAGGTACTTGAACTCCTCCACTTGGGGCAGGGTCTCCTCCCCAACCCGGAGATGGCACTCCACCCTTTTCCGGGCGAGAACCATGGACTCGGACTTGGAGGTGCTGATTCTCATTCCGGTCGCTTCACACTCGGCTGCGAACCGATCCAGTGAGAGCTGAAGATCCCGGCCAGATGAAGCCATCAGGACTACATCATCTGCAAAAAGCAGAGACCTAATCCCGTGGCCACCAAACCGGAACTCCTCAACACCTTGGCTGCGCCTAGAAATTCTGTCCATAAAAGTTATGAACAGAATCGGTGACAAAGGACAGCCTTGGCGGAGTCCAACCCTCATTGGAAACGTGTCCGACTTACTCCCAGCAATGCGGACCAAGCTCTGACACTGATCATACAGGGAGCGGACTGCCACAATAAGACATTCCGATACCCCATACTCTCTGAGCACTCCCCACATGACTTCCCGAGGGACACGGTCGAATGCCTTCTCCAAGTCCACAAAGCACATGTAGACTGGTTGGGCAAACTCCCATGCACCCTCAAGAACCCTGCCGAGAGTATAGAGCTGGTCCACAGTTCCACGACCAGGACGAAAACCACACTGTTCCTCCTGAATCCGAGGTTCGACTATCCGGCGAAGCCTCCTCTCCAGTACACCTGAATAAACCTTACCGGTTTATTCAGCAATATCATTTTATAATTCTATAGCTGTAGGATGACTTAGAGGGCTTTTTAAAACACATTAAATTGATGAGTTTTTGTGTCTGCTGGCTTTTTCAATGTTCTTTTCATGTGGAAGATATATTAATAACATGTCTTTTACGTGAAAAAAAACCTTTCTATAATATGCATGTTTTGTCACATGAGCACACTTTCAGGGCGCTAAAAACAAAAAAATTATTTCCATTGTCGTTGCTCCGTATGGCTGCTTCTAAAATGCCCATAAAAAGTGGTACATGTCTGCTGCTTGTTTAAAAACAGAGCAAAACGCCAAAGGTAGAAGCATGATAGCATGGATGTGCAGTAAAGGATTGAGTGTCTCCATGGGGAAAGCCGTGTTAGTACAAGCAAAATCCTCATCAGCCGGTCTGCACCATTTTTGAATTGCACAGTTTTAGTAGATCACACGCAACACGCCCACTAATAGTGCACACAATCCTATTGTTTGCACACGTTGTTTGGTGCTTGGTATTTGGATCTTAGTAGATCAGGCCCTTCGAGTTTGAACGATTTCTTAAAAACGATCATATTAGTACATTGTTTGACTTCCTTGGTGAAACCATTACATAATTTAATTCCACATATTGTATGTTGTATGTTCATACAATTGTTTTAAGTTTAATTTGCCCCTACGGTTGTACTTTTTCTCTTTTCTTGGGAAGAATTGTTGTACATTCTTGGGAAGCAGGTTATAGTTTGTTTTGTGCATAGTTTTAGAAAATGCGCCGAATCATTGAATTTCGACCTTTTTGGTTCAATAATTAAAGGGTTTAAATATTTTTGATAGCCAACATTAGGCCTGATCCACTAAGCTCCAAACAACACACACTTAACAGCATGTGCAAACTATAAACTTGTGTGTCCTATTTGTGGGCATGTTGCGCGTGATTTACCAAGACCGTGTACAAATGAAAAGTGGTGCAAACCACCTTATTTGAATGAGGTTTTTGCTTGTACATGAGCCCTCCACATTCATGTTATTGTGCTCTCATACCTGTGTGTGATGTTGTTATACTAACAGCACCCATCTATAATCTGTAACACATTTTTCTGCAATATAGAATAGCAATCTATGGACAATAGAAACAATTAATTTTTAGCGTGCTTGAAACACTGCAGGGAGGCAGGACTGTCACAGCTGCAGAGCATTCATGTGTCTGGACTGATCCAAACTCAAGAAAATGTGTTTGAAAGACATTTTTTCTTATGGGAGATACAGTGGGGCAAAAAAGTATTTAGTCAGCCACCGATTGTGCAAGTTCTCCCACTTAAAATGATGACAGAGGTCTGTAATTTTCATCATAGGTACACTTCAACTGTGAGAGGCAGAATGTAGGAAAACAATCCAGGAATTCACATTGTAGGAATTTGAAATAATTTATTTGTAAATTATGGTGGAAAATAAGTATTTGCTCAACCATTCAAAGCTCTCACTGATGGAAGGAGGTTTTGGCTCAAAATCTCACGATACATGGCCCAATTCATTCTTTCCTTAACACGGATCAATTGTCCTGTCCCCTTAGCAGAAAAACAGCCCCAAAGCATGATGTTTCCACCCCCATGCTTCACAGTATGTATGGTGTTCTTGGGATCCAACTCAGTATTCCTCTTTCTCCAAACACAACGAGTTGAGTTTATACCAAAAAGTTCTATTTTGGTTTCATCTGACCACATGACATTCTCCCAATCCTCTGCTGTATCATCCATGTATCCATTTTGGTATAAACTCAATTCATCGTGTTTGGAGGAAGAATAATACTGAGTTGCATCCCAAGAACACCATACCTATTGTGAAGAACTCCTTGAGTTATCATGCAGCTCGAAAATTTTAAAATGATTTTGCTGAATGGATGATATGTCTAATATTTTTTATTTCTGCAGTCCAAATATGTTGACACACTCACTGTCTTTGCAGAACAACCACTTCCTTTCTCACAGCCGTGTGCACAGCTGTGTGAGTGCACATGCAGGACTTTTCAGACGTGCTAAATGAAGATGCAAAAAAGTGCCCACAGAACTGTGATCAGCCTTGATAAATCACATTGCCTGTGCTGAATGATTATATTTGCATCTCCTCATCCCAGTATCGTGGGCGTTCTGATGATCAGCATATATTCTGCATATATGGCATGGCGGGGTTGGGAGAGTGTGTGCCAGCAACTTGAGGGTTCCTGGTTCAATCCCCACCTTCTACCAACCTAGTCACGTCTGTTGTGTCCTTGAGCAAGACACTTCACCCTTGCTGCTGATGGGTCGTGGTTAGGGCCTTGCATGGCAGCTCCCACCATCATTGTGTGAATGTGAATATGTGTGTGAATGCGGAAATAGTGTCAAATCGCTTTGACTACCTTGAAGGTAGAAAAGCGCTGTACAAGTACAACCCATTTAACATTTACCATATGGATGAAGGCAGAGACACTAAATGAACTGCACCCCGTATTCCGCTCACTTGAGAGACGCAATCCTCTCGCAAGTTTAATAGATCAGCTTTGCATGTGCTAATAAGTTTGCACCTGTTTTAGTACATGCAAACCTTTTCTAGATCAGGCCTATCAAGTATTATTCTAACTGACCTCTTTTGTACCACAGTTAATGAGTGAAGTAGTTACTTAGTTTCGTAGTTATTTCCCCATATTTCTAGACCAGTGGTTCTCAACCTTTTTTCAGTGATGTACCTCCTGCGAACATTTTTTTAATTCGAGTACCCCCTAATCAGAGCAAAGCATTTTTGGTTGAAAAAAAAGAGATAAAGAAGTATGTCATCAGTTTCTGATTTATTAAATTGTATAACAGTGCAAATTATCTCTCATTTGTAGTGGTCTTTCTTGAACTATTTGGGAAAAAAACATATGAAAATAACTAAAAACTGGTTGAAAAATATACAAGTGATTCAATTATAAATAAAGATTTCTACACATAGAAGTAATCATCAACTTAAAGTGCCCTCTTTGGGGATTGTAATAGAGATCCATCTGGGTTCATGAACTTATTTCTAAACATTTCTTCACAAAAAAAGAAATCTTTAACATCAATATTTATTGAACATGTCCACAAAAAATCTAGCTGTCAACACTGATTATTGCATTGTTGCATTTCTTTTCACAGTTTATGAAGTTACATTCATATTGTGTTAAAGTAGTATTCAATAAATATATTTATAAAGGATTTTTGAATTGTTGCTATTTTTAGAATATTTAAAAAAATATATATCACTTACCCCTTGGCATACATTCAAGTACCCCCATTTGAGAACCACTGTTCTAGACTATAACTCTAATATGGTAACACGAGCAAGCTGGAGTGATTTTTTTTGGTCCTGAACATATTTTGATTTGTTCATTATAATAGTACTTTTTGCCACATAGTGTCGGGGACTGCTGTCGATCTTGAACCCCAAGATGCATAGATGGCAGGCGTAGCGCAGGAAAACATGACTTTAATGTCAAACGGAAATGCAGGGGAAAACAGGAATTAGGAAACAGAAAAACAGGCAATAAGAAACAGGCAATAAGAAACAGGATAACTGGTGACAGAAAACAGGCAACAGGATACAATCATCAATCCCTGACTGGAGGGTGAGGCAGCCATAAATAGTAGCCTGATTGGCAACTGCAACCAGGTGTGCCAGGCTGCCAGGGACACATGCAGGAAATGGAACCAAAATAAGAGCGCTGACAGGAAATAAACACAAACACCGAGGAAAACCCGAACACAACCAAACTGTCAGTAACAAGCCTGACACATAGTATGTGTCATTATGTCTATGGCAAGTATGAGTGTCAGTTCCGTCGCAAGTTTATGGTCATAGTTTACAGTCATAATATCACTAATCCAGTTACTCAGCTCCATTGGGTGTGCATCGCTCACAAATAGCACAACTCATCCATGTGCTGACTTTACACTTCAAACAACGTCTCCTCCAGCTTCCAGTCGGAGCACCGAATAACTGCATAACTGATTTCAAAATGTGTCCTCATTTCCGAGACTTCCCCCAAGGAGAAAGCATCCACAGGCCAATCAGCGAGTGTGTTTTTCGAGCTTTTAAAGCTGCCATCAACTGGAGGCCAGTAACATGTTTGATTACGACTGCAATCCAGAAGACCCCAAAGTCCTCCACCGTATTGCCGTGTTCCACTCCTGCCAGCCGGTGTGCGGCTGGAATCAAATTTTTACGGAACCTGAGCATAATCACTGTATTTATGTCATCTGCTTGAAACCCATTTTATAGATTATAGCGTTGCATAGAGGTGCCAGTCAACAGCAATAATCTTCTTACCTAAAATCCACCTCAACTGTACTGATTAAAATGGACCCAGGTTTTAAAACGGCACGCTCGGGGGAATGGATGAACTGCAGGACACAGCCGACGTGTGGTCTTCTCTCTGTGCGCCTCAGTCTCACTAACTAACCACAAGGTATTGTTTTGATTGACAGCCAGGCCATCAATCATCCGCCTTTCTGAAAGACCAGACAAATACCAAAAATGTATTTGCATGCTCGTGTCGAAGCGCTCCTGTCTGACTGTCCAATTAGAGTCGTTCATCAACAAACAAGTAGAAAAGTCAATGCTTGATCCCTTCTGACTGCGCAAATATTGATTTCCTCTGAGTGTGACGCGAGTGAAATCTTGCTAATTTGCCATGGAAATATTAGCCAGACAAGGATTATTGGCATCAAACCGGTGGTCACGTGTCTGTGACTGAATTAATTAGGAGATGATTTTCTGGATTTTGAATGTACTAAATTGGCTTGCCTGTAATTGCACTGATGTGTTTAAGGAACATTTCTCCTCGGCTTCTCAGTGTATCTTAGACACTGTCATTTTTCTGTGTGTTTTAGCCAGAGCATTTTTGACTGTTTTTAATTGTCATTTTTAATGGGGGGAAAAATACAATAATTACCATTATGACATGTTTTATGTTTTTATATATCATTTATATATAACCATGTATATTATATCATATTTCTATATATATATAGATATATATATATATATTTACACATATATAGGTTGTAATTGGGGGCTAAATCACCGCTGTTCCCCTCACCTCCCAGGGGGTGATCGCCACACCTACTATGTGTGTGACAATCATTGGTACTTAAACTTTTTTATATATATATATGTATATATATATATATATATATATATATATATATATAGAGAGAGAGAGAGATATATAGCGATATATATCTATATAGATATATATAGATATATATATCTATATATATATATATATATATATATATATATATATATATATATATATATATATATATATGTCACACCCCGCCTCGGGTGAAGGTAATGTAACCTTTGCAAACCGGACTTTAAATCAAGGATGGCAAGGCACGCAGTGGTAACAGTTTACAAACATTTATTTGAAATCCCAAAAAGTGTCAAAGGTGAACAAAACAGGAAGACAAAGCACCAACAATCTGTAACAGTAATAAATAAAGGCAATATTAGTATCGTGTATTATATATACTACATTTATATTCTAAATATATTTCAAAGTTGCATGCGTTAAATAGGCCTATATATAATTAATCAAAATAAGCATATTAAAAATAATCAAAATATAATTCATCCATTATACTAAAATACATATATTTACAATCAAAAGCTCAAACATCGAATATATCAAAGTAAAGAGTTAAATGACAAAACAGATTTAGCAAAATAAATTAGCAATCAAAAAAAATTCATTTAACCGGTTACATCACAACATAATCTCATCATCAAAATAATCACCTCAGTAGTTGTTTGATGTATGACGACCAAAACTCTTGGTCAGGACAGAGAACCTCATCTGGCAGTGACAGGCAGCAGACTGCAGAAAAATGGCATTTTCCCCACTAGCTGAGACCAATTTGACAGGGGAAATTAAGAAAACAGTTATTTTTGTAAATTTAACCATAAATAACCATCACATGTCTAAAAAGTATTCACATAGTACTTTTGCATTTGTAAAGCAGTCACTTTTGTCCACAGTGTATTCAGGTTTAGACAACACAACTTTCAAAAGTCCAGTGTCCCTCTTCAACACCCAGTTACTGACAATAATGGTTTGGCCCAAATTAGGCCTAATTAGTCCAAGCAGGTGTGCTCCGCTACATAAAGCCCTCAGCCCCTTCCTGACTGTTTTAGCCACACCTTCAGAGCCATGGTGAGTGACAGGTTGCAACTTGTTTGTGGAGCATGCTGTTTGTAGTGTGTCAATGTTGAGCTTCTTAACAAATGTGCATGGCTTGAGAGGAAGCCAAAGGTCAAACAGTGACAGTATGGGGTCAAACTGTCACAATATATATATATATATATATATACATATCAATCAATCAATGTTTATTTATATAGCCCCAAATCACAAATGTCTCAAAGGACTGCACAAATCATTACGACTACGACATCCTCGGAAGAACCCACAAAAGGGCAAGGAAAACTCACACCCAGTGGGCAGGGAGAATTCACATCCAGTGGGACGCCAGTGACAATGCTGACTATGAGAAACCTTGGAGAGGACCTCAGATATTACGGAGATGAAAGAAGGCCGTTTTAGTAACGCTTTTAATGTGTGACTCAAAGGAGAGAGTTGGGTCGAAGATAATACCCAGATTTTTTACCGAGTCACCTTGTTTTATTATTTGGTTGTCAAATGTTAAAGTTGTATTATTAAATAGAGGTCGGTGTCTAGCAGGACCGATAATCAGCATTTCCGTTTTTTTGGGGTTAAGTTGCAAAAAATTAGCGGACATCCATTGTTTAATTTCATTAAGACACGCTTCCAACTGACTACAGTCCGGCGTGTTGGTCAGCTTTAGGGGCATGTAGAGTTGGGTGTCATCAGCATAACAGTGAAAGCTAATACCGTATTTGCGTATGACGTCACCCAGCGGCAGCATGTAGATGCTGAAGAGTACAGGGCTAAGGACCGAACCCTGGGGAACTCCAGACGTTACCTTAACATATTCCGAGGTCATACTGTTATGGGAGACGCACTGCACCCTGTCAGTAAGATAAGAGTTAAACCAAGACAGGGCTGAGTCTGACATACCAATTCGTGTTTTGATACGCGCTAATAAAATATTATGATCGACGGTATCGAAAGCAGCGCTAAGATCGAGGAGCAGTAACATAGATGACGCATCAGAATCCATCGTTAGCAATAGATCATTAGTACATTTTGCGAGGGCTGTCTCAGTAGAGTGATTTGCCCTGAAACCGGATTGAAAGGTTTCACATAGATTGTTAAACGCTAAGTGTTCATTTAGCTGCTCTGCAACAATTTTTTCGAGGATTTTCGAAATAAAGGGAAGGTGAGACACCGGTGGGTAGTTTACCATGAGGTCAGGATCGAGGTTAGGTCTTTTAGGGAGAGGATGAATAACCGCTTTTTTTAATGCTAGGGGAACAGTGCCCGAGGAAAGTGATAAGTTTATAATATTTAGCACTGATGGACCTAATAATACAAAAAGCTCCTTGATAAGTTTCCCAGGAAGTGGGTCAAGTAAACATGTTGTTTGTTGTATTCCATTTACACGTTGTAACAATTCTTCTAATATTATTTCATCAAAACGAGAGAAACAATTTTGGATATTTGCAGTATCCGCCGTATATACAGTCGTATCTGTGTTACTATAACCCAGTTGTAGCTGGGACGCATTGTCTTTTATTTCCTTTCTTATAAGTTCAATTGTCTTATTAAAGAACTTCATAAAGTCATCTGCCGAATGGGTGGAGCTACTGGAAGGAGTCCCTTGTTGGGTTAGCGATACTACTGTACCAAACAAAAATTTTGGATCGTTTTTATTAATGCGGATGAGATTTGAGTAATAATTAGTTTTAGCTAAGGTAAGCATGCGTTTATAAGTTATTAAACTATCACTCCATGCTTGATGGTGCACCTCAAGTTTAGTCGTGCGCCATTTGCGTTCCAGCTTTCTACATAATAATTTCTGAGCTCTAGTTTCTTCAGTAAACCATGGCGTACGACTTTTTGGAGCCTTTTTTAACTTCAGCGGTGCTATACTATCAATGGTTTCGCGCAGGGCGTTGTTAAAGTTGTTAGTGAGGTTATCAATAGAGCCCAAATACTTTGGGAATGGTGTCATTACCGAGGGCAGTAGGCCAGCAAGAGTCGTCGTTGTGGCAGCATTAATGTTGCGGCTGCTATAGCAGTTATTATTATTATTAGCTTGCCGAACATGAGTCTGAACTTCGAATTTTATAAGGTAATGATCGTACATTGCTTTAGTATACGGGAGTATCATAACTTTGGAAACGGTGATACCTCTGACAAGCACCAGGTCTATCGTATTACCGCTGCGATGCGTCGGTTCATTTATTATTTGTGTAAGACCACAGCTATC
Source organism: Nerophis ophidion (assembly GCF_033978795.1). Classification (NCBI taxonomy): domain Eukaryota; kingdom Metazoa; phylum Chordata; class Actinopteri; order Syngnathiformes; family Syngnathidae; genus Nerophis; species Nerophis ophidion. Next base: position 55,325,795 of record NC_084617.1, on the reverse strand, counting down.
AATTATAGTATGGAGCGCCACGCACGGTGGGTCCAATGGGGTATTCATATGGATATTAAAGTCCCCCATTATAATTATATTATCGGCGTGCGTCACTAGATCAGCAACAAACTCTGAGAATTCACTAATAAAGTCCGAATAGGGCCCTGGGGGGCGGTAGATA